>NC_060120.1:349410143-349752143 GCF_021461395.2 Schistocerca americana
CTGTCTCCCCGCCGACAACTCCAGATCTCTCTCACCACGACGCAATTCCCATGGACATTGGACAGACCCACGGCACAGGAGCATGGGCCGACGACATTGAGGAAGGTACGCCCCCTCCTCCGGATGAGTTACCTCCGCCGGACGAGGCTGCCTGTTAACATCAAAAGCGAGGCATTGCAGCTGATGGGACGGGACTTCCTGTCGGTGCCCTCCTCTTACTTCCCTTGGTGATGGTAGATGCGCGTCCACCACCACTGAAACAAACATACCGGTTTGCCACACTGAACATCAACATGATCGGCACTGCACCCAAGCTGCAACTCCTATGTGACATGCTTCGGGCCTCTGACGTCGACGTCGCCCTTCTTCAGGAAGTACGCGTTGCCACACTACCACCAGTCTACGGCTACGACTCATACACTTCCACATGTGATCAATCAGGGCGTGGAGTGGCTTTCTACATACGCGAAGGAATCCCACTCACGGACACGACAATCCTTATCTGTGGAAGAGGCATGGCTGTTACCATCTTCGACATGCGCGTCATCAATATCTACGCTCCGTCTGGCTCCACGAACCGTCGGCAGCGGTCCACTTTCTTCGGACATGACGTGGCGCCCATGTTTTCTGGACGCTATGATCGCCTTATCATGGGAGGCAATTTCAACTGTGTCCTCCATCCGCAGGACCAAGTACCTGGTTATTCGCCATGCCCGGCGCTGCTCACCTTAATCGAAGATTTTTATCTAGTGGACGTTTGGGAGAAAATTCATGGCAATACCCCCGGTTTTACCCATTATACAGCACATTCTGCGAGCAGACTGGACCGGTTTTATGTCTCTGCTCACCTCGGCAATGAAGTCGCCCAAGCTGAACGATGGCCCCTTGCATTTTCGGACCATTGCGCCGTCATTTGCTCCCTGGCTCTGCCACCTCAGTCAGTGTGGCGCAGCAGAGGTTACTGGAAGCTTAATACCTCCCTCCTTAATGATCCACACTGCCGACAATGTATTGCCACTACATGGGCGTCATGCGAAAGACGCCTTCCGCAGTACACATCCACGTTCCATAGGTGGCTCAAATGTGCCAAACCTGCGATCAGAAAGGCCTTCTTACAATGTGGCAAGGAAGCAGCAGCATGGCATCGAGACACCACAAATTTTCACTACGCCGTCCTCCGTGAGCTCGATGCGCTCCCTCCATCACCTGACACCCACAGGGAACGACAACGTACTAAAGCTCGTCTCCTCTCTCTTCAACGTGCACGACTGCATGGCGTCGTGGTGCGTTCCCGACGACAAGACCTCCTCCACGACGAAACCCCATCCACAATCCATGCCGCATCCGACCATAGTCGTCGACGTCGGCTTTTCGTCCCCAACACCACGACCTCCGATGGTGTTCACCACACAACACAGGCGGCGGTCGTGTCCGCCTTTGCTGAACATTATCGCCAATTTTATGATGATGAACCGATGGCGACGCCCATTCCTGATGATCTCCGTCCTTCCCCTGATCGGACCCTCACCGTAGCGGAGTCAACGTCCATGATGTCTGCAATCACCGCAGAAGAGGTGGTAGATGCGATCAACAAAGGGGCCAAGAACAAATCACCCGGACCAGATGGTCTCCCAGTGGAGTTTTACCGGGCGTTCACCACGTTAATGCTTCCTCGCTGGATGGAAATGATTCAGGAACTCTTTACTCCGTCCTTCCCAATTCCACCTGAATTCGTCACTGGCATTCTTCTACCTGTGCCTAAACCGAAGGGAGGGTCTCATGTCTCTGCATATCGCCCCCTTACACTACTGAATGCAGACTATAAAATCTATGCACGCCTCTTAGCAGCGCGCATACGCACCGTCTTACCCACGGTCCTTTCACCTGAGCAGACTGCACGTGGTTGTGGGGCCACCTTACAAACAGCCCTAGGAGAATGCCGTGATCTCATTGCACTGGCGTCGGTTTGTCGCCTTCGTGCAGCACTGGTATCCGTCGATTTCACGAGTGCCTTTGATCGCGTTCGACACCCATTCCTCCTCATGGTGGCGACACGTATGGGGTTCCCATTGCTTTTTGTCGATGCCATTCGCCGGTTACTCCTTCCCGCGGTCTCTATGGTACAAGTCAATGGGAGGCTTGTAGGACCGATTCCTATACGCCGCTCTGTGCGTCAAGGATGCCCTATGTCTACTTTACTATATGCCATTGCACTTGAGCCCCTCATCACTGGACTTACGTCTAGACTGCAGGGCCTCACTTTGCGTGACCACACCTTTCACTGTAGGGCTTATGCGGACGATCTCCTCTTTCTCACCTGCTCCTCCACGGAACTCAATGACGCCATCCAATGGAACCACGAGTATGGACGTCTTTCTGGTAGCATTCTTAATGTCCGTAAATCGACTATGATGCACATTGGGCGCGGCCTCCCGGCTATGGTGCCGACCCCACTCCCAGTTAGTGCCACCCTTCGTTACTTGGGTATCGAATTTACGAGCTCCACACACCGCACAGTGGCCCTGGCTTACCGGCGGCTTTTGCAGTCGATTCGCCACCATGTCCGCGATCAAGTGCACCGTAACTCAAACCAACTCCAACGTGTGTCCTATGTCAACATCTATGTCGCCCCTAAACTGGGGCACGTCGCCCAGATCCCACCAATGCCGTTACTCCTTGGCCGCCGCATCCAATCAGCCTTTGGATATTTCGTGTCAGCAGGGGCACTTTTCAAAGTCCGCTACAACACTCTAACACTGCCTCCTGCAAAAGGTGGCCTCGGACTCATCAACGTGCGGGCACGCTCTTCTGCACTCTTTGTCCACACTCTGTTGCGGCACTGGCAGGGGCCGGTCCCGTCTTTAACACGCAGTCTCTTAGATATCCTCCGACCAGCTTCTCTCGATCCACCGATCAATGTAGCACCTATTTCTTCATTATTGTACTACGTCGCCAATTGTTTCATAGAACTCAGCTACGTTCGGGCCGATCTTCCAGTCACCCGTCCTCCCCGTACAAAAGATTATTATCGTTTGTTTATGCTGTCCAACCCTTGCGACCCCATGGTGCTACAGCATCCTGACATTAACTGGCGCACGGTTTGGGGGTGTGTGCATGCACCCTTTTTACCGTCGTCTGTGTCTGCACTCTGGTATGTTTTAGTCTATGGAAAATTCCCGACTAATAGTCGATTTTATCGCATAGGACTGGCCACCTCCCCACTCTGCCCTGACTGTCAGCTCGAAGACACCGACGAGCACCGTCTTACGTGCCCCCTGAAACAAAACGTATGGCTCCTCATCCAACGAATCGTGGGCTTTTACCTCCGTGCCCCACCAACGACGGTAACCCCGGATTTCCTGTTGTTGCCCCAGATATTTCACTACCCTCTTGCTAAGCACCATACCTAATCTGGTTTCGAGGACAGGCTTTAGAATATCTCTTTCGGAGTGGTCCGCATACAGTCCTTGACTTCTGGTACAAAGTTGTGACCGCGCATAGCATCCTCACCCGAAAACTTTTGCCGGTTATCTCCGCAGCGTCTTCCTTGACCCCCCTCAAAGTTGGGGTGTACCATGCCTACCTGTCACATGATGCAACACCCTTATCCACGTTCTCACGCATCGACCAAAAACAACAATTTTTTTTTTTAAAGGAAGAAGACAGAATATGTTATATTTTGTTGTATTTAATGTTTTTCTTTTTTAATATTTTTTTTGTTTAACTAACAATCATTTGTATATTTTTAAATGGTACCTTGAAGAACTCTTGCATAGTGAATATATATGTACTTTTAGTTTGTTCAATACAAATTTTTAAACAAAAACAAAAAAAAAAGGAAAACAGGATATTAAAAAAAAAAAAAATAGTGGCAAGCGTCGTGCGTTCTAAACTTATAGTCGCCTGTTCGCGACCAACTGTATTTTTTTTTTTTTTTCTACCACAGTCGGTCTAAAGTTATGAGTCTGACTGAACAACGAAATTAATTCGCTTAACATTCTACCCACCAGCAATAACAAGTATTCCAGAAACAATTCCGCAGGACAGCTAGTGGCTGCGCCGCGATCATAACAGCTTACGCTCGAGCGTTTCCTCGCGCTGCAGCGGCTACCGTCCACCGGCCAGACGCCACCCGCCGCCTGAAATCCGGCGCCGCCCATGTGAACGCGGCGCCCCGCTGTCAGTGTATGTACAAGCTGTCGTTTTCGAATTCGAAGTTCTAGTTATCATCTTGCAGTTAAGCATTGGATTTTGCATACTTGAAAATCGTGAACTACAGTTAAGCATTGTAAAATTGAGTAGCAAGTGGAAATAGGTGTAACATCTGCAACACAACGTTTACTTTTGGTATAACAGAGGGGTGAATGCATAGGTGGCAGCTAGAAAGATTTGAATTGTGTGTGGAGCGAGTGCTTTTGGGAAAAATACGCCAGAAAAAGATACTCTTGTGTCAACAAAGATCGTTCTGGCCTGAATGATTTCCCACATTAAGGAAGTCTCGACTACTGATATATGTGATAGATTACCATTTTACCATTATGCGACATTTGCATTCAACAGGCAAAGTTCAGAAGTCAGGTGTAGGAGTACTGCATGCTCTAATTCGAAACAACAAAAATCAACGGAGTGACTATTATTGAACGTCATCAGGTCGCTCATGGAGCATTCGTATGCAGTACTGTTACTGGTGACGTGTTATGATGTCTTTATCGTTAACTTCCTAAGAAGAAATGAAAGGCTGAGCCCCTCCAAAAGACATAACCTCGAGCAAAGTGTAGTGTGAACATAATATTTTACATCTGATAGGTCCAAAAGTGTGTTTTGGGCTACGAATTCTGTCCCAAAGGCTGTGTCCAACACAGCTGGAATTTGTTGCAAACAACTGAGACACCTTTCGGTCTCAGCGTAAGAAAATCCAGCAACACAACTACATCACATGTGCGACTTTGATGATTACTGTTGCGTTTAGTACACTAATGGAAACCAAATAAAATATCCACTGTACTAATACAAATTAAATTCAGCTTACCAAGAGACATCACGACCTCAGACTACCTTAATAAAGCATTAAGTATCTGTAAGACGATTGAGCCTATTTTAACACGAATTAGTAGGACATTACCGACTATTGACTTCGAAAAGATCTGTATTTACTCCATTTCCAGTATCATTCGTAATTACTATGAAAATGTGGCATTTCATAGATATAATTATGTATTCACAACAACAAAAAATATGTCGTCATTATGAATTTGGCAGTACCGTAAGGTTTTCGCTCTGACACTAAGGGTTACTGAAAGTAGCAAGGCGCGTTGTCTTACGATTCCCTTATTGCGTTTGTATCTGCCTGCTTGTAGCTCTGCTACAAAAGAATTAAAAATCTGGCTTTCAGCGAGTCTCGAAAGGCGAACGAAATCAGCTTGCACCTGGTAGCCAAACATGTTTCTTGGGAACAAGCCACCTCCTAAAGTGGGAAGACAGTCTTTAGTGGTTTAATTGTTGGCAAGTGTCAGTCAGACGTGTGCCGTTGGCCTAAGCGTTTCGGTGTGTTGAGTTTGTACCAATGATTTTTCTACAGGTTTTCTCTGTCCCAAATAGAGAGTTGAAGGCTGCCATTAGTATCTTCACGTCATCTTGGTGAATTTTGGTCATTGTATTTTCGAGTGTGTTTCACAATTTTTCGACATTTTCGGTGTTTTCCTTATTTTCGATGTTGGTGGGGGCATGTGCATTTATGAGTGTATATTTTTTATAGGGGATCTGTATGAGCATAGTCAAAACTCGATTGTTGGTGGGTGTAATTTTCTCGACAGAGTTGTTGAAAGATCTGTGTTCGAGAATTGCAGTGCCGAAGATTGGTGCGCCTTTCGCTACCTTTTGTTGTAGTTTTCTCTTGAAGATGCCATGGTTTTCGTAATGCAAGTTTTAATCGTCAATTAATCGTGGCTCTTGAAGAGCAAGGATGAGAATTTTTTGGCGGACGATTTCTTTTGTGAGATTATTTAGGTTTCTTGTTTGGATCAATGTATCGATGTTTAGTTTTCAAATGAATGTTTTCTACTTGTAGGGAAATTTGCCAGAGATCTTCGATATTCTCTGCCGTGATAACCTGGACTTCCCAGAGTGCGAAAATCCAACTGCCGCCTATCGGTGGCCAGGTTGTTTACCACCTGGGGTAAAGTTACCTTTGCTTGCATAGCTCATGTTTTCTTGTGTTTCATTGGTTTGGCCTGGGTGATACCAGGACCGGACGGGACCAGAGGGTGTTGAAGCCTTTGGAAGCAAATATTTTCAGCCAAGCTCATTGAGCTAACAGACGGTGACCAGAGTAGCGGTGATTTTCACTCAGATGTGTCTGGATTTTGGGTTCAACGGATTGAGTAGCCGTTCAGAATTGTGTTAGTATTTGGTTCACCCCAAGTATTTGATTTCCTCGGTACCACCCATATGGGGGAGGGTTTCCCCTATGGGCCACACGGGATTTTTATTACTATTATTATTGTCATTATGTCATCAGCAAATCTGATATGGAGTATCATCCCACCACTGAAATAGATGTGTATTGTTCGATTCAATATTTCCATCAGATAAATATGGGTTATAATTACGTTACATTGCTGCTAGTCGACATATTTCTCACTTTTTCTTAGACAGTTGCTAGCTGTTACTCCATCATAGGAATGTATGTGCGCAGCATTGCTGCAATACAGACGTTCAAATTATCCGATTTCTGTAATTTCATTTCGATACAAGATCGTCCTAATCGGATTCAGCCAGTCATTTGGATATCCGACTACGACTCTCATCATTTGATTGGCTGGGTGAACCACAGTCTTAAACGGACTGTTGAATCCAGATCACTTATCTATGACAGGGCCTGAATTCTTAAACACTGTGGAAAATAACAATCCAATGTGATTATTACAAATATGTTATTTAAATATAAATATATGAACTAACGAGATAACAGTTTATTTACAGGAGCAGAGACCCATCCATCATAGCAGAGCAGTGCGAGATTGGTTTCAGGGCCAAGAGAGGATAAAGCTGTTGCCGTTTGTTCCATGATCACCGATCATCAACCAGATAGAGAATATGTGGGCAGAGGTAACAAGGTCATTGCCATGTGTCCCTACAAATGCAAGCGACCTTTGGACGAATATAGAAAACCTATGGTGGGAAGCAAACCATCACGCTACGCTGTCGACGACTTAATGACATCAATTCCCCTGCGCCCTCGAGAAATCTTAAGTAATGATCGTGGGTGGGTTGGCTACTAAAAGTATACTCGTCCACAAAACCCATGTGGACAATTATCTGATAATCGTTCAAGCTTTGCTTTGTCGCAGCTCTTTAGCATACAGCAAGTCCATTTACTTTCAGTCCCCTCCTTACAATTCTTGCAATGCAAGGTAATTGAAAAATCTCATCCACTCGACGCCAACTGAGGAACTGACTGGTGCATGTGTTGTTCACCTCACAGTACATGTCACCCTCACTGGAATCAATGACTGTTTGTGTGTGTGTGCGTGCGTGTGTGTGTGTGTGTGTGTGTGTGTTTTCGTGTTAACGCACAATCTGAATCAATACTATTAACATTAGAGAGACAACCAACAGTAAATATTGCATCAAATATGACTGTAAAGTATTTTAATGCGATGGGAAGTTACAAACTGAATTTTTACCCATCCCACGTCCTGCGTATTACGTTAAGTAAGGTGTATTAACTCCATAGTATCGTTAGCAGAGACAGTGCGCTCTTGTTGCCGAGGCTCGCGACAAGTGCAGCGATTAGCAGTGCCCAATGCCGCCGCGATTTGTTTATGTTGGCTGAGCGTGGACACTGCAGCAGACGCTTCGCCCAAAACAGAAAGAAATCACCTTGGCTCTGATGCAGTGAGCGGATATCACTGCCTGGGTGTTCTTATAGTAACCAACGTGAGACTCTACTCACAGGTGCCATGGAGCAATTGCAACGGGTATCATGTCATTAGTCATCAAAATATTAACCAGTGATGAAATGTCCACTGTATTTGAATCCAAAGAAAATAGGAACCTTCGCACAAAAGAATGTGAGGCGATATCAAAATTTATCTAACATACAAAAATTAATTGCAGGGCTTTCATGTATGCAATAGTAGCACACAAGGAAATATTATGTCTTGGAAGCGTGTATTTCATTTCCTCTCCTCATATTAACGCCCTTGTTTTAATATGAAGTGAGAAAATAAACACGAAAAACTAAAGTTCCTGAGAAGCATATAAGTCATTTCCTCTTCTCATGTCACAACTTTTGTTTTAGTATGAAGTAAAAAAATAAACAGTTTAGAGTTCTAAAGCATAATAAGACACCAGATTCTTATCATAGGCGCTATCGGAAACGCCAAAAGCAGGGAGCTGTCCATTCTTTTGTCCAACAGTCTGTTTCCTTTCATGTATTACTCCCGCTAGGAGATTCTTATTTAAGGACTTGTGGGCATCAAGTTCTTCAGCAGAACAAGCCTTATGTTACTGTGCTAATCACGGTATGGAAAAAATGCAACAAAGACGAGTTCCGCTAGAGCAGTGAGGATATTTGCATATGTGTGTATTCAGCAATGACTGCCAGCTGCCACAACACTTTACAGAATCCTTGCGGCACGCAACACAACTGTGCGTGCACTTCAGACTTCATTCAGTGAGACGTCAGGAGATGGATGAAAACGTCAAATTAACGTCGCTTTCCGAGTCGTATTCAATCCAGAATGAGGTGTTATTAAGGTAGTTGAGCGTTCTAGCAATTATTCTTTTATAATTCCCATATGAGTATTTCGACAGCCAAAAGAACCCGTTAGTTTGAAACTATCGGGAACTGCATTAACATCAAAATGCAAGAACTTGAGACAATACGTGGACTCTTCTCTTCGCTGGGTGACCTATTACTGTTATTTAGCATTCTCTCCGTCCTAGTCGTAATGCAGATGGAACTTCAGAGGCGCTTTCCGATATTCTGGACAAACATCAGCAACCTGTAATCACTGAGAGTCACAACTGCGTGATGATAATGGTTCAGGTTGTCAGTAGATGTGGTGGTGTTATGCTGTCAAACTGCTTACAGTAACGTTAATGGTGGCGCACATAATTTAGCGCTAACTACCTACTTAAGTAAAGATAGTGTTGTGGCGTCATCGCTTGTCTTAATTTGGCCTCAGCTTGAGTAATCCGATTCAACGAACATAGTACTCCAATCGCGGGCTCCTAATACAGTATAACTGCAGAGATTATCGTGCGGGTATTACATTAATTCTGCAATGAAATGCTTAACAAATCTTACCCTCAGCTATGCAACTGGAGTGACTCATTACACAGGTACTCCATGTTGCACTTGGTTAAGTGATCAGTTCGCTGCGATCCTGCTTGTACCGTTCGTAAATACTCGTATACTTAAGAAATGGTTCAAATGGCTCTGAGCACAATGGGATTTAACTTCTGAGGTTAACAGTCTGCTAGAACTTAGAACTACTTACACCTAACTAGCCTAAGGACCTCAGACACATCCATGTCCGAGACAGGATTCGAACATGCGACTGTAGCGGTCGCGCGGTTCCAGACTGTAGCGCCTGGAACCGCTCGGCCACCCCGGCCGGCATACTTGTATACTGACCATTCGTTATTTGACTAAATATGAACAACAATCTGATTCGCATATATATGACATCGGCTAGCGTTGGCACAAAGTAATCACTAAGGGTTGGATGCCGTTGAAGTCCTGTTACATTGATGGCAAGACAAATGTTCGCAAATCACCTCTATTGCCTCAAAAAACAATTGCATCTTAAATATCGAAGGACCGACGTTTACACTGTCACAGCGCGTTGAAATACAACAACGACGGCAGATGAAAATTTGAAGTTTGTGAGCGACTGGGCTCCGAACCCAGACCTCCTGCTTACTAGACAGACGTTCTGATCACTGCACTATTATTTTTTTTTTAATGTTTGAGGAAACTTTCAGCACCAGGTAGGCGGAGGCAAAGAGGGCAGGGGTCGAAGATCCGGTCCTGTCATGGGCCTTCAATAAGGTTTGGATGACATTCCGCTCCCAGTTGTTAGTGGCCATGCGCTTGGGATTCGCCCTTAACCTCAGTCGGAGTTGGAGACTCTCTTCAGTTACATGTATCCAGTCCGCATCTATTGCACTATTGTAAGAACCGAGATGCAGTATTTTGGTATTAAAATTTTGTAAATTTGTGGTAAGAACTTATGAGACCAAGCTGCTTAGGTCATCGGTCCCTAAGCTTACACATTACTTAATCTAACTTAAACTAACTCACGCTCTTGACAACACACACACCCATGGCGGAGGGTGGATTCGAACCTCCGACGGTGGACACTATGATGACACAGCAGTCAACCTCTCTGCAGCACCTATCGACACACGCTCCTCGTCAGACGCGAATAGCCCATTTTTGCCGCATACCACATACGCAGTACCCCCGGGCCATTGTTCCACTAGCTTGCGTCCACACTGTATTCCCGCGAGGGTCGGACGATGTCGTGCGTCTAGCACTGAAAACTTTCGATGTCCCGTGGAGACCCAAATAATTATACAGGATGTTTCAGGAGGAATAGTAAATATTCTAGGAGATGGTAGTATAGACAAATTGTTGAAATAATGACATATAACATGCGTCCAATTTTTATTGAACATACAGATAGCTGGGTTCAATGCATTTTCATTTCGTATGTTGGTCCTTACAGGACCCAGTTGTCTACACTCCCTTGAAAATGAGCTTCCAGCGTCATTGGAAGAGGTTCATTTGGCTACAAGAATGCGTATGTTCCTCCAGCATGACGGGGCTCCTGTACATTCTAGTCGTCAGGTGACACATTATCGAAACCTAACATTTCCTGGAAGATGGATCATTAGATATGGGCACTTTTCTTGGCCTTCAAGGTCCCCGGACCTTATTTCTTTCGATTTTTGCCTGCGGGGATGCTTAGAGGCGAAGTCTACAAAGAAAAAGTAAACCGAAGTGCCGATTTGATCGTTCGGATTACGAATAGTGAAGCCCTTATAAAAGAACGCAAAGACGGCCTACACGTGGTCTTATCAAGAGAAGTCAAATGTGCATTGAAGTTGGTGGGGGAATTTTTGAAAATCAACTTTGAATGTCCTCGTTGCCTTTGCTTTGAGTTTGTTAGGGTTACGTACTAACAGCTGTATCTCTGTACACAATAAAATGTGGACGCATTTATATGGATTTTTGTTATGCAATTCGCCTGTACTACCACCTGCTAAAATATCTAATATTCCTCCTGAAACACTCTGTATATGGATATATGTGTGGTGTCTGTTCTTTCGGACATGTCCGTAAGAAAATGTTTCATGGCACTCTGCAACGACCTTCGGTCGCAGGGGCTCATAGAAATTTCAGAGCTTCTTGGCTGTCTGAATAAAAGTAGATGCTACGATTTTTGTAGGGTCTACTCTAATTCTCCTCCGTGCACATGCTGATAGAAGATACTATGTAATACTGTGGCCATCTTCCGTAAAGACATTCTAGGCAGTACACCAGACCCGGTGGTTTAATCTGTTTTCGACCTGTCAGTATACCACTATGTCTCCTGAACGGTGTAGTGGTTCGTTCTTCCACTGCTCCCTGCTTCCAACTGTTACATGGCAAGGTTTATTGAAACAGCTAGAAGTTACTGTATACTTAGTCGGCATTTCCCCAGCCATCGCCATACTGATTTGGGATTCCGTATATTCTAACTATATCCAGTTATTTACAATTTTTAGCCTTTATGTCCCTGCTGCGGCCTCCATTTTAAGCCACAGGTGTAAGGCGGGCATATCTAGCCTAATATCTATCCCAAGAGTGGATGTCCTGCTAATTCCGTCTGTTTGTGAAAGCAGGCCAGTCTCTGCACTTTGCCAGACTCCCTAGCAGCCACCTTCTGTTCGACTTTGTTCATATTATATGACAATAAATTATCATTGGTATTTTTGCAGAGGTGTATATCCAGTACGTACTGGGTTTAGACCCCAGTTTACCCTACAGCAGCTTCTAGTGCTTATAAGATTATCTTTCGCAGTGGAATATATTCTTTATGTGAGGTGTTCATAATAGTTTTCCATCCAGGGCTACCTCTAGATACACTACAACCCTCTCTAAAGTTTCATCAAGAAATAATTTAACAGTATATGTGCTGGACATGCTTCCCCATAAATAATACTACACCAATTTTTGTGCGGCTTGTCTTTAAATACTTTTTCACAATGTTTAGTGCAAATAGGTTTAACAATACTATCAAATTTTCTAAGTCTTACTGTGAATAAATCGCCTTCTTATTCTTTTCAAGAGTAATCTCCCGCATTCAGCTCATCTATGAGTTCATTCATCACTAGGTTCTTCATCTCTAACCATTTACTCGAAGGTCGTATTACTAGAACCCCCTCGACATCCAGGAAGATACAGAGAGCATCCAGAAAGGGTACTGCTTTTTCCACCTTCCCGACAAGTTGGTGAAGTGTTACCTCACATGATTTGCTTCGTAAGTATTACGAAAATGTGGCAGTTCATAGATAAAATTACGTATTCACGACAACAAAAAAGTATGTTGGCAGAAAATAAAAGTGGCATTATGAATTTGGCAGTACCGTAAGGTTTTTCGCTTTGACACTAAGGGTTACTAAAAGTAGCAAGACGAATTTTGCTAGAGCGTTGTCTTACCATTCCCTCATTGAATTTGTGTCTGCCTGCTTGTAGTTCTGCTACAAAAGAATTAAAAATCGTGCATTCAGCGAGTCTCGAAAGGCGAACAAAGGCAGCGTGCACCTGTCAGGCAAGCACGTTACCTAGGAGCTAGCGAACAGGTGGGGGTCTTTGACGTACTTACTGGCTCAGTAGCCGCTATGGCAAATAAATCGCAACATAAGCGACGAGAGTAGTTGTATTTCCGGTGTGGAACCACTTTCGTTGACTCAAAAGCATTAACTGATATCCTTATGTCACGTCTCAAGAGAAAATCACTTACAGTATTCAATTGAAATGACACGATAATATCAAGTGAATTTAGCAGGATAGTTCTGTGCCCTCAAGGAAGCAACTCGTCGGTCACAGAGTTGCCAAACATATTCTGCGCTGTTGCCAAGTTTCAGTTATAGTGCCAGGAAGGATACCAGCTGATGTGTTCTGTGGGTGACCTCGGAAGTGACTATAGCTTCATATCAAAGTTGCGGGTGACAAGGGCCGCAAGATTCTCATTATATGCCCATGAGTCTTATTCGCATTTCTGTAACTAGGTTTACAGTCTAGAGTCCAATTACTTGTAATACATCGATGCACTGAATGCAAACTAAATGTCATGTATTAATAACTGCGACAATTATTTGTGTTTTACTGTCTTAATCGGATCGAAACCTTGAAAGCGTATTCACCAGACGCGATTCACAATTTTGGAGCTTCTCCAGTGGTTGAGTTGGCAATGCCTCTTTGCTGTACAATATTGTTATTGAGATCACTGTCATTGGCACATCCTCCAGAAGACAGGCATGGCCTGACGGATATTCTGCCTTTGCTCGAAACGTGAAGACTTAAGGTGAATTCGAACATTCCATACAGCGAAAATTTGATGTTTCTATTCTTCCAGCCCTAACATACAAATAACAGTTACAATAAGCGGCAGAAAAGCGCCTGTGAACCAACAATTAATGATGCAATCATAATTAGTGGAATCTGACAAATTACATCTGTCATCTGATAATTGTGAAAACTACTTTTTCATCTTCACAGCACCGCAGTATGAACTCAGGGGTTTCATAGAATACCTATACTTAATTTCGTTGTAATCGATTTCAGTGACAGTAGGGGAGGAGCAAAACCATCTGACTTGAAACATACTTTTCCAGTGGGATTTGAATCTTTGGCTACAGTTGCAGTAGCACGTCCAGTGAAGTATCAACAATGTGAGCAATCACTCATTGCTATAGTATAGCCTATGGCAGAAAGAAGCAGATTTCCGACAAAGTAAACGATGAGAGACACTTTCGCTGTCACTTATTAAACAGGAATTGTTCAGAAAATTACAACAATATCTAGTGAAATGAGTAGGTTGATGCAGCTTCAGTCTGGCAGTATCACTGAGTTGCCAAACGTTTTCCGAATGGCACTTATGATACAAATGTGTGTGTGTGTGTGTGTGTGTGTGTGTGTCTGTTCTTAGGACATTTCCGAAAGAACAGACACTACGAATCGAAACAGACAGACTTGTTAATCAATTAAAGATTGAAGGACAGATGTCCAGGCTGTCATGGGCATTAAAATAGAACAACAGCGTCAGATGAAAATTTGTGCCTGACCAGATTCGAACCCGAATTTACAAAATGTTAATACCAAAATACTGCATCTCGGTTCTTACAATAGTGCAATAGGTGCGCACTGGTTAGATGTAACTGAAGAGAGCCTCCAACTCTGATTGTAGTTAAGGGCGAATCCCAAGCGCATGGCCACGAACAATTGGGAGCGGAAACTTAATGTCATCAGAACCTTGTCGAAGGACCATGACATGCGATCGTTAGACCGATTGCACAAAGTTCAGATTATAAATACATACATACTTAGAAAAATATATTACGTCGGAGCAGTCTTACCGATACTGCAGGTCACTGCACATAAAAATATAAGCTGTAGCCTCTTGGTATGTGTGGAAACAAAATATCATCAAAGTATCCTTCGACACGGCGACTTTGCAGAGGCAAAACGGAGGACTTGGAATTAAAGACGTGCTTTTAAACTAATACACGCCACTAAGACAGGCATCACGAAACTTCTGTTCCTCTCGTTAGATCCTGGGGATAGGAACGCTCCTGTTAATGCAGCACGCCAGCCTAGATTACGTCCGAAAGTACTATGGCGATTGGAGCTGTATAAGACTTCCACGAGCACAAACCAACACTAGAACCGTTTATGATTATATTACCAGACATCGTCTTCACAAACCAATTCCGGTAACTTAACGTACAAAAAACTGGAGAAACGTCTGGAAAAATATCAACAATAAAATTATACCAACTACAGTAAGTGCCGTATGGTGCGACTTTGTAAACGAAACCACACCCACAGCGGAACGATTATGGAAAATCAAATTGAGACCATCTCCATACGGCGACAAATGACGGCTTGTAGAAGCTGTAGCGCACATCTTCTCATGTGAAAATAGAATCAGAATTTGGAACTGGACTAGGAAGAAATTAGCACTGTCAATAGAACCGCAGAAAGTCTAATGCCGATAACTGAAGCTTTACAACCCGACTGGAAATGTTGCCCTTCCGCAAAGAATAACAGTTATTCGTGGGTTCTGGGACGTCATAACAAACAAAACTTAGAACTTAGTAGAGTACATGTTCTATATTGCAGTAGAACATATTAAGCTCAAGAAGAATAACAAATATAAGGAATGGTTTTAAATTTTTTATCTATTGCTTTATGTGGGCAACAAAGAGGAGGGCAGTTTTATTCATTGTAAGAGGAATACTATTCTTTCACTTTTTTTATTCCTAGAATATTCTTTTACGTTGGATCTAAAATCAGAACTGTTCTAACTTGGCAAAACCCCACCGGATCCGAAATTTCTTTTATTTGTTGAAAAATATATGGCTTCCTTACAGACCTCATATGCATCCAGTGCATAATAACTTAAATTGTGAATATATTTCTGAATGAATGTTTGTTATGTATTTTTCCGTCACCCTTTTCATTGTTATAAGTTATGTTCTACAAGGAACGCACGCCATTGGAGGCGACAATCTGTAATTTATTTTACCTAAATTACTACTTCAATTTTGTTCTACAATTTAAAAGAATATACGGGTGCAAACATGGAATTCATGGGAATAATGCAGCTGCTCAGTGCCAGGTATGGGACAGGCATTGTGGCCAGGCCTCGGATCTTCGACCCCTGCCCTCTTTGCCTCCGCCTACCTGCTGCTGAAAGTCTTCTCAAACATTAAAAAAAAAAAAATAGTGCAGTGATCAGAACGACTGTCTAGTAAGCAGGGGGTCTGGGTTCGAAGCCCAGTCGGTCACAAATTTTCATCTGCCGTCGTTGCTGTATTTCAACGCGCTGAGACAGTGTTGACGTCGGTCCTTCGATATTTAAGATGCAATTGTTTTTTGAGGCAATAGAGGTGATTTGCGAACATTTGTCTTGCCATCAATGTAACAGGACTTCAACGGCATCCAACCCTTAGTGATTACTTTGTGCCAACGCTAGCCGATGTCATATATATGAGAATCAGATTGTAGTTCATATTTAGTCAAATAACGAATGGTCAGTATACAAGTATGCCGGCCGTGGTGGCCGAGCGGTTCCAGGCGCTACAGTCTGGAACCGCGCGACCGCTACGGTCGCAGGTTCGAATCCTGTCTCGGACATGGATGTGTCTGAGGTCCTTCGGCTAGTTAGGTTTAAGTAGTTCTAAATTCTAGCTTACTGATAACCTCAGAAGTTAAGTCCCATAGTGCTCAGAGCCATTTGAACCATTTCTGAAGTATACGAGTATTTACGAACAGTACAAGCAGGATTCCAGCGAACTGATCACTTAACCAAGTGCAACATGGAGTACCTGTGTAATGAGTCACTCCAGCTGCATAGCTGAGGGTAAGATTTGTTAAGCATTTCATTGCAGAATTAATGTAATACCCGCACGATAATCTCTGCAGTCATACTGTTTTCATCCATCTCCTGACGTCTCACTGAATGAAGTCTGAAGTGCACGCACAGTTGTGTTGCCTGCCGCAAGGATTCTGTGAAGTGTTGTGGCAGCTGACAGTCATTGCTGAATACACACATGTGCAAATATTCTCACTGCTCTAGCGGAACTCGTCTTTGTTGCATTTTTTCCATACCGTGATTAGCACAATAACATAAGGCTTGTTCTGCTGATGAACTTGATGCCCACAAGTCCTTAAATAAGAATCTCCTAGCGGGAGTAATACATGAAAGGAAACAGACTGTTGGACAAAAGAATGGACAGCTCCCTGCTTTTGGCGTTTCCGATAGCGCCTATGATAAGAATCTGGTGTCTTATTATGCTTCAGAACTCTAAACTGTTTATTTTTTTTACTTCATACTAAAACAAAAGTTGTGACATGAGAAGAGGAAATGACTTATATGCTTCTCAGGAACTTTAGTTTTTCGTGTTTATTTTCTCTTTTCATATTAAAACAAGGGCGTTAATATGAGAAGAGGAAATGAAATACACGCTTCCAAGACATAATATTTCCTTGTGTGCTATCACTACATACATGAAAGCCCTGCAATTAATTTTTGTATGTTAGATAAATTTTGATATCACCTCACATTCCTTTGTGAGAAGGTTCCTATTTTCTTGGGATTCAAATACAGTGGACATTTCATCACTGGTTAATATTTTGATGACTAATGACATGATACCCGTTGTAATTGCTCCATGGCACCTGTGAGTAGAGTCTCACGTTGGTTACTATAAGAACACGCAGGCAGTGATATCCGCTCACTGCAGTCAGAGCCAAGGTGATTTCTTTCTGTTTAGGGCGAAGCGTCTGCTGCAGTGTACACGCTCAGCCAACATAAACAAATCGCGGCGGCATTGGGCACTGCTAATCGCTGCACTTGTCGCGAGCCTCGGCAACAAGAGCGCACTGTCTCTGCTAACGATACTATGGAGTTAATACACCTTACTTAACGTAATACGCAGGACGTGGGATGGGTAAAAATTCAGTTTGTAACTTCCCATCGCATTAAAATACTTTACAGTCATATTTGATGCAATATTTACTGTTGGTTGTCTCACTAATGTTAATAGTATTGATTCAGATTGTGCGTTAACACGAAAACACACACACACACACGCACGCACACACTCACACACAAACAGTCATTCATTGCAGTGAGGGTGACAAGTACTGTGAGGTGAACAACACATGCACCAGTCACTTCCTCAGTTGGCGTCGAGTGGATGAGATTTTTCAATTACCTTGCATTGCAAGAATTGTAAGGAGGGGACTGAAAGTAAATGGACTTGCTAAAGAGCTGCGACAAAGCAAAGCTTGACCGATTATCAGATAATTGTCCACATGGGTTTTGTGGACGAGTATACTTTTAGTAGCCAACCCACCCACGATCATTACGTAAGATTTCTCGAGGGCGCAGGGGAATTGATGTCATTAAGTCGTCGACAGCGTAGCGTGATGGTTTGCTTCCCACCATACGTTTTCTATATTCGTCCAAAGGTCGCTTGCATTTGTAGGGACACATGGCAATGACCTTGCTACCTTTGCCCACATATTCTCTATCTGGTTGATGTTCGGTGATCGTGGAACAAACGGCAACAGCTTTAGCCTCTCTTGGCCCTGAAACCAATCTCGCACTGCTCTGCTATGATGGATGGATCTCTGCTCCTGTAAATAAACTGTTATCTCGTTAGTTCATATATTTATATTTAAATAACGTATTTGGTGGTTCACCCAGCCAATCAAATGATGAGAGTCGTAGTCGGATATGCAAATGACTGGCTGAATCCGATTAGGACGATCTTGTATCGAAATGAAACTACAGAAATCGGATAATTTGAACGTCTGTATTGCAGCAATGCTGCGCACATACATTCCTATGATGGAGTAACAGCTAGCAACTGTCTAAGAAAAAGTGAGAAATATGTCGACTAGCAGCAATGTAACGTAATTATAACCCATATTTATCTGATGGAAATATTGAATCGAACAATACACATCTATTTCAGTGGTGGGAAGATACTCCATATCAGATTTGTTGATGACATAATGACAATAATAATAATAATAATAATAATAATCCCGTGTGGCTGATAGGGGAAACCCTCCCCCATATGGGTGGTACCGAGGAAATAAAATACCTGGGGTGAACCAAGTACTAACACAATTCTGAACGGCTACTCAATCCGTTGAACCCAAAATCCACACACATCTGAGTGAAAATCACCGCTACTCTGGTCACCGTCTGTTAGCTCAATGAGCTTGGCTGAAAATATTTGCTTCCAAAGGCTTCAACACCCTCTGGTCCTGTCCGGTCCTGGTATCACCCAGGCCAAACCAATGAAACACAAGAAAACATGAGCTATGCAAGCAAAGGTAACTTTACACCAGGTGGTACACAACCTGGCCACCGATAGGCGGCAGTTGGATTTTCGCACTCTGGGGAGTCCAGGTTATCACGGCAGAGAATATCGAAGATCTCGGGTAAATTTCCCTACAAGCAGAAAACATTCATTTGAAAACTAAACATCGATACATTGATCCAAACAAGAAACCTAAATAATCTCACAAAAGAAATCGTCCGCCAAAAAATTCTCATCCTTGCTCTTCAAGAGCCACGATTAATTGACAATTAAAACTTGCATTACGGAAACCATGGCATCTTCAAGAGAAAACTACAACAAAAGGTAGCGAAAGGCGCACCAATCTTCGGCACTGCAATTCTCGAACACAGATCTTTCAACACCTCTTTCGAGGTAATTACACCCATCAACAATCGAGTTATGACTATGCTCATACAGATCCCCTATAAAAAATATACACTCATAAATGCACATGCCCCCACCAACATCAAAAATAAGGAAAACACCGAAAATGTCGAAAAATTGTGGAACACACTCGAAAGTACAATGAGCAAAATTCACCAAGATGACGTGAAAATACCAATGACAGCCTTCAACTCTCTATTTGGGTCAGAAAAAACCTGTAGAAAAATCATTGGTACAAATTCTACACACCGAAACGCTTAGGCCAACGGCACACGTCTGACTGACATTTGCCAACGATTCAACCACAAAAGAATGTCTTCCCACTTAAGGAAGTAGCCTGTTCCCAAGAAACATGTTTGGCTACCAGGTGCAAGCTGATTTCGTTCGCCTTTCGAGACTCGCTGAAAGCCAGATTTTTAATTCTTTTGTAGCAGAGCTACAAGCAGGCAGATACAAACGCAATAAGGGAATCGTAAGACAACGCGCCTTGCTACTTTCAGTAACCCTTAGTGTCAGAGCGAAAACCTTGCGGTACTGCCAAATTCATAATGACGACATATTTTTTGTTGTTGTGAATACATAATTATATCTATGAAATGCCACATTTTCATAGTAATTACGAATGATACAGGAAATGGAGTAAATACAGATCTTTTCGAAGTCAATAGTCGGTAATGTCCTACTAATTCGTGTTAAAATAGGCTCAATCGTCTTACAGATACTTAATGCTTTATTAAGGTAGTCTGAGGTCGTGATGTCTCTTGGTAAGCTGAATTTAATTTGTATTAGTACAGTGGATATTTTATTTGGTTTCCATTAGTGTACTAAACGCAACAGTAATCATCAAAGTCGCACATGTGATGTAGTTGTGTTGCTGGATTTTCTTACGCTGAGACCGAAAGGTGTCTCAGTTGTTTGCAACAAATTCCAGCTGTGTTGGACACAGCCTTTGGGACAGAATTCGTAGCCCAAAACACACTTTTGGACCTATCAGATGTAAAATATTATGTTCACACTTCACTTTGCTCGATGTTATGTCTTTTGGAGGGGCTCAGCCTTTCATTTCTTCTTAGGAAGTTAACGATAAAGACATCATAACACGTCACCAGTAACAGTACTGCATACGAATGCTCCATGAGCGACCTGATGACGTTCAATAATAGTCACTCCGTTGATTTTTGTTGTTTCGAATTAGAGCATGCAGTACTCCTACACCTGACTTCTGAACTTTGCCTGTTGAATGCAAATGTCGCATAATGGTAAAATGGTAATCTATCACATATATCAGTAGTCGAGACTTCCTTAATGTGGGAAATCATTCAGGCCAGAACGATCTTTGTTGACACAAGAGTATCTTTTTCTGGCGTATTTTTCCCAAAAGCACTCGCTCCACACACAATTCAAATCTTTCTAGCTGCCACCTATGCATTCACCCCTCTGTTATACCAAAAGTAAACGTTGTGTTGCAGATGTTACACCTATTTCCACTTGCTACTCAATTTTACAATGCTTAACTGTAGTTCACGATTTTCAAGTATGCAAAATCCAATGCTTAACTGCAAGATGATAACTAGAACTTCAAATTCGAAAACGACAGCTTGTACATACACTGACAGCGGGGCGCCGCGTTCACATGGGCGGCGCCGGATTTCAGGCGGCGGGTGGCGTCTGGCCGGTGGACGGTAGCCGCTGCAGCGCGAGGAAACGCTCGAGCGTAAGCTGTTATGATCGCGGCGCAGCCACTAGCTGTCCTGCGGAATTGTTTCTGTAATACTTGTTATTGCTGGTGGGTAGAATGTTAAGCGAATTATCTTCGATGTTCAGTCAGACTCATAACTTTAGACCGACTGTGGTAGAAAAAAAAAATACAGTTGGACGCGAACAGGCGACTATATGTTTAGAACGCACGACGCTTGCCACCTTTTTTTTTAAGCGCTACCCCTTTTTTTCTTTTTTTCTTTTGTTTTTTTTTCTTTTTTCTTTTTCTTTTTAGACGCTACCCCCCCCGCCCCTTTTTCTTTAGACGCTACCTCCTTTTTGGACCACTTTTTTCCCTTAAAAAGCCCCTTAGGAAAATGGAACTAAAAAGATAAATAAATAAAAAATAAAAAAATAAAAAAAAGCCTAAGTGCCACCGCCACTTGTCATCCTATAACAAAAAATATCTGATCCACTTCAGGCGTTGGCTCCTGAGTAAGCCCACCCCAGAGAGGTGCCTATAGACCAGGGGAAGTATGGGAATCAAGGTTAGGGCTATTCGTTGCCACTTTTTCTTATTTTTTTTATATGATTACATTTAGGGAGCGTGTACAAATGAGAATTCTAGTAACTAAGTGTTACAAGTAAGTGTTACAACAACAAAGGTGGCATAAAAGAGTAATCAAAAAAAATAAAATATAAACCACTGATGTAATTCTAACTAAAAGGTTCTTCAATAATGTAACTGGTTCCACTTGGAGCCTTGCCATCGTTATCTGAAATCTCCAATAGTGCCTTTGAAGGGCATCTGCAGCGGAGGCATTCTGCCTCGCTAGTGCCTCAAGGAAAACAGTATCCTTGCAGCAGCTTGTCTCTTCCTTTGGTCATGGCTGACAAGGCAGAACGTTGAGCCGTTAGTGTGATGCGGCACAGCACATTAACCACAGCCTGGCACTCCCCAGCTGAGTGGGGGGTTAACGAAAACGCTGCGTAAATAATTTGCGAAGAGCGTACGGTATTTCGGTGTGCGTTCGAGGGCATTGTGAGAATTTTGTAGGAACCACCAGTAATCAAGATGTAGGCGACGGTAAGTCCCTTGAACCATGTAAGCGCATGATATTATGCAGCCGGAAAGTAAGTTTCATTGGGACAGAGTAGGGTCTGCGGGTCAATCATATCAGGTGTGACCCGGAGGTAACAAGCCAGTATCTTCTGTGTTAGTCGCCAAACTCCGGACGATGATGCGCAAGTAAAACGATGTTCATCGGTATCCAAAAGGTGACAATCTGGACAATAAGGGGAGTCTGCCAGTCCAATAGTGTGAAGTCGCTGGCGTGTGGGATATTTTTTGTTGGCGATCTGATACCACTTCGAACGCACCGTGGATGACAGAAAGTGGTGGTGTATCGTTTTCCACACTCTTGGCCAGTGAACCGTAGGGTACTTGTTTTCCACCACGTTATGGTGAACAGACCGCAGAAGGTTGGTATAAAAATCTTTCGCCTTCGGTGGACGTGTGGCGGAGAGGTTCAAGCTGACATAGCTGTAATCAAGAATGAAGGTCGACACATGGGAGAGCTGTGGTGCGACGCGCGCAACCGACACCGGCGGGACGTTAGAGGCTGGCATCAGAACCTGTAGTAAACGACCCGTGAGAGAGGTATATTGACTTTTCCATCGTTTCCTCATGTTGCTCATGTAAAGGGCAGCTGCTCTCGCCCTGACGTTGACCAATCCCAGCCCTCCTTTGTGCACCGGGAGGGTAAGAGTGTCGTATCGTACTTTAAAGATATGACCTGCGGAAACGTAGTAACTGAAGGCCGCCTGAAGCCGGCGACCTACCTGCAGCGGTAGTGGGAGGACCTGTGCCACGTGGTTGAGTTTGGATGCTACGTGGAGGTTCAGGTACTCAACACGTTGTAGCTGATTCAAGTCCCGGAGCAGGTTCTGTCGCACCATTGCGCGTATGATCTGTAATAACCGTCGGTAGTTTGCTGCAGCTGTTTTACGTACATCTTTCTTGAACGTGATGCCCAAATATCGCAGATCAGAAACTGGTGGGAGGGGAGCGTGGGCTTCCGGTCCGAGACCACGCCCAATGTCCAATGCCGCCGACTTGTTGATGTTCAGAAGACTGCCTGCGGCCTGTCCGTATCGCTCAATCCAGGTTAGTACGCTTTGAACTTCGTCATTGGAACGAACCAGCAGTAGCAGGTCGTCAGCGTATGTCCTATAGCGAAAGGTGACGTCCCGCAGCGTGATACCAGATAGGCGGTGGTTAAGGCCCCCTAGGAGTGGCTCGAGTGCGATTGCATAAAGGCAGGTAGAAAGGGGACAACCCTGTCGTAGAGACCTCTTAATGGGTACTGGTCCTACCGCCCTTCCATTGACCTGGACGTGTGAGCTGGCTGCGGTCCAAAGACGCCGTAGGGTGTCGATGAGGCCCGGGGGGAATCCCATACAGTCCATCACTCGTAGGAGGAAGTTTTGGTGCACTCTATCAAAGGCGCTGTTGAAAACGACGGAGACGATCGCCGCTCTCAGACGGCACGCAGAAGCGATCGCTATTAAGTCCCTGCAGTCACCGGTGGCCATGTGCATGTTGGCTTCTCCCCCCTGCGACGTCTGTTCTGGAGCGAGGATCATCGGCAAAGTCGTCTTAATACGGCTCGCCATAATCCTGGTGAAAATCTTGTAATCGGCGTTCAACATTGTAAGCGGCCGATAGTCGTTAATCGATAGCCCTCCACCTGGCTTGTGTACTGGTATGAGGAGACCTTCTACAAACGCTGGCGGCACAA
Organism: Schistocerca americana; assembly: GCF_021461395.2. NCBI lineage: Eukaryota > Metazoa > Arthropoda > Insecta > Orthoptera > Acrididae > Schistocerca > Schistocerca americana. Next base: position 349,434,167 of record NC_060120.1, read on the forward strand.
CACAGTCTGGAGACATAAGTTCGCGGAACATTATAACCCAGCGAGGCATCATGATGTCACGGAAAGTCCGGTAGAATTCGATGGGCAATCCATCAGGTCCAGGAGATTTATTGGCCGCACCTTTTTCCACGGCGTCTTCGACTTCTTCGAGTGAGATTTCCTCTGTTAGTGCATTCACGGTAGCCTCGTCGATAGTACGTGTTATCTGCTGTAACACTTCAGTAGTGGGCTCGTCAGTGACGGTTCTTTCCTTGTAAAGCTGACGAAAATGATCCTCCACCGCCTTTACTATGGTTGCTTGGGTCGTACATAAGCGACCGTCGTGTGTCCTGAGTTGTGTGATTAAATGTTGACGTTGTCGGCGCTTATCCGCCACAACGTGGTGCATAGTGGGTTCCTCTGCAACCGTTCGGTCGTGCCGTCGCGAGCGGACTACTGCACCTTCTAGTCGACGCTTAGTCAATGATAGTATGTGAGCCTTGATTCTGCTTTGGTCATGTTGTCTCTACGGGGAAGGGGGTAAGGCGTCGAGGTCCCTGAGTGCCGCGTAGCAAAAATCGAGGGTCTGTCGATGCCACGCAGTCACGTCCTTGCCATATCGCATAAGTGTCCTACGGATTCCTGGTTTGGCACAGAGGAGCCACCACTCCAGGGTCGAGGTGTATCGTGGGTGGCGGCGTTCACAGTCAGTCCACGTTGCTGCAACTTGCCGACGGCAATCCAGGTCCTGGAGAAGAGTTATGTTGAGCTTCCAAAAGCCATTGCTGCGCCAGACTTGTTGGGGGCGTAGGTGTATAGTGCAGATATAGGCACTGTGATCGGAATAGGCTTGAGGCCATAATTCGGCGTCCACCACACCTTGTGTGAGATCTTGTGACACATATATGCGGTCAAGTCGGCTGGCGGAATGACTGGTAAGATGAGTGTGGCCAGATCGGTTACCGTGGACTTTTTCCCACGTGTCGCACAAGTGAAGTTCTTGGATCATCACACCCAGTTCCGGACAAGGCATGTAATGTGGGATTTGGTCCTTGGGGTGAAGTACGCAATTAAAATCGCCGGCGAAGACGCTGTGGTCGTATCGTCCAAGGAAAAGGGGAGCGACATCTGTGGAGTAGAATCTGGCGCGGTCGTGATGTCTTGTGGTACCCGACGGCGCGTAAACATTAATGAATCGGGTGTTGAGTGCCGTAAATGCTATTCCTCGCGCGGAGGGAAGAAACGTGACGTCGGTAACTTCAATACCTTCACGCACTAATATCGCCACTCCGGTGTCTGCAGGGCTACCGGGCGTCACATGTGTGGCGTAACCGTAAAAGTGCGGGAGTGCAGTCGTTTTCACTTCTTGTAGGAAAGCAAAGTCAACTCCCATGGCTCGTATGGTTTCTTTCAAAAGTTGGATCTTGACAGGAGAACTGATCATGTTGATATTCATTGTCGCCAGGCGGTAAGCCTTGCAACGCGTTGTTTGGGCGAGGTTATCCATGTTGAAGTTGGAGAGAAGCGAACATCGGAAGTAATGTCACCCCCCGCCAAACGCGGTCCTCCCTGTGCTGCTTATGCTGCATGGTCCGGCGGCGCCTCAGCTGGCCGCGGGTCGGGATCTTGTGTCTCGACGTCCTCGGCCCACGAAGCGGGCGTGGATGTCTGTTCATGTTCCATAGCCTCGGAATGTTGGGTAGTAAGGGACCGGGCGACCTCGCTGGCTGCACTGGTACCTTCTCGCTGCTCACTGTTTCTGTCAATGGGCTGATGTTCGAAAGCTGCATGTGTTTCTGTCTGTTCTGCAAGGTTGGAGTCAGTGGAAACAGCCCCAGCTTCGCGGCTGGCTTCTTGAGGGGTCAGTTGCTCTTCCCCGGCCGAATGCGAACCGCTGTGTTCCGACACGGTCCGACGACGGCGCTTTCGGCGTTTCGGTGATCGCTGTTTCCGTACATGGCCTTCATTGTCAGAAGACGGCACTGACTCACGCTCCGCCGGAACAAACGCTTCGGTCGGTACAATAAGGGAATCAATTGCCATCTTGCCGGCGTCAATGTCTGTCGCGTTCGGTAGCTCCAGAGTCGTAGTACTATTTTCCACCACTGGCCAGGTCGGCGGATCATCCAGGTTTTTGTCCGTGGAAAGTGATTCTTGTACCGCTGAAGCGGTCGGCCGTGTCTGTTGTGTGGAGAACGTCGTGAGCGCCGCCGCGTAAGTCACGGGGAGAACAGTCTTCGCCGCTGGTGGTGCAACGTCCTTCGGTGGGAGTTGTGTGATCCGACGCTGGAGGCACTCGGAACGAAGGTGTCCTTCTTTGCCGCATCCGGAACACGTCTTCGGCTGGCCGTCATAAATAACTATGGCCCGGCATCCTCCTATCTGTAGATAGGATGGCACGTGTCGTTGGAGATCTAGGCGCACTTGGCGTACTCCATTGAGTACGGGATACGTCTTAAACTGGGTCCATTTTTCAGCCACGTGTTCGTGTACCGTGCCGTAGGGGCGGAGCGCCGCTACAACTTCTGCCGCCGGGAGTTCAAATGGAAGTTCGAATATGCGGATAGTCCGCAGTCCCATTGCGGCATGGCCAACCTCGACGTTGCCAACATTGCCATCTGCGTGGCAGAAGCGGAGTTCTTGTTTCATCTCACGAAGCACCTTGTCGCATGTAGTTTCGTTTATGAGCTTTACATAGACCGTGCTACTGACGATCGAAAAGTGAATGCCGACAATGTCGGCAGCCGCGATCTTGGCTTCCTCTTTTAAAAAGCGTTCGACTTCGACCGCCTTTGGTCGGGTAAAGTCGTTCCGAAATGTGAATTTCAAGGTTGATCTTCTGTATTGGTTTGCCATGGTCTTGTAGCGCTACGGCGTCACGTTAGTGTCGGCCGAAGAAAGTAAACAAGGCGCGCGGGCTCTCTCTGACAGCGGAGAGCACACACCGCACGTCTGCTTCGCTCGGCTGCGAGAGCCGCACTCGCCACTAGACTACGGTCTCACATACTCCAACAACCTCTCGGAAGTAGACAATACTTCCTGCTAACACTTCCGCATCTTGCAGTGTTACCAGATTGTGTATATGGCCGGACTTAGAGTTGTCAGGGGCGGTCAGTTTTATTGGCCACCTTAGGTGAATGACTCGGACTTAGTCTCTGTGGCGGCCGGCCGGCGGTCAGTTTTATTGTCTAAGACAGTACATGGCGCGCCAACGTCCGATGGTTTCTCCGCGGTCATTTCCGGTGCGGTTCTCCTCTTATTACCTGCGACGGTCGTTCGCTGCAGTACGGGAAGCCAGGATCCGTTTACCTTAAGGCTTTCTTCTTTCTTGTTGAAACTGTTCGCGTGTTTTTGTATTTCTACGTATGAACGTCGGCCGAAGATCCCGAGACAGAAGCTAATAGAAAGTTTGTCAACAAGTGGCCACAAAAGCCTTAACAATTTCGTAAGTCGTAGTGTCAGTATTGCCTCGCGTGTTCCTATATTTCTCCGGAATCCAAACTAATCTTCCCCAGGGTCGGCTTCTACCAGTTTTTCCAGTCGTCTGTAGAGAATTCGTGTTAGTACATTGCAGTCGTGACTTATTAAACTGATAGTTCGATAATTTTCACACCTGTTAGGACCTGTTTTCTTTGTCATTAGTATTATTATATTCTTCTTGGGGTCTGAGGATATTTCGTCAGTCTCATACATCTTGCTCACCAGATGGTAGAGTTTTGTCAGGGTTGGCTCTCCCAAGGCTATCAGTAGTTCTAACGGAATGGTGACTACTCCCGCGCCTGGTTTCAGCTTATGTCTTTCAACACTCTGTCAAATTCTTCACGCAGTATCAAATCTCCCATTTCATCTTCATCTACGTCCTCTTCCATTTCCCTAACACTGATCTCAAGCATAGGACCTCTATATACTCCTTTAACCTTTCTGCCTTCCCTTCTTAGCTTACAACTTGTTTTCCATCTGAGCTCATGATATTCATTTAGTTGGTTCTCTTTTCTCCAAAAGTATCTTTAATTTACCTGTAGGAGGCATTTATCTTAGCCCTAGTGAAATATGCTTCAATATCCTGCTTAGCCATTTTGCACTTCCTGTTGATCTGTTTTTTGAGACCCTTGTATTTCTTTTCGCCTGCTTCATGTACTGCATTTTTATATTTTCTCCTTTTTATCAATTACATTCAGTATCTCTTGCTACCCAAGGACTTCTACTAGTCCTTGTCGTTTTATCTACTTGATTCTCTTCTGCCTTCACTATTTCACCTCTGAGAGCTACCCATTCTTCTCCTCTGTATTCATTTCCCCTGTTCTTGTCAATCGTTCCATAATGCTCCCTCTGAAACTCTCTACAACATCTGGTTCTTTCAGTTAACCCAGGTCCCATCTCCTTAAGTTCCTTCCATTTTGCAGTTTCTTCAGTTTTAATCTACAGATCATAACCAATGAATTATGGTCAGAGTCCACATCTGCCTCTGGAAATGTCTTTTAATTTAAAACCCGGTTCCTAAATCTCTGTCTTACCATTATGTAATCAATCTGAATTCTTCCAGTGTCTCCAGGGATTTTCCACGCATACATCCTTCTTTTATTTCTTGAACCAAGTGTTAGCTATGACTAAGTTTTGCTCTGTGCAAAATTCTACCAGGGAGCTTTCTCTTTATTCACCTTCTACTTTTCCTTCTCTTCCTTTTCCTACTATCGAATTCCAGTCCCCCATGACTATTAAATTTTCGTGTTCCTTAACTATCTGAATAATTTCTTTTATCTCATCACACGTTCCTTCAATCTCTTGATTATCTGCGGAGCTAGTTGGCACACAAACTTTTACAACTGTGGTAGGCCTGGGCTTCGTGTCTATCTTGGCTACAATAGTGTGTTCACTATGCTGTTCGTAGTAGCTTATACACGTTCCTATTTTATATTCACTATTAAACCTACTCCTGCATTACACCTATTTAGTTTGTGTTTATAACCCTGTATTCACCTGACCAGAAGTACTGTTGCTCCTGCCACCGAACTTCACTAATTCCCACTATATATAACTTTAATCTATCCGTTTGCCTTTCATGATTTCTAACCTATCTGCCCGATTAGGGGATATGACATTCCACGCTTCGATCCGTAGTATGCCAGTTTTATTTTTCCTGATAAGGACGTCCTCCTGAATAGTCCTCGTCCGGAGATCCGAACGGGGGACTATTTTACATCCGGAATATTTTATCCAAGAGGACGCGATCATCATTTAACAATGCAGTAAAGCTGCATGCTCTGGGGAAAATTGTGGCTGTAGTTTCCATTTGCTTTCAGCGGTTCGCATTACAAGCACAGTAATGCTGTTTCGGTTGATGTTACAAGGCCAGTTCTATCAATCATCCAGACTGTCGCCCTCGGAAATACTGAAAAGGCTTCACCCTATTCAGGAGCCACATGTTTGTCTGGTCTCTCAACAGGCACCCCTCCGCTGTGATTGCACGTGCAGGACGGCTATCTGTATCGCTCAGGCACCAAGGCCTCCCCGCCAGAGGCAAGATTCACGGTTCATGGGGAAAAAAAACTAAATTAGATAAAAGTAAAAACAATAAATAAAGGAGAAGAAATTAATTTACCAGTGTGTCTCCAAAATAGACCGAAAGTATTTTTCTGTGTTGTAAGTAGATAATTACAGCTACTGGAGCAGTAATAAAGTTTCCGTAAGCGTTCTCAAACTCCCATTAGCATCACCCCAGAGTAATTAGACGGTCCAAATGTTGGGGTCGTAGGAAACGAACGGGAAATTCATTGGAGTGTCGGCGATCTCATCACGAGTGTAATTCCTTGCAGCCCGCGGCCCGCCGTCTGCAAACGACGGCAGGCACCAGTGGCTGTTGCGGCGTCCATTACGTGGCGGCTGACGTTCTGTCTCGCTCTTTCCTCCGGCGATACCTTCTGAGTTTTCCGCTTGATGGCCGTGATATGACACCCGTTTGACGTTCTGATCTTCCGCTGTTACGGTTGGATTGATCTATGACGTCCGTATTAAATTCCACTAGTCAACAGCCATTTTGCATCTGGGATGTGATACATTACTAGTGTGTATTTTGGTGTGTATAATCCGAATATTCCTTCCAAATGTTCTAGCACGTACCATTTTCGACTTTTTAAAGGTTTTTATTTTTCTTATTCAGTATTTCGCTTTTTCCTGTTCTTCTGTTTTGATGTTTAATTGTTTGTTTTTGATTTGCAGAGGAGAGCTAAAAGATCTACAAATCGTCAGTAAATGGTTGGTGTGGTAGTCCACTGCTGTGAAAGAAATCCTCAGTGAGTGTTTCCTGTGAAAGATGGTGCAAATTTTTTGTGTTTAAAACTTACACTACGAAAAATGGCAACTAGTAAATCTCGTGACTGTCTTAAACACCCCGATAACTTTTGTTATGTGTGGGAAATTAATTCCATAAGCTCAAAGGTAACCAATCACTGCTTTGGTTAAGAAGGCATATAAATTGTATTTTGATTGTCCTGTTGGTGCACAAGATCAAAATTTTGCACCTCATATTGCTTGCATAACCTGTACTACGACCTTAACCGAGTGGCTGAAAGGAAAACGCCGAGCCACGCCATTTGCTGTTCCGATGGTGTGGTGTGAGCCTAATGGCCATTATTCAACGGTTACTTCTGTCTTACAAATATTTCTGGACATTCAAGCAAAACTAGACATAAAGTATCCAAATGAATCTTCAGTGCATTTGCCTGTGCCCCATGATCAGGGGTTGCCCGTTCCTATCTGTAAATTGAAAGCCACGGAACCAGACACCAAGTCATGTGAATAGCCTATAAGGAAATCGTATGTTCCTGGAAACGTAAATGTGAACAATACTCCATTGCTTGAGCCCGATAATATAATTTTGCCTCCCCTTAATATTAAGTTGGGCATTATGAAGAACTTTGTAAAAACTCTGGATAAAGAAGGTGAGGCCTTGAATCACTTAGAAGAAAAGTTTCCCAAATTAAGTGAGGCAAAGCTGAAAGAGGGTATATTTGTTGCATTACAAATAAGAAAATTGCTGAAAGATCCAATCCTTGATACCAAACTCATAGATATCCAATTAGCTGCTTATTCCTCTTTTAAAGCAATTGTGACTACCATTGTGTAGAATCTGTTGGACAACTGTAAGAACATGGGGTGTAGAATGTCGCTTAAAATTCACTTTTTACATTCTTACCTTCATTTCTTCCCGGAAAATTTGGGAGCCGTAAGCGATGAGCATGGTGATCGCTTTCACCAAAGCATTCTTACCATGGAACACCGTTACCAAGGCCATTGGAACCCTTCGATGATGAGTTACTACTGCTGGAGTCTTATTAGGGAGAGTATTGAAGCGGCAAACAAAAGAAGAGCTCCGTCGACTCACTTTTCAAAAAGCAAAGACGATTAAAGGTGAAAAAATTTTCTGAACTAATTCGGACATTTTATTGGCATCATGCCCATATATACATACAAAATAGTATTGATTTCAAACGTTCTGAATGTGTATTTCTGTTTGAGTTAATTGTGTAAATTTTTGCTATTACCATTTTTTATTCTGCTGTGTATCTAGGAAATCTGAAGTCATAGATAAAAACTGATTTTACCTGTGTATTCAGCACCCCAAAATTAGGTAAATCCACCCATTTACAAACCAGATGCAGAAAAAAAGTTTATATTTGTTAACTAGTGTTCTCAAAGTCCGTGGTAACCACCTTTATTTCGTGTTTCTGTATTTCTGAAAAGCTTTGTTGTTGTTGTGATCTTCAGATTCTCCACGAGAGTCGATCCTGTGCAAGTTTCTTCATCTCTGGATAACTGCCGCAACCTACATCTATTTGACTCTGCGTCCTGGAGTCATTCTTTCATTTATATTCACAATTTGTACCCACAACCCCTTTGTTTCCAAACACGATTCCTTGATGCCTCTGGATGGATACTACCAAAAACGATCCTTTCGTTGTCATCTTGTGCCACATATTTCATTTCCCTTGAATTCCTGTTGGTAGCTTCTCAGTAAATTCTGATCATTCGGCCTTCGCCTCTAATATTAAGAATTTCTATGACCACATAAAAAAATATATTTTTTTTAATTCTCTGAACTACTTATCGTAAATGAATCACTTGCGCACAAAGCTACACTCCAGACAAATACCTTCAAGCCAGATAAAGTAAAACTTAATATATGTTAGACGTCAAAAAAATTTGTGATTTTCCGGAATGCTTTTCTTGTTTTCACCAGTCTGTCTTTTACATCCTCTCTGTTTCGGTCACCTTCTGTTATTTTGATGCCGAAACAGCACAAATGACTGGTTCTTCTATCTTCAGTCAATTATACTGGTTTTTCCGCTTTTAGCTTACTTCAGTTAAAGAGAATTTTTCAGCAGATCCGTTTAGCTTTTGTTTGTAAACGATCTTCTGTGGTGCCTTCTGCGTTTGTCCCATATTTAAATATTTTGCAAAGCACTCCTTTTTCCTTCGTTGTTGGCGGAACTGAGGCCGAAGGAAACTTGGTTGCACATTTACTACTGGCGGCTTTTCGCCTTTATCGAGTCCACATTTTCTTATGTTACATTAGAGTTTATTCTACTTCTTGTCACCTCTATAAAACTGAGAGAAATAGTATTGTAATTTCATATCTTCCGTACTCAGCTCATTATGTTTATTAATTTTTTTACTGCTTTTAGCGTTTCATTTCGTAATCACATTCCTTCAGCATTCCCCCGGTTAATTCGTCTCCTTGTAAAGAAAATTTAATCGTATGGGATAGCTAAAGGACTTTCGTGACAAAAATTCATTAAAAAGCCGAACAGAACACGTCGTTCTGGATGTAAAGCTACACACAGACGCTAAAGTAATATCGGATGAGCCCTAGAGGAGTGTAATAAGATCGTTGAACTTTGTTACCTGTAAGGAAAGTCTATCCGGTAAATTCTGCAGCAATATCTTATTACATCTGACAAAAAAATCAGACTGGTACAAAGACGACAAGGAGCTCTTAATGTAGAGAAACGACAAGACGGCGCAGTTCACTTGACTTAAAAGTGTGGTGTTCTTTTACAGGAGTAACGAGTCATAAATATGAGTGGTGTCACACGAATATTTTGAGTAGCAATGAACAGGTTTATGAAGGGGTCGAGTAAATGGGCGCCGATTGATTGGTGGGATACTGAGAACCTGCAGCTTTCCCACGATATAAATGGGATTCAAAAGAATTGTGAGGCTCGTGCTTAAATGTTGCTCGAGTGTACGGAAACCATGTCAGATCGAACTAACAGGGGTATCAAGGGTATACAATAAAGGACAATGCGAATGGTCACAGCTTTGTCTCAGAGACGGGTCGTAACTTAAATGTTAAAAGATCTTTACGGGTAGACAAACATCTCTCGATACCTAACTTCCTGGCAGATTAAAACTGTGTGCCCGACCGAGACTCGAACTCGGGACCTTTGTCTTTCGCGGGCAAGTGCTCTACCAACTTTTTTTTTTGTATTCTATTTGGATACAAAATTAGGCAGATCACAAACACTAAATGAAATGCATCCTCTGGAAAAAAAATCATTGTAAAACGAATCACAAATTTAAAGGAACAGGGTGTTGTCTTTTATTTTTATTTATTTATTTATTTTCAATAAAGATCACTCTGTTAAAAGGAACATGTAGATCATTTCATGGTATAGTATGTGCATTACATATTGAGTGGTGAGAGAAACGTGAGGTTCATTATCAGCTGTCAAATGTGCACACCGACTGCACCCGGCACATCCCAACTGCGTGGGGGGTCGAGGAACACTGCCTGAAGATAGTTGGCAAAGGTTTTCCGATAGTGTGACCATCTATGAACTTCATTGTGTGCTTGCTGCAAGAAATACCAAAAGACAAGTCGCGACTTGGCAGCATCCCCATAGAGGTACGCGATCGTCCAACCTTTGACCCAGATGATCGACTGTGATTGAGTCACCGGAAAGTAGTCACTCTCCGGATGTAAGAAGGAAGCAGGTGTAATAAGTTGCAGGGTCACACAGAGGTAGCAAGCCACTATCTGTCTTCCTAGGAGCCAGACGTCCTCCACCGCGATACAAGTTAAGCGGTGATGGTCGTCATCCACTTGGCCACATTTCGGGCATAGTGGAGTGTCCACTAGTCCAATTGCATGGAGCCGTTGGTTGGTGTTGAACTTGCCACAGGCGACAGAGAACCACAGTGCCCGAACGAAGGTAGGAAGGAATTTTTGGTGCACATGTCTTCAAATCTTCGGCCAATGCAACCTGGGGTGTTTGAGTTCAATGACATTACGACTTATCCGTCGTAGCAGTCAAACATAAAAATCCTTCACGCATGGCGGTCTCGTACGCGGAAGCTCGTCTCTGATGTAACTAAGTTCCACGATAAATGTTGATACTTGCGCAAAATGTGGCGTAATGTTGCCGACCGCCACCGGAGGTGTGAGGGGCGCTGGAACCAGGAGATCCAGTAGGCGGGATGTGAGGGAATCATCCGCGCTACACCATTGCTTGTACATCGTGGCTAAAAGGAGCGCCGTCGCTCTGCAGTGAACATTCGTAAGTCCGAGTCCCACCTTGTCCGTAGGGAGCGTGAGCGTTGCGTATCGCACCTTGAGGGGCGATCCAGTCATCACAAAATAGCCTAGTGCTGATTGAAGTCGACGTCCGAGCGTGAGTGGTAGGGGCAGAATCTGCAAAATACACTCCTGGAAATGGAAAAAAGAACACATTGACACCGGTGTGTCAGACCCACCATACTTGCTCCGGACACTGCGAGAGAGGGCTGTACAAGCAATGATCACACGCACGGCACAGCGGACACACCAGGAACCGCGGTGTTGGCCGTCGAATGGCGCTAGCTGCGCAGCATTTGTGCACCGCCGCCATCAGTGTCAGCCAGTTTGCCGTGGCATACGGAGCTCCATCGCAGTCTTTAACACTGGTAGCATGCCGCGACAGCGTGGACGTGAACCGTATGTGCAGTTGACGGACTTTGAGCGAGGGCGTATAGTGGGCATGCGGGAGGCCGGGTGGACGTACCGCCGAATTGCTCAACACGTGGGGCGTGAGGTCTCCACAGTACATCGATGTTGTCGCCAGTGGTCGGCGGAAGGTGCACGTGCCCGTCGACCTGGGACCGGACCGCAGCGACGCACGGATGCACGCCAAGACCGTAGGATCCTACGCAGTGCCGTAGGGGCCGCACCGCCACTTCCCAGCAAATTAGGGACACTGTTGCTCCTGGGGTATCGGCGAGGACCATTCGCAACCGTCTCCATGAAGCTGGGCTACGGTCCCGCACACCGTTAGGCCGTCTTCCGCTCACGCCCCAACATCGTGCAGCCCGCCTCCAGTGGTGTCGCGACAGGCGTGAATGGAGGGACGAATGGAGACGTGTCGTCTTCAGCGATGAGAGTCGCTTCTGCTTTGGTGCCAATGATGGTCGTATGCGTGTTTGGCGCCGTGCAGGTGAGCGCCACAATCAGGACTGCATACGACCGAGGCACACAGGGCCAACACCCGGCATCATGGTGTGGGGAGCGATCTCCTACACTGGCCGTACACCACTGGTGATCGTCGAGGGGACACTGAATAGTGCACGGTACATCCAAACCGTCATCGAACCCATCGTTCTACCATTCCTAGACCGGCAAGGGAACTTGCTGTTCCAACAGGACAATGCACGTCCGCATGTATCCCGTGCCACCCAACGTGCTCTAGAAGGTGTAAGTCAACTACCCTGGCCAGCAAGATCTCCGGATCTGTCCCCCATTGAGCATGTTTGGGACTGGATGAAGCGTCGTCTCACGCGGTCTGCACGTCCAGCACGAACGCTGGTCCAACTGAGGCGCCAGGTGGAAATGGCATGGCAAGCCGTTCCACAAGACTACATCCAGCATCTCTACGATCGTCTCGATGGGAGAATAGCAGCCTGTATTGCTGCGAAAGGTGGATATACACTGTACTAGTGCCGACATTGTGCATGCTCTGTTGCCTGTGTCTATGTGCCTGTGGTTCTGTCAGTGTGATCATGTGATGTATCTGACCCCAGGAATGTGTCAATAAAGTTTCCCCTTCCTGGGATAATGAATTCACGGTGTTCTTATTTCAATTTCCAGGAGTGTATGCACCATTCGAGAAACCACATAAGTGTTCAGATACTCGACTCGCTGCAAAGCATCAAGGCACCGTAGGAGATGTTGTCGGACCATGGTACGTGTTGTCTGTAAAATACGTCGGTAGTTAACTGCCGCAGTGTGTTTTACAGATGACGTAAAGTCTATGCCGAGATAACGGAATCGTTGCACATAAGGAAACGGACTGATTTCTTCCGGCGTAAGGCCCCTTCCAACCGGCATTGCCGCCGATTTGTTCATGTTCACTGCACTACCCGCCGTCACACTGTGGTCCAACAACAGTTCAAGGACCGTCTTCACCTCTTCCTCAGAACGAACGAGCAGCAGGAGGACGTCCGCATAGGCACGACATTTGAAGGTGTAGCCCCGTAGTTCCATCCCAGAAAGAGAAGTTGTTAGCCTCCCATTTAATGGTTCCAACGCTATCGCGAACAGCAGCATCGAAAGAGGGCAGCCCTGGCGAATGGATCGTCGAATTTGAATGGGCCCTGCTGTACGCCCATTAACCTGTACCAAGGATTGTGCGCCCCCATAAATCCATCTAATGAGACCAGTAAATCGGTCTGGAAATCCCATTTGTTCCAGTACAGCGTACAGATAGTTGTGGCGCACCTTATCAAAAGCACTGTCAAAATCAACCGCCACCATCGCCGCTTTAAGCTGGCACTCCTCCGCCAGCTATATCACATCACGGAATTCGCCAGTAGCTGTTTGCACATACACCGATTCACCCGGTGTCGTCTGTTCTGGAGAGAGAACGCTACGAATTAACATACGACAACGGGACGCTAGCAACCGTGCAAATATCTTATAGTCGGCATTAAGCAGGGTGATGGGGCGATAATGTGTGACCGTATTTCCTGGCTTCGGTTTATGTACTGGCACCAAGAGGCCTTCCATAAAAGCCGGTGGAATAGGCGCATCGGAATTTAACATCTCGTTGTAGATTTCCGTCCATCGTGCTGCCATTTCGTTGCTAAATTCTCGATAAAATTCAGCAGAAAGCCCATCAATGCCTGGAGACCGATTCAACGCACCTTGTGCGATCGCATCATGTACTTCCTCACAGCTAATGGCGTCCAGTAAGGTTCCCGCGGCTTCCTCCGTCAGTGTACGGGAGACGTTCGTGGCTATACGGTCGAGTTCATCGAAAGGGGCTGCTTCTTCCCGATAGATGTGTTGGCAATGGTCGACGAATGCAGAGACAATGTCCGCTTGACGCGTCACTTTTCGATCCTCGCGGGTAATTAATTCCCGTACCAAAACGCGTCGCCGATGCTTTCGTTCATTCAAGACGTAGTGCATGGAAGGAATCTCGTGCCTTATCGTATCGTGGCATCTGGCGCGCACCATGGTTCCCTGAAGATGTTTCCGAGCTAAAGCCACTGGTTTAGCTTTGATCCTTTTGCGTTCGATCCAGATGTCCTGTCCCGGCGGACCAACATCCAGGTCGCGCAGTGCTGCAAAATAAAAGTCGGTCGTACGGCTGCGCCATTCTGCCATCTCCCTGCTATATGAGATGAACGTACGGCGAAGCGCCGATTTAGCACAAGTCAGCCACCAATCAAGCATCGTCGCATACCTTCCAACCCTTCGCTCGCACATCGTTCATGTCTCAAGGATCTGTTGACGGCATTCAGGATCATGTAGATGTTGAATGTTTAGTTTCCACGGGGCCCTACTGTTCCACACCTCTCTACGGGGAAGAAGCACCGTACAGATGTAAGCGCTGTGATCGGAAAATGCCAATGGCCAGCGTTCCGGGTCCTGGACATCATTTGCATGAGCCCGTGATATATGAATGCGATCTAATCTGCTCGCCGAATGACTTGTCACATAGGTGTATCCCGGTGCATCTCCATGTCGTAATTCACACGTGTCACTAAGTACAAGGTCGTTGACAACGATTCGCAACTCCTGGCATATGTTTGCTTGCGGCCATTGGCCTTTCTGGCTGAGAACACAGTTGAAATCTCCACCAATTATTACACATTCATAACGTCCATGGAATAGTGGGGCAATGTCTTCCGCATAAAATCGCGCCCTTTCCCGCCGCCGATTATTTCCCGACGGTGCATAAAGATTGATGACGCGTGTCCCAAACGTCGTGAAAGCCAATCCCTTGGCCGACGGAAGATAAGACACGTTTTCTACTGGGAAGCCATCTCGCACGTTAACTGCCACCCCACTCCCCTTGTGATCTCCATGTGACGAACAGGATTGGTAGCCTGCGATGTGTGGGAGTGCAGCTATGTGGACTTCCTGCAGCAAAGCAATATCCACATCAGATGCCCAAATCGTTTCCTTCAGTAAGTGTATTTTGGCCGCTGAACGCACGTCATTTATATTTAATGTCGCAATACGGTTCGCATGGCGTTGAATCCCACTCTGTCGAGGCGCAACAACATCTCCCTGCATCGGCGCTGGGGGCTGAGCTAGAAGACGTTCTCTCGCCCCTCTCCCTTCATAGTTAGCCATTATTAGGCCGTCTTCGTGAGTGCCGGCTGCCTTTGTATGACGTCCGGCGCCTCCTCAATATCGTCATACCACATCTTTTCAGGCAGTGATATATTCGTGTGCATAGCCACAGCATCTGCGTCTGGAGAGCCAACTGGCTGTGATTCCTCTTCTGCATCACCACGTCCCGGTACCGTCAATGTGACAGACCACTGCGGATCTGATCGAACAGTTTCCATTGCCTCATCCTGTTGGGTCGTCTTGGTCCACAGGCGCATCGTCGTCTGGGCAAGGTGAGTCATCCCGAGGAGATGTCGTGCGACGGCCGTTTCCTCCTTTTCGGAGAACGTGGTTTGCATGATCTTCCTTCCGTGTCCTCAGATTGTAGGTAATCACGGCTGCCCGACAGAAAAGCATCCGTAGGAACTGGAAGTGTTTCGAGTCCCAATGTTGTACGTGGCGGGAGTTCGGTCGAAACTGATGTTGTGGTCACAGAGTGCGTTCCAGACCGAACAGCATACGTAGTGGCTGGAACTGCTTAGTGTACTATCGGTGTGTTTGGTGGGAGTTCGGTCTCATCTGATGTTGTCGCCGTAGATTGTATGTTCGACGGAGCAGCATCCTCTGTCATCCCGACGTCTGCTACAGGGTTTCGGAGAGTGCCATCTTGACCTTCCACCGGCGCTGTGTCCTTTCGGTCATCAGCGGACGCAGTGAGGGCTTTGGCATAAGTGATCGGTGGTACTGTCATCGCCGGCGACGGCTCCCGCACATCTGAAGGCAGTTGCGTAATCCGCCGTTGCATACAGTTTGATCTGAGGTGTCCCTCCTGGCCACAGCCAGAACATGTACGTGGTTGACCATCGTAAATCACCACCGCCCGACAACCACCAATTGTCAGATAGGACGGTACATGCTTCTGAAGATCAATAGTGATCTGTCGCACTCCGTTAAGAACGGGGTACGTGGCGAATTGTGTCCAGCGTTCTGCCGTGTGACCATGTACCGTGCCGTATGGCTTAAAAGCCTCGATAACTTCGTCAGCCGGGAGCTCAAATGGCAGCTCAAAAACGCGTATTGTCCGTACACCCAGACCAGCATATTCTACAGTTACAGTGCCGACATTCCCGTCACTATGGCAAAATCGGAGACCTGCTTTTGTCGCCTGTAGAATTCTCTCACACGCCGCGTCATTGACCATCTTAACATACACCGTGGGACTAATGATGGACAGGTGAATTCCGACAATATCGTTTGGCAGTATCTTGACTTCCTCTCGAATGAATCGTTCCACTGCTAAAGCCTTTGGTCGTTCGTAGTCTTTGCAGAAATTGAATCGTAATGTAGTTTTCCTGTACTTGTTCGCCATGATCGTTGTTACTAGCCCGCGTGCAGACTAAGTCCACAAGTAAACAAACACTTGCACACGTCGCACAGGCGGAAGTATCGGACCTCCGCTTCGCACGGCCGCTAGCACCGAACTGTCCCAACTGAGCTACCGAAGCACGACTCATGCCCGATCCTCACAGCTTTACTTCTGCCAGTATCTCGTCTCCTACCTCCCAAACACAGTTTTAATCTGCCAGGAAGTTTCATATCAGCGCACACTCCGCTGCAGAGTGAAAATCTCATCTCTCGATACCTGCTTGAAAAATTTCAAGAATCGTCATCTTGAGAGAAGACTGCGAATATTCTACTGTCCCCTCCCTGTCAATTGCGTACAGATCGTGCAGGTAAAACCAGGCAAACAGTTCGGTCAGATGTGTACTAGTAGCCATTTTTACTATATTCCATCCGTGAATGGAACTAGAAGTGTGCTGCGAAGGGCAGGGCACCGTTAAATTCAACCTGAATTTCCTGGCGGTGCCGCCGAACGAGCCCAGAGGGCGATATAGCTAGCGCTGTTGTCATCGCTTTGACCCATACAGAGTCATACGCGCTGCCAGTGACGAGTCGTCGGTGGGAGTTCCACTGCACAACAAACAGCAGAGCGGCGTGCAAACATCACGCGTGACTGTGTTGGTGCGAGGGGCATTGCTGTGGATCGTGATATGCCAGACATTTGGCGATTACCGTTGTTGGATCCTCTCGCGGCAGTTACATCGGTCCTATCGTTGTTCGGAGTAATCTGATTGAGTCATTTCCGCAGTTTCACCTCAGTCCGCAGAGACTGAGCAGCTTGCGGTAGGTATTCCTTGCTTCAAAAGTCTGCTGTCAGAGTCTTGTTCTTTTCATTGTTGATATTTCTTTTACGTCATCAGTAACTTCTCATTTTTAAAATATTTTAGGTCTTAGAGTTTATTATTGGTCGATAGAATTTGTTATCATCGGAGGGTATGTATTTGGTTTGTTTTCATTTTGATCAAACAAGGCAGGACAGCATAAAAAAAGTTCAAATGCGTATGAAATCTTATCGGACTCAACTGCTAAGGTCCCTAAGCTTACACACTACTTAACCTAAATTATCCTAATGACAAACATACACACACCCATGCCCGAGGGAGGAGGAGAACCTCCGCCGGGACCAGCCGCACAGTCCGTGACTGCAGCGCCCTAGACTGCTCGGCTAATCCTGCGCCGCAGGACAGCATAACTACTTTCATCTGTATGTATGCAATCAACATTGAATGTTAGAAACACAAAGCGCATTCTTGTCTTGGACTAGCGAAAGATCAATACAAAACTTGGGATTCGAAAGACTGCAGGCTGACGTGACTGATTGTCCTGCAAGTAGTCTCTACAACACATTAGTTTGAATCTCAGACAAATCATCATCGCGTGGCAGCATCAGTTAGACAGAAGTGGGTCTGTTCAGTTATTGTGTTGCCTTGCCTTTAAGCTATTCATAGCATAGTGACTTCTATACTCTGCGCAGTGATATTCAGCTTCCTCGATATTTTACCAATTTGGTCACCAGTCAATGAAAACAGTTGATAGCCGTGGCCATTTCTTCCTAGCTCCCGCTTCATTTTTGCACACCTGACATGGTCACTCTATTTTTTTCTCTGATACGAAATCTAGTGTCCCTAAGGTGACGTGGTGATCCTGTTGAAAGACTGGACCCGTATTCTGTACGAGTTCAATTCAAACTCCGCACGATCATTATTTATGTATTGACGGGAGTACAGAAAGCATCAGTCGTCCTCCTTTGAGGATTTAGTTCGAATATTTGAACATGAACACTAAATGTAACGTAGGATTAGCGACCAGCGTCCAGTTTCACTTGAAATGTATCATTAGCAAACCGAGTGTTAAGTAGCAATTACACAGAGCATGCAACACAATATGCCGTATCGCTTTCCCAACTCTACTAACCATCTGCCAACGATGGCACCAATCTTTCTAGGAAGGTAATTTCAAGTATAGATCGTGCGCACAATGTCATCTACATCTACACTACTGGGCAATAAAATTGCTACACCACGAACACGACGTGCTACAGGCGCAAAATTTAACCGACAGGAAGAAGATGTTGTGATATGCAAATGATTAGCTTTTCAGAGCATTCACACAAAGCTGGCGCCGGTGGCAACACCTACAACGTGCTGACATGAGGAAAGTTTCCAACCGATTTCTCATACACAAACAGCAGTTGACCGACGTTCCCTGGTGAAACGTTTTTGTGATGCCTAGTATAAGGAGGAGAAATGCGTACCATCACGTTTCCGACTTTGATAAAGTTCGTATTTTAGTCTATCGTGATTACGGTTTATCGTATCGCGACATTGCTGCTCTCGTTGGTCGACATCCAATGACTGTTAGCAGAATGTGGAATTGGTGGGTTCAGGAGGGTGATACGGAACGCCGTGCTGGATCCCAACGGCCAGTATGACAGGCATCTTATCCGCATGGCTGTAACGGATCGTGCAGCCACGTCTCGATCCCTGAGTCAACAGATGGGAACGTTTGCAAGACAACAACCATCTGCACCAACCGTTCGACGACGTTTACAGCAGCATGGACTATCAGCTCGGAGACCATGGCTGCGGTTACCCTTGACGCTGCATCACAGACAGGAGCGCCTGCGATGGTGTACTCAATGAAGAACCCGGGTGCACGATGGCAAAACGTCATTTTTTCTGATGAATCCAGGTTCTGTTTACAGCATCATGATGGTCGCATCCATGTTTGGCGACATCGCGGTGAACGCACATTGGAAGTGTGTATTCGTCATCGGCATACTGGCGTATCACCCGACATGATGGTATGGGATGCCACTGGCTACGCGTCTCGGTCACCTCTTGTTCGCATTGACGGCACTTTGAACAGTGGACGTTACACTTCAGGTTTGTTACGACCCGCCGGCCGCGGTGGTCTAGCGGTTCTAGGCGCGCAGTCGGGAACCGCGCGACCGCTACGGTCGCAGGTTCGAATCCTGCCTCGGCCATGGATGTGTGTGATGTCCTTAGGTTAGTTAGGTTTAAGTAGTTCTAAGTTCTAGGGGACTGATGACCACAGATGTTAAGTCCCATAGTGCTCAGAACCATTTGAACCATTTTTGTTACGACCCGTGGCTCTACCCTTCATTCGATCCCTGCGAAACCCTACATTTCAGCAGGATAATTCATGACCGCATGTTGCAGGTCCTGTACGAGCCATTCTGGATACAGAAAATGTTCGACTGCTGCCATGGCCAGCACATTCTCCAGATCTCTCACCAATTGAAAACGTCTGGTGATTGGTAGACGAGCAAGTGACCCGTCACAATACGCCAGTGACTACTCTTGATGAACTGTGGTATCGTGTTGAAGCTGCATGGGCAGCTGTACCTGTACGCGCCATCCAAGCTCTGTTTGACCCAATGCCCAGTCTTATCAAGGCCGTTATTACGGCCAGAAGTGGTTGTTCTGGGTACTGATTTCTCAGGATCTATGCACCCAAGTTGCGTGAAAATGTAATCACATGTCAGTTGTAGTATAATAATTTGTCCAATGAATGCCCGTTTATCATCTGCATTTATTCTTGGTGTAGCAATTTTAATGGCCAGTAGTGTACATCATGTTCCACGACCCGTCTAATGATGCGTTGTGGAGAGTCCTTCTGGTACCAGTAAATGGTGCCTCTACCCTGTTCCATGGCGAGTGAAAAGAATGATTGTCGGTAAGTCCCTGCATTTAATTCCTCGAATTTTCTCCCTCATTAAGCGAGATGTTTATGGGAGTAAGTAATATGTTGTCCGACTCTTACCGGTAAGTGCTCTCTCGAATTTTCAGTAGCAAATACCTCTATGGGGCACAACGCCTCTCTTGTACCGTCTGACAATGGTATTTGCGGAACGTCTCTGTAAGTAGGAAATTGCACGGCGAACTGTTTGTTTATACACAGAATTGTGTTACTCTTACACAGTTCATGTGGATCCCTTTAAATGATAATGATTTGTACATCCCAGCATCTAGTACACTCATGCCATTTTGACGTTTGTTGCATGCCGTGATCATTGTTTTGCAGTTTTTACGTCGAGCAGTGTAGGAGGTAGAGTGACGTAGCAACTTCGGTTCTGCACCCTGCTGCATGTAGATCAGTGACGGGCTGAGGGAGAGGATGGGGCTTCAAACTCCTTTTCCCGTCACTTTACACGACGTCCCCTTCATACTGGCTACTTCAGTGCTACTAACAGCAATGATATAATGCTCAAAAACATGAAGTAAACCTTACGCGAGACGCGTGTTGCAGGTCGAGGTGGTGTGTTTCATTCAGCAAACTATAGCCAGAAGTATAATAATATCAAGTAGCAGCACAGACCGATCGCAGTGGATAGCGAACCGCACTTGCGTGCGGGACAACGACGATGACGGTCCAAACACTTGCCCGAATATCCAGATTTACGTTTTCGGAAATTTCCCTACATCGCTCCGAGAAAATTACGGGATGGTTCCTCTGAAAGGAGCACGGCCGATTTCCTTCATCTCCCTTTCCTATTCGGAGCTTGTGCTCCGTATCGCTGCCGACGGGACTTTTAACTTTTTCACTTCCTCCAAGTGCCAGAAGAAAACCAAGTGCAAATAGAACACTACATGACAGAGATTTCTAAACTGTTACGTAAACAGTAAGACTATTCAGTATAGTGAAGTACTTTCTACAGTAAACGGGTACGCCGGTACGTGTCTTCGCTCCAGTTAAATAAAGCAGAACGTTGCGCTTTTTATGTATTAGTGTCACTTCGTGTTTTGGAAATACAGATTTGCCAGTTAGATTTTGTGTACACAGTTACCAAAATCCCTCCATTTACATTTCGAATTTACGTAAATAATACGGTAGGTAAGTATTCGATGCAATCCAGCGGTTTTACTCGAATTTTACACCTGGAAAGCGATAACACCGCCCGCGTTCATAACGCGCATTGCACACCTCATAATGTTTTCATTGTCAACAAGCCGACCAATTTATGCGCGTCCGATAGGGCACACAGTGTACACGCACTGTGGACAGGATTACACATGGCCACCGTTCACTTGTGATAGTAATAACCATTACTGGACACCACTGGGCTATTGAACGTGTAGAACTAGAAATATTTTTCAACAATCCTAAAGGACGCCTGAGGATTTTTAACTATTTCATTATTGATTACGCCTTTCAGCTCCTCCCTTACATTGGAACACACGCAGTGTAGACATACAAAAGATGACGAAAGACAATAGAGAGGAAGGCAGTAGAGATCTAAAAAGTGTCAGAGTTTGTGGAACATACATGGACTGACCACCAGGCGAATTTTTTTTCAGCGATTTATCCGCTTTCAATAAAGAAGAGACATCCCCTCGAGCATGGGATTTGTATTTAGAATTTTTTCCTAAAGTTTTATTGCAAATCTTTACAAACTTATCACTGAACTCTTCTTTCTGAGATGTTTTGGATGCCATTGAATAGTTGTCCCATGTCTTAGTAGATAATTTAACGAAATTTACTAACACTGAAAATTGCATGCTCTCCTCACATTGTTATTTACTGGAAATATGGTTTCGGTACCGAGAACCATCAACGAAAAATGTCCAGTTTCATCGTGTGTATCAGAATAAAATAAGCCTCGCCCACTTCGGCTGCCTTGCGTAGCACCACTCAGACTGAAATTAGCTGTCTGTCGACAGTGAAGAAATAATGTTTGGTTCCTATTACCTGGCTGCAAAATAAGTTATTGATTTCCTCTTTCCTTAATTCCATAAAGCTCCAACTTATGCAGGATGATAACATGGTGCACACAAGGAAATGCTGTAGACATTTTGTTTTCAGCACTTAGTTCTACAAGTGGCCTGCATACAAAGTAATTAATTGTATTTTATGTTGGAGCTCTTCTACCGAAAGCAAACTGCGAATCTGACACCAAATTATGTGTTTTTTATGTATTACTGCTCTCTTTACATGGCCTGGTAACTCACTAGACCTTAAAAGCATCTACTATTTCCTATTCCGGTATCTGTGTATTATAGTCTTACCTCAGTACTGTGAATAAAGTGCTAACAAGTAGCTATACATGGATTTGTCTTTTGATGTAGTTATACGCTTATAAATGCAAATAACAGGAGCAATTCAGGTATCCAGTAACAGTAAGAGTAGCCGGCCGCTGTGGCCGAGCGGTTCTAGGCGCTTCAGTCTGGAACCGCGCGACCGCTACGGTCGCAGGTTCGAATCCTGCCTCGGGCATGGATGTGTGTGATGTCCTTAGGTTAGTTAGTTTAAGTAGTTCTTACAAGGGAACATCCCCATCGCACCCTCCTCAGATTTAGTTATAAGGTGGCACAATGGATAGGCCTCGAAAAACTGAACACAGATCAATCGAGAAAACAGGAAGAAGTTGTGTGGAACTATGAAAAAATAAGCAAAATATACAAACAGGGTCGTCCATGCGTAAGATACGCAATATTCAGGGGGATGTAAGGCGAGGAGCGCCGTGGTCCCATGGTTAGCGTGAACAGCTGCGGAACGAGAGGTCCTTGGTTCAAATCTGCCCTCCACTGAAAATTTTGCTTTCTTTATTTTCGCAAAGTTATGATCTGTCCGTTCGTTCATTGACGTCTCTGTTCACTGTAATAAGTTTAGTGCCTGTGTTTTGCGACCGCACCGCAAAACCGTGTGATTAGTTGAGGAAAGGACGTGCCTCTCCAATGGGAACCGAAAACATTTGATCGCAAGGTCATAGGTCAACCGATTCCTCCACAGGAAAACACGTCTGATATTTTGTATATTGACGAAAGGACGTGCCTCTCCAATGGGAACCGAAAACATTTGATCGCAAGGTCATAGGTCAACCGATTCCTCCACAGGAAAACACGTCTGATATTTTGTATACGACACTGGTGACAGCATGTGCGTCACATGACAGGAATATGTTGTCGACCCACCTAACTAGTACACTTGGCGAATGGGTGAAAAGATTCTTCTACGTTGCCCGATTTAGGTTTTCTTGTGGATGTAATAATCACTCCAAAAAAGTGATGAAAATATAAGAGTTTTTCACATAAACTGAAAATAAAAAGTTAAAATTTTCGGTCGAGGGAATATTTGAACCAAGGACCTCTCGTTCCAGAGCTGTTCACGCTTACCACGGGACCACGGAGGTCGTCGCCTGACGTTGCCTATCTTCCCTCGAACTACTCAGTTTGTATATTTTCCTTATTTTTCCACAGTTCCACACAACTTCTTCCTGTTTTCTCGATCGATCTGTGTTCAGTTTTTCAAGGCCTATCCAGTGTGCCAACTTATAACTAAATCTGAGGGGGGTGCGATGGGGATGTTCCCTTGTTAGGGGACTTATGACCTCAGATGTTGAGTCCCATAGTTCTCAGAGCCATTTGAATTTGAACAGTAAGAGTAAATAAAACAATATGGAGAACGAGATGTATTGTCACGTCATGTTATTCATTTAGTGTCACGTGTTGCTTTTTGCTATTATTAATAACTGGCAGTTAGTGCACTTTGCAGAACTGGAGCGGCCTTATGCTGCTATAATAATACACACATAAAAGAAAAAGTTTTGTGTCACACTGGTTCCCAGGATTCCTGAAGATAGACGTTGGCTGTCAATATTGTATGAGACACAGTCCCTTTGACTGTTCAGAGATGTCACTAATCCCGCCCAAAGATGTGAACAACCATGCACGAGCAGCGCCTATTAGACGGGGTCCGACAGCTGAGCAGTTCCACTCATTCCACCAGGAAGGGGGTACACGGCTCGTGTTGTCTGTATGTCAGCCATGCCTGGACTGTCAGTACCACAGTTCGATCGCGTCCGCCTTCTTACATTGTACCAGGAAGGGAAGTGTCCAGGCGTCTCGGAGTGAACCAAAGCGATGTTGTTCGGACATGGAGGACATACAGACAGACAGGGACTGTCGACGACATGCCTCGCTGAGGCCGCCCAAGGGCTACTACTGTAGTGGATGACTGCTACCTACGGATTATGACTCGGAGGAACCCTGACAGCAACGCCTCCGCCGGCCGCTGTGGCCGAGCGGTTCTAGGCGCTTCAGTCTGGAACCGCGCGACTACTACGGTCGCAGGTTCGAATCCTGCCTCGGGCATGGATGTGTGTGATGTCCTTAGGTTAGTTGGGTTTAAGTAGTTCTTAGTCTAGGGGACTGATGACCTCAGATGTTAAGACTCATAGTGCTTAGAGCCATTTGAACCATTTGAGGAACGCCACCATGTTGAATAATGCTTTTCGTCCAGCCACAGGACGTCAAGTTACGAGTCAAACTGTGCACAATAGGCTGCACGATGCACAACTTCTCCCGACGTCCATTGTGAGGTCTATCTTTACAACCACGACACCATGCAGCGTATTACATCAGGGCCCAACAACATGCCGAATGGACTGCTCAGGATTGGCATCACGTTCTCTTCACTGATGAGTGTGACATATGCCTTCAACCAGGCAGTCGTCGGAGAAGTGTTTGGAGGCAACCCCGTCAGGCCTTACACACACTGTCCAGCGAGTGCAGCAAGGTGGAGATTCCCTGGTGATTTTGGTGGCGTTATGTGGGGTCGACGTACGCCGCTGGTGGTCATGGAAGGCATGAATGCCATCCTCCGCCCGATAGTGCAACCATATCGGCAGCATATTGCCGGGGCTTTCGTCTTCATGGACGACAATTCGCACCCCCATCGTGCACATCTTGTGAATGACTTTCTTCAGGATAACGACATCGCTCGACCAGAGTGTCCAGCATATTCTCCAGACATGAACGCTATCGAACTTGGCAGGGATAGATAGAAAAGGGCTGTTTATGGACGTATGCCACGACGAATACTGGTATGCGTCAATGCAATTAGAGGTACCGGTGTGTACAACAATCTGGACTACCACCTCTGAAGATTTGGCTGTATGGAGGTACAATATTCAATATGTTGTTTTCATTGCTCTCTATTCCAGTTTCCTGTACGGGTTCCGGAACTCTTGGAACCGAGGTGATGAAAAACTTTTTTGATGTGTGTATTTTTCCAGATATATTTGCGAACATCTCACATAACTTGTTTAGGAACCATTGGAGACCCTTGCACTCATGTTAGTTTCTTCTTCTTGCCTCCATGTCATGGTATACGTCTGACAGAACTAATTGTTGTAGGGAGTGTATTAACATTGACCACTGGAGCTGTAGAGTATCTCCTAATAAATTAGGTGATATAGCAAGACCAATACGAATCTACTTCCTTGATCTTATTTTACTTTTTTTTATGAGAGGGCTGAACCTGATCGAGCTACTGCCTTCGTGTGGAATAGGAAGCCAGAGCCCAAACAACGAGACGTTTGAGCGTTTCAGCAGAGCATTCCAAAATTGCTACTTAATTTCTGGTCATCTTTAGATGATAATTTTGCGCATCTTTCCTATATGCGAAGGGCTACACACACATATATATGCACATTCATGATCTGTCCGGCATTAAGAATAAAACGAATAAAACTGATTATTTCTACACAGCAACATATCCTGCTCCCTGCACTAACAAATTTACAACTTTATCACGTGCCGTTAATTGCTTTCTAAGCTCCGTAATTTCCCACTCGCACGGAGATCAGACTTCACGGGAGGATCTGTCGGCTGACGCTCTTCTCTGCTTGCGTAATCGCATTAATTATGCAATGGCAGCCGTCTAGCGCTTACACCACGGCGAGGTGGGTAGGCCCAGGCAGCGAGACATCGCTCATTAACGTGTTAGCTGCATCGCCCATCGGTGGACGTATTCCGATAAGTATAATCAGCTCATGTCTACATACAGGAAGCGGACAAAAATATGTTAACACTAGAAACACAACACATTATCATTGCCAATACGGTGTAAGAAAGCAGCTTCCAGCCGTCTGTTAATGGATAAATACAGGACGTATTTGGTTTTCAAGGGAATCGTACACCATTCTTCCTATAAAATAGTAGTAGCAAGTTCAGGTAACTATGATAGAGGTGGATAGTGATCAAGCGCCCTTCTCTCAAAAGTAGACCACAAAGATCTGAGATCTGGTGGTTGCGATTGCCAAGTGAGATGCGACAATTCATCCTCGCGCTCACAAAATCAACCCTAGACGATGCGAGCTGTGTGGACACGGGCCCTGTCGTCTGAGAAGACAGAAGTTTCATTGGGGAACAACCACTGAACGACGGGCTGGACGTGACTAGCCGAAATGGTGACATAATTCTTGGCAGTAATGCCAAGATACCTCATCCAGGGAAATCGGGAAAACAACATCTCCAAGTCACAACGCGGACGAAAGTGTGTGTCGACGGATCCTGACGGACGGTCGTTGAAGAGCATAGTGACGAGAAATAAAAAGACGAAAGCCGACAAAGTCACTGCGGAACTAAATGTCGCACTCGTGAACCCTGACAACAACAAAACAACACAAAGGGAGCTTCAGAAGCAGGAAATTGCAGGGCGAGATGGAATTCCAAACCAACTCACCAGTGATGCACCCAGGGAATCTACACGCTGGGCGAGTCCCCGTATGGAGAGGGCAGCCATGGACCCCATGGAGTATCACGATAGCGCTATCCAAATCATCACCGAACTCTGCCATGTTTCACTACTGAGTCGTAATCTCGGTCTGAAGTTGGAAACAGTGTGAAGCAAGACCCATCCGATCAAATGCCTTTCCTCCACTGCTCCATAGTCCGGGTCTTACGGCTTCCGCACCACGTTTTCCTGCTAAGGGCATTTGCATCAGTGATGAGCGGTTTTCGAAGGAAAGAGAGAATGACACGCCACGGTATTGAGTACTGACGTATGTATGACTCAGCTACCGTCTTTTCAAATAAATATTACGCTCTGTTCGTTTTTTTTATTACTAATATACTGCTTTTTCCTGTCAACGCAATTCGACTGTTTTCTCTGTACTCAAAGCTGTTTGGTCTTTAAATGCTTATTCTGCTCAATGAAACTGCTTTCATACAACATAGTTGCTATAATATTCCTGTCTACTTAAGTCTCTTAACAACTTTTTGCGTTTGAACTGCCTCACTCTTTCGACATAGACAACGCAAGTATGATTACTCATTTATACTACCATCCCATGCATTCAAGGCATAGATACAAAGAAACAATAAAAATGGTTCAAATGGCTCTGAACACTATGCTACTTAACTTCTGAGGTCATCAGTCGCCTAGAACTTAGAACTAATTAAACCTAACTAACCTATGGACATCACACACATCCATGCCCGAGGCAGGATTCGAACCTGCGACCGTAGCGGTCGCTCGGTTCCAGACTGTAGCGCCTAGAACCGCACGGCCACTCCGGCCGGCAGAGAAACAATAAAAACAAACTATGTTACGCAGTGGTTGGGATTGTATGTTACCTATGAATAATTTGTACCCATTATATAAGTCAAAGTCAAATCTTATAACATTAATGACTTCACACTGAAAAGCATTCAGTAGGAAGTACGGTACATCTAAAATTAATGATCAATAACGTGAATGTAACCAGTTGTGCTCAAATTCTGTGGAATTCTACTGCAAGAGACATTACAGTGACTGTGTACTTCATTGAAGTTGTACTTTATTGAAGTCGGACTGGCTACCGATTTCAAAGTTTTGCGTTGGAAGTTTTGATTAAATTTTACTATTTTATTTCCTACTGCATATGAACGTTTTAATGATCAAACAAGTTACGAACGTAAACTGAATGATTATCGCGACTTTCGGAGTTATCGCAAATATGTTCTTGTAAGTGTTTTTCGGTTGCCGTCAAAGACGTATTTCTGAGAAACGTTACCTCTGGCTGAAGACACCTAGCGGTTGCAGTACATCGATGGATAGTCCCTCCGTCGTTGAGCTGAGATTACTGCAAAATGTCGGCCTCTCCAGTTCAGATTAGCCAAATCCTCTGGTCATTAATACAGCGAAATTTCTGTTATTTTATTTGCTCGTCAGAAGTGCACATTTAACACTTGCACCTTCCACAACAAAATGCATACTATGGCCTCATTAATGATTGTGGGTTCCAAATTGTTTGACCGGGTGAGGTAAAGCAGCGGTTAGCACATTGCACTTTCATTCGTGAGGGCGACTGTTCAAATGCCCGTCATGATATCCTGCTTTAGGACAGACGCCAAGATGGTTCCTCTGAAAGGACATCGCCGAATTCTTTCCATTTCCTTCCTTAATCGGAGCTTTTGCTCCGTCTCTGACGACCTTGTTGTTGGTGGAACATGAAACATTAATCTTCCCTCCTTCCTTCCTAAATTCTCCGTCCTTTACGAAAGTCCATGCAATATTCACTGTTCGTTCATATTCTTCAGTCCGTCTGCACGACATACTCTATGCACGCCTTCCACGTTGCTGACAAATAAAACTATACCGGTGCCTGCATTCACCTCTACACTCTTCTCCCGACCCCTCCGGCCGACACGTTTTCAAGGATCCAAACAGTTAATGATCTTGTTCAATTTGACGTAGTTACCGTGCAACATTAAACAGTTTTAGATATCTTCTAATATTCTCTTCGTTCTTGAAACTTTCTACATCAGATTAACTCTTATTCTTTTCCCGTCTGTCGATCCGCCTTCCTACTTCTTGATTCGCCTCCACAGTCTCCGAGTGCTACATATACATATTGTACAAATAAAAGCATGACAACAGTTTCTACGACTCCATTACTCAACACTTTCTAACAATTGTATCAAATTGTTAGTTCCTGTCTGATTATACAAACCGTTTCTCCTCTAACATAGTTCCACGT
The DNA here is from genome assembly GCF_021461395.2 of Schistocerca americana. NCBI lineage: Eukaryota > Metazoa > Arthropoda > Insecta > Orthoptera > Acrididae > Schistocerca > Schistocerca americana. The sequence continues at coordinate 349,462,906 of NC_060120.1, forward strand.
ATCACGTCATCTTACCACTATCACCTATCTTCCTCCTCCTACATAGGTTAAGAGACATGGATGTGACCAAACGGGCATATTTCATTACAAAGGCCACAAAATTTACATTGCGTAATTCAACACATTAACATCACACAAATGTACAATAAAAGGAATACATATATAAATAAAATTTCATACATTCGGGTACATTCATATTTTACGTTTGTATTAAGAATGTCGATAAATGCATATGGAGTTACTTTACACTGGAACAAAGGAACCAAGAAAACAGAGGATAGCATAAAATTAAAACATAGCAATTACATCAGATGAAACTCTCCAGAACAACCATTCGTGAACGACTTTGATTAATGAACGAGGACATGTAGTTCAACCGACATTAAATTTCGTATCCGTGTGTCATGTGAGTCCAGTTCAGCTTGGTGACCAGCCAGTTCAAACTCATCGCATTGCACACTCAAGTTCCTGCCAAACTAAAAAATATTTAGTAATCCGTCCTACTATATTGTACGAGGGTCACTGCAAAAGAAATGCACACTTTTTTTTAATACAATTTTTATTCTACATCTTTGAAAGTTTTACAGTGTGTAGATACATCCTTCAGGAACAATATTTTCATTTCTCCACATAATTTCCATCCCTCTCAACTGCCTTACGCCATCTTGGAACCGGCGCCTGTATACCCGCACCGTAAAATTCTGGACCAACCTGTTGGAGCCACTGTTTGGGAGCGTGCACAAGGGAGTTATCATCTTCAAACCTTGTCCCACGAAGAGAGTCTTTCAGTTTCCCAAAGAGATGATAATCACATGGAGCCAGGTCAGGACGTAAGGCGGGTGTTTCAATGTTGTCCATCGGAGTTTTGTGATCGCTTCCATGGTTTTTTGACTGACATGTGGCCGTGCATTGTCGTGCAATAGCAAAACATCCTGATTATGCCGATGTGCTCGAACACGACTCAGTCGAGCTTGAAGTTTTTCCAGTGTCGTCACATATGCATCAGAATTTATGGTGGTTCCACTTGGCATGATGTCCACAAGCAAGAGTCCTTCGGAATCGAAAAATACTGTAGCCATAACTTTTCCAGCAGAAGGTGTGGTTTTGAATTTTTTTCCTTGGGTGAATTTGCATGACGCCACTCCACTGATTGCCTCTTCGTCTCTGGTGAAAAATGATGGAGCCATGTTTCATCACCTGTCAACATTCTCCCAAGAAATTCATCTCCACCATTCTCGTACTGTTCCAAAGGTTCGCTGCGTACCGTTTTTCTTGTTTCTTTGTGAGCCACTGTCAACATCCTGGGAACCCACCTGGCACAAATCTTTTTTAACGTCAACACTTTCAGTACTCTGCAAACATTTCCTTCCCCTATCCCAACGTGCGTCTGTCAGCAGTCACAATTTCTTTAACTCTCTGCACATTGTCTGGAGTGTGTGCAGTACGAGGCCTGCCACTGCGAAGACAATACTCAATATTGTCAAGCCCGCTTTCATCACGTTACCTGCTTGTCCACGCACTAACTGTAATGCGATCGACACCAGCCTTTCTATACACCTTTTTCAACCTCTTGTGGATATTTCCCACTGTCTCGTTTTCACAGCGCAGGAATTCTATGACAGCACGTTGCTTCTGACGAAAGTCAAGTGTAGCAGCTATCTTGAAGACATGCTGTGACGGCGCCACTCAAGGGAACAGGTTGAACTAAGTTTGAAAACAAGCTGGAAGAGTTTGTCTAGAGACGGTAAGACTTTCACACATGCAAAATTAATACTGTATTTTTACAAAAATAGTGTGCATTTCTTTTGGAGTGACCCTCGTATATTCGCAGTTAGTACAATGCCATTTGCTCTCCTCCTTGGTGTTGCAAATTTAATGGCCGTCAGAGTGTTAAGAATAAATAAAATAGGTTTAAGTGTTTTTCTGACTGGTTTGATGCAGCCCGGCACGAATTCCTCTCCTGTGGCAATTTTTGCATCTCAGAACAGCAATTGCAACCTACTTCCTAAATTATTTGCTGAATGTATTCCAATCTCTGTTTTCCTCTACAGATTTTACCCTCTACGGCTCTCTCTAGTACCGCGAAAGTTATTACCTGATGTCTTAACACACATCCTATCATCCTGTTCCTTTTTCTTGTCAGTGTCGTCCATGTATTCCTTTGCTCACCGATTCTGCGGAAAACCACCTAATTCCTTACCTCACCAGTACACCGAATTTTCAAGATTAATCTGCAGCACCACATCTCAGATGCTTCGATTCTCTTTTGGTTCTGTTATTCTACAGTCAATGCTTCACTACCACTTAATGCTGTGTTCCAAATGTTCATTGTCATAAATTTTTTCCTTAAAGTAAAGTCTGTGTTTGCTGCTAGTAGACTCCTCTAGGTCGGGAATGCCTTTTTGCCAGTGTTAGTCTGTTTTTATGTTCTCCTTGCTCCGTCCGTTAAGGATTATTTTACTGTCCAGCTAGCAGAACTCTTTAACTTCCTCTATTTCGTGATACCCAATTCTGGTGTTAAGTTTCTCGCTGTTCTCATTTTTGCTACTTCTCATTACTTTCGTCTTTCTTCGATTTACTCTTAATCCATATTCAGTACTCACTGGAACAGGTGTGGCCGAGATTTCGGCTCGTGAGCCGTGCCCGGGAACGACTGCCAAAACGCTCAGCCCCGCTTCACATTTCCCCCACTGCCAAGCCACGCTGTCTAAGTGCGAGGAGGGGAAAAAAACTGGGAAAGCGTCGCATTTAAAGAGCAGTGCAGTGTCACTGTATAATACACTGAAGCGCCACAGTAGCGCCGGTCGGAGTGGCCGTGCGGTTCTAGGCGCTACAGTCTGGAGCCGAGCGACCGCTACGGTCGCAGGTTCGAATCCTGCCTAGGGCATGGATGTGTGTGATGTCCTTAGGTTAGGTTTAAGTAGTTCTAAGATCTAGGGAACTGATGACCACAGATGTTAAGTCCCATAGTGCTCAGAACCATTTGAACCATTTTGAACAGTCGGTGCACAAGCGATGGGACACATAATCTCCATTTTCCCGAACAACCATTTCATGAGTGTACCATGAATATTAGGAATTCGGTAAAACATCAAATCACTGACTTCGCTGCTGCCGGCAAAAGATCATGCAAGAACATTTTAAACGACGCCTGAAGAGGATCGTTCAACGTGACAGAAGTGTAACCCTTCGGCAAATTGCTGCAGATTTCAATGCTCGGCCATCAATAAGTATCAGCATGCGAACCATTCAGCGAAACATCATCGATATAGGCTTTCGGAGCCGAAGGCCCTCTCGTGTACCCAAGATAACTGCATGACACGAAGCTTTATGCATTGGCTGGACCCATCAACACCGACGTTGGACTGTTGATAACTGGAAACATGGTTCCCGATAGGACGAGTCTCGTTTCAAGTTGTATCGAGCGGATGGATGTGTACGGGTATGGAAACAGGCTCATACATCCATCGACCCTGCACGTAAGCAGGAGACTGTTCAAGCTGGTGAGGCTCTATAATGATGGGGGGCGAGTGCAGTTGGTGTGATATGGGGGCCCTGATACGTCTAGATACAACTTTGACACATGAAACTTACCTAAGCACTTGTCTGATCACCTGCATCCATTAATGGCCGCGAGACCGCTACGGTCGCAGGTTCGAATCCTGCCTTGGGCATGGATGTGTGTGATGTCCTTAGGTTAGTTAGGTTTAAATAGTTCTAAGTTCTAGGGGACTGATGACCTCAGAAGTTGAGTCCCATAGTGCTCAGAGCCATTTGAACCATTAATGTCCACTGTGCATTTCGACGGACCTGGGCAAGTCCTGCAGGGCAAGGCGACGCCCCAAACGTCCACAAGTGCTGCAGAATGGCTCCCGGAGCACTCTTTTGAGTTTAAACTCTTCCCCTGGCCAGCAAACTCCCATTATTGAGCATATCTTGGATGCCCTGCAACGTGCTGTTCAGAAGAGATGTCCAACCCCTCGTACTCTTATAGATTTATGGACAGCCGTGTCAGTTCCCTGCAGCACTACTTCAGAAATTAGTGAAGTCCTTCCCATGGCGTGTTGCGGCAATTCTGCGTGCTCGCGAGTGTCCTACGCGATATTAGGCAGGTGGCTATTCAGTGTATTTGGTTTTATATTTCACATTTCTCACAACATAGGTCACAAAACAAAATTTTCTGTATCATTTAATTATTTCTGGCGCGCTGAAGGCATAATATAATTTATATCCGGTACAAACTGTAGGCATCCGGATAGACGAAGTCAATTTCACAGTTTTGTGCACAAATTGCCACGTAATCGTGACATTGAGTTTCGTAATCGAACAAAGATGTCTCGCAATAATATATCGATCGAAATATTGTAGCTCTTTCACCGCCTCGTTATAGAGACTTGGAAACTCTATCTGAGGAAAGCAATGTAGACGTTCTGGAGCGTTTTAACGCAAAAATATTTGTCATTAAAACTGGACACTCAGTTAGACCTGCACATGCACAGGGGTGCCTTCAACTGAAACGGTAAACGGTCTCTAAAACAACTCGGAAACAGATGTAAGATTGATAGTGTCCTCAAAATCTTTACAAAACTATCCTTGTAATTCTTTCAAGGACACAATGAATCCTTCAGACTTCGCGTTTTCTTTAACATGAATGAGCTGAACGTTATTATCAGAATGTGTCCCTCCTGCAAAGCGATTTTCTTTTTAATGCACCCCTGTCAACTCAGAAAGAACTTACCTTGCAATGTCTTAGTGTTGGCAGTGTACAGTCAAGTCCACTTAAAACGCGATGTCTGTAGTCCATTCCTTATGTTCTAATATTCGTTCCTGACCTCCTTTTTCCTTCATAACTGCAACAATAGCGATTTTTAAAATGGTTGAAATGACTCTGAGCACTATGAAATTTAACTTCTGAGGTCATCAGTCCCCTAGAACTTAGAACTACTTGAACCTAACTAACCTAAGGACATCACACACACCCATGCCCGAGGCAAGATTCGAACCTGCGACCGTATCGGTCGCGCGGTTTCAGACTGTAGGGCGTAGAACCGCTCGGCCACTCCGGCTGGCCCGAACCTTGTCGTTGATATCTTTTCACTGAACTGTAAAGCCACTCTTGAACCTTTCTTTTTATTTCTATCATCGCTTCTTCAGTGGGTAGGCTGAACAGTAGAGGCGAAAGATTACATCCCTGCCTTACATCCTTTCTAAGTGTATCCGCCTTTTATAGTAGAACTAGCAGAGTACATCGGGTTTCCCGGATGCTTACCTGTGTTTCGAATCTTCATCTACTTTTCCCCCTCTCTCTGTCCAGCTCCTCCTCCTCCCCCTCTTTCCTCCACCCCTCTCTGTCCATCCGCTCCTCCCTTCAGTCAATCTGCTCCTTATCCTGTCTGTCCATCTCCTCCTCCCCGTATCACTGTACATCTGCTCTTCTCACATCTTACCATCTCCTCCTCCCCCATTATCTGTCCATCTACTCCTCTTGCCCTTCTCTGTTGATTCCTTCCGCCCCCCCCCCCCCCCCACCTCTCTGTTTATTTCCTCTGCCACCTCTCTGTCCATGTACTCCTCTTTCTTTTCTCTGCCCATTTCTTCCTCTCCCTTCTCTTTGTCCACCTCCTCCCATTCCTTTTCTTCCCCCCCCCTCCCCCCCCTTATTTGTGACCATTTCCTCCTTCCCCCCCTACCATTCCTATGTCCATGTTATCCCCTCTACCCCAACAGGCTTTTGCTAGTTTTTAACCCCACAGTATATCTTTCTGGACAGTAAGTATTGTGTCTAGCAAGTTTGGTTGAGATCGGTACAGGGCTTTAGGAGGAGCATTTTACCCGAGGGTTTGCTTGAGTACGCACGTGTCACATACATTTCACATATATTTGACATACGGCACACATATTTGTATACATAGTACTCTCTTTCAAATTCTGAAGGTGGCAGGGGTAAAATACAGGGAGTGAAAGACTATTTACAATTTGTACAGAAACCAGATGGCAGTCATAAGAGTCGAGGGGCATGAAAGGGAAGCAGCGGTTGGGAAGGGAGTGAGACACGGTTGTAGCCTATCCCCGATGTTATTCGATCTGTATATTGAGCAAGCAGTAAAGGAAACAAAAGAATAGCTCGGAGTAGGTATTAAAATCCATGGAGAAGAAATAATAATTTTGAGGTTCGCCGATGACATTGTAATTCTGTCAGAGACAGCAAGGGACTTGCAAGAGTATTTGAACGGAATGGACAGTGTCTTGAAAGGAGGATATAAGATGAACATCAACAAAAGCAAAACTAGCGTAATGGAATGTAGTCGAATTAAGTCGGGTGATGCTGAGGGAATTGGATTAGGAAATGAGACACTTAAAGTAGTAAATGAGTATTGCTATTTGTGGAGCAAAATAACTGATGATGGTCGAAGTAGAGAGGATATATAATGTAGACTGGCAATGGCAAGCAAAGCGTTTCTGAAGAAGAGAAATTTGTTAACATTGAGTATAGATTTAAGTGTCAGGAAGTCGTTTCCGAAAGTATTTCTATGGAGTGTTGCCATGTATGGAAGTGAAACATGGACGATAAATAGTTTGGGCAAGAAGAGAGTAGAAGCTTAGAAACGTGGTGCTACAGAAGAATGCTGAAGATTAGATGGGTAGATCACATAACTAATGAGGAAGTATTGAATAGAATTGGGGAGAAGAGGAGTTTGTGGCACAACTTGACAAGAAGAAGGGACTGGTTGGTAGGACATGTTCTGAGGCATCAAGGGATCACAAATTTAGAACTGAAGGGCAGCGTGGAGAGTAAAAAGCGTAGAGGGAGACCAAGAGATGAATACACTAAGCAGATTCAGAAGGATGTGGGTTCCAGTAAGTTCTGGGAGATGAAGAAGCTTGCACAGGATAGAGTAGCACGGAGAGCTGCATCAGACCAGTCTCAGGACTGAAGACCACAACAATAACAGTACACCTGTACCCCGGAGCTTCGTTTCCACGCTGCTCTATGACGTCATATCTCCTGACCTATGTGTCGCACAGTGACATAATTTCGTAGGCACATTTTAGCCGCGTATGTGGATATTGTGTGCGCAATGTGTTGCCAATAGAGTTAGTAGCAAAGAAGTAATACATTTAAACGTCATACCCGATGCGGCAGTTTTACCGCATGCACAGCAAAAATATAGTAAGCGATAAACTTTATTCCTGTAATAATTTTGTGGGGTGCGTCACTAAGTGCCATCTTTCTCAAATAATATAGGGATAAAGCATGGCATCCTAACGTTGTAGACTGTTTTTCACCCCCACCGCCACCCTTATGACAGGTAGGAGGTCCTTAGCACCACAGCGATTAATTTTAGACAGTAAGTGATATGAATACCAAGTTTGGTTGAAACGGTTTAGTGGTTTAGGAACAGATGAAGAACACGCATAAGTACATACATTTTTATAATATGTATGGATTTCGTTATATGGAAGGAAAAACAACAACATTTTGAACTGTGATGCCTGAATGAAGTAAGTTTCAAGCTGTCTATGCAAAGACATGGTTTCAAAAAGTGCTGTACCTCATCACATTTCCTTAATATTACATGATGGTTAGCGTTTACATTGTTTGCAATTGAAGTACTTTTACCGTTTATGCAGACAGCAGTGGACGATTTCCTGATAGCAGAATATTGCTTTCACAAGTAAGTAGAAGGTGTACAAAAGCCGGCGGCACTGTCCGCAGCTCGTGGTCGTGCGGTAGCGTTCTCGCTTCCCACGCCCAGATTCCCGGGTTCGATTCCCGGCGGGGTCAGGAATTTTCTCTGCCTCGTGATGACTGAGTGTTGTGTGCTGTCCTTAGGTTAGTTAGGTTTAAGTAGTTCTAAGTTCTAGGGGACTGATGACCATAGATGTTAAGTCCCATAGTGCTCAGAGCCACTTGAACCATTTGAACCGGCGGCACTCGAAAGATCTTCCAGTCAGCTCGGGATGAAGAAATACAGGTCCTGTATGGTTTTCAAGGGAATATTATAACATTCATTCTGCAAAATAGTGGCAACGTTAAGAAATGAAAGTGGATAGCTATCGCACAGCCTTCTTTCCGTATTAGACCACAAAGGCTCAATAATATTTAGGTTTGGTGTCTGCAGTGGCCAAGGGAGATGGGAAAGCTGATCCCCGTGCTCACAAAACCAGTCCTGGGGAATGCAAGCTAGCCGGCCGAAGTGGCCGTGCGGTTAAAGGCGCTGCAGTCTGGAACCGCAAGACCGCTACGGTCGCAGGTTCGAATCCTGCCTCGGGCATGGATGTTTGTGATGTCCTTAGGTTAGTTAGGTTTAACTAGTTCTAAGTTCTAGGGGACTAATGACCTCAGCAGTTGAGTCCCATAGTGCTCAGAGCCATTTGAACCATTTGAATGCAAGCTGTGTGAAGAGGAACATTGTGATCTTGGAACACTGAACGCTATTGGAGAGCAAACATTGTACTTTGGGATGGACCTGAACACCCCAAATGGTCATATACTCGTTGGTAGCAATGAGACCTCGGTGGTAAGCATGGAGCCCATGGAATACCACTACATCGCTGGTCAAATCAGCACCGGACTTAAGCAATGTTTCACTCGTGGGACTTAAACTCGGGCAGAAGTTGTAAACATTTTTGCAACAAAACTCACCCTACCAAATGATTTTCTTCCATACTCCAAAGTCCAGCCTTTCTGGCTTCGGCACCACGTTTTCCTGTTTCGGGCATTTACATCACTGATGAGTGGTGTTTGAATTCCAGCTCGCCCTGCAGTTCCCTGTACATGGAACTCCCATGTTGTTGTTTTGACGATGACTAGGTTCGCGACTGTGACATTCATTTCTGCAGCAACTTTGGGAGCTACCTCTTCTTATTTTTCGTCTCAATACTCTTCAATGACCGTCTGTCACGATCACTCGACACACCCTTTCGTCCGCGTTGTGAATTAGCGAATCACGTTTTTCCGCTGTCCTTATACAGGGTGTTACAAAAAGGTACAGCCAAACATTCAGGAAACATTCCTCACACACAAATAAAGAAAAGATGAATAAAGAAAAGATGTTATGTGAACATGTGTCCGGAAACGCTTGATTTGCATGTTAGAGCTCATTTTAGTTTCGTCAGTATGTGCTGTACTTCCTCGATTCAGCGCCAGTTGGCCCAATTGAAGGAAGGTAATGTTGACTTCGGTGCTTCTGTTGACATGCGACTTATTGCTCTACAGTACTAGCATCAAGCATATCAGTACGTAGAATGAATAGGTTAGTGTTCATCACGAACGTTTACAAATGCGGAGTTGGCAGATGCCCATTCGATGTATGTATTAGCACAGGGCAATAGCCGTGGCGCGGTTCGTTTGTATCGAGACAGATTTCCAGAACGAAGGTGTCCCGACAGCAAGACATTCGAAGCAATTTATCGGCGTCTTAGGGAGCACGGAACATTCCAGCCTATGACTCGCGACTGGGGAAGACCTAGAACGACGAGGACACCTGCAATGGACGAGGCAATTCTTCGTGCAGTTGACGATAACCCTAAGGTCAGCGTCAGAGAAGTTGCTGCTGTGCAAGGTTACGTTGACCACGTCACTGTATGGAGAGTGCTACGGGAGAACCAGTTGTTTCCGTACCATGTACAGCGTGTGCAGGCACTATCAGCAGCTGACAGCTTCTCAACAACAGATTCGGTGACCGATGGATTGGTAGAGGCGGACCAATTCCATGGCCTCCACGCTCTCCTGACCTCAGCCCTCTTGACTTTCATTTATGGTGGCATTTGAAAGCTCTTGTCAACGCAACCCCGGTACCAAATGTAGAGACTCTTCGTGCTCGTATTGTGGACGACTGTGATACAAACGCCATTCTCCAGGCGTAAATATACGGGATGCGCGCGTCAGGGATTCCATGCGACGGAGGTTGGATGCATGTATCCTCGCTAACGGAGGACATTTTGAACATTTCCTGGAACAAAGTGTTTGAAGGGACGCTAGTATGTTCTGTTGCTGTGTGTTTCCATTCCATGATTAATGTGATTTGAAGAGAAGTAATAAAATGAGCTCTAACATGGAAATTAAGCGTTTCCGGACACATGTCCACATAACATATTTTCTTTCTTTGTATTTGAGGAATGTTTCCTGAAAGTTTGGCCGTACCTTTTTGTAACACCCTGTATATGCTGTACATCTTCAATATGGTGCTCCAACAATTTATCGATGTTCGAATTAACCCAGCTCTGCAGAAAGTGGAACTAAACAGGATGCCGTTAAAGGACGTAATCCTAGCGGTTTTCTGCGGTTACATGGGGGCTCAGCTCCGTGACGTTAGCGCAGCGTTTTGAACACCCCGTGAATGGCCCTCGTGCGTGCTGCACGCTCCGCCGGAGAAGTTTACACGCTCGCCCCAGCGGTTGGAAGCGCTGCGGGCTTCTCTGCCCACCCGTCAAAGAGGAAACACAATCTGTCATCACACCGGCGGAACATGAGTTTAGTGTGCCAGAGGCCCAGACAAGGCGGGAAATTGGATTACATTTAACGGACTCGCTGCCAGCACTTTACCTTGCGTCGTTATCAGGTCTGCTTGGCTTGCATGAAGCCGAGATTCATTACATGCGACGAACGCTTCTATTCTACGGCCCTACGAACCTAACCTGTTGCGTGGACGTGATATTCTGTAACGGAAATTTTGTAAATTGAGTTGAAAGGCGCTCGAAGGGAAAAATATCTGTTGGGAGAGTGATGCGTTCCCATGTGGGTGCTGTTGACCCGGTTAAGTGAAACTGCTTTTCCTTAATGTGTACATACGTTTCTGTTCATTATTGAGTAGTAGATATAGCTGCCATCTTAGTTAACATTCCTGACTGAATACCAGTTCTTATTGTTTTCACCAAGAGCATTTTTCATAATTTCTATACTTCCTTATTTCTTATTTTTGGCTAATGCCGCTTTGGGGTAGTCTCATTTAGATTATGTTGTGGTTTTTTAACCTTTCGTAATTACTGTTTAAAGCTCAGTTGTGAAGGATCAATCTGGATTTCAAATCATAATGGTAGTTCTGTAAATTTTAAATTCTGCTTTTGCTCTGAGAATTTTGGTATTTGTGAATTGCGGTATTGACAGTTTGGTTACTCTATGAATTTGGCACATTCTTTTTGAAGTCATGATGTTTGTCTTCTTTTGATGGCCGTGCTTTGAGGTTACAGTAAATTGTGTCTCGGATTCTTAATGTTTACTGCTGCATTTTGAATTGTCAGTTTTTACTTGATTAATAAAGATGTTGAGTAACTGTTATTTCACAGCCCTCAATCCGGCACTACCACGCATAACTGCGATCATAGTTTCAGTTTCAGTGCCGCGCGGGGTAGTCGCGTGGTTTGGGCGTCTTGTCACGGTTCGCGAGGCTCCCCCCGTCCGACGTTCGGTTCTCCCTCGGGGATGTGTGTGTTTGTGTTGTCCTTAGCATAAGTAAGTTACATTATGTAGTATGTAAGCTTAGGGACCAATGACCTCAGCAGTTTGGTCCGGTAAGGCCTTACCACAAATTTACAATTTTCAGTTTTAGTATCTCACGTACTGTGAATGCCGGAATGGTTGCTTTGGAAAGGCCAGAGCCAAATTCTTCTCACACTCTTGTTTTTTACCTCAGGCTATGCTCCGTACCTAATGACCGTGCTGTACACGGAACGTTGAATCAAAATATCACCCCTTTTAAACCATTATTCAAGTGGTGCTTCTCACCCCTGATAAACTGTACTATTATGCTTTGCAGCGCTATGCAGTGTCGACAGCGTTTCGAGGGTGGGGGCTTATCAGGGTAACCGTTTAAACCCCACCACCACGGGCGTGCGGGTTCATTAGTGGGAAGCAGAAACAGATTTAGCCATGTTCATCTTGCAACCAGACTCATTCATTGACCTCATACGTTGTGAAGTGGTGTTCCAGGCTCATGTCCTGTGGGCAGGATGGGCGACGAACCGAAGTTGTTTCTTCATTCAATGTATCAGCTTTCGGGCCGTGCCCATTCAGCCAACTCAACAGTAATGTCAGTTATTACGATACGAAAGTATGGACAACAAAACACCTTGTCCCCGAGCGGACAAAATCTCCGACCTGGCCGGGAATCGGACCTAGGCATCACTGCCAGGATCCTGGCCGCGGCTGTGAACAGCACAGTATGCTTCGGGAGAGTAACTTTGCAGTTGAGCAGGTAGTTTGATGACAGTTGTGTTGCCTGTGCTAGCGACGCAGCTGTGTTTCATGGGGACATGGCGTACATGCTCCGCGGAAAGCTTTTAGAGGAGCCAACTCCAGAACTCCGGCCTCAGATGTCAGACGGCTTTCGGTGATGGCATTAGCTAAGCAGGTTAGTAGCTAGCAGAGTTCCAGTTCGACCCTCGTGCTCTCCTGTTCCGATGCAGAACCGTATCTCAAGCGGTCCCCTTGAACGATGCCGACTGGCGTTGGTGGCAGCACCACCGGTCGGTTGTTGACCGTCTCCTTACAAAAGTGCAGTAGCCATTTTTACTATTCTTGTCCTTCGCTGACTGGCCATGTGCTGTGTACAATGGGTGGACAAAAATGCGGAAATACCGTGAGAACTGAAAGTCTGAATATAAATGCAGATGGCAGCCAAGCCTGAAGGTTGCAGTGTTGTATTTGAACACGAACTGTGCAATGTTGTCAATACGGGGTTGGGTTGGGTTGTTTGGTGGAAGAGACCAAACAGCGAGGTCATCGATCTCATCGGATTAGGGGAGGACGGGGGAGGAAGTCGGCCGTGCCCTTTCAAAGGAACCATTACGGCATTTGCCTGGAGCGATTTAGGGAAATTCACGGAAAACCTAAATCAGGATGGCCGGGCGAGGGAATGAACTGTTGTCCTCCCGAACGCGAGTCCAGTGTGCTAACCACTGCACCACCTCGCTCGGTTTGCCAATACATTGCAAATGTCATTCGTGGTCAGAACAGTGTTATGTGTACTCGTGAGTGCATTATCTCAGAGCTGGGTAAATTCTAACGTCGATAAATTGTTGGGGCACCATATCGAAGATGTACACCATTTACAAGTAAAGCAGAGAAACGTCATCCGCTAATTAACAACGCGGGCGAAAGGGTGTGTTGAGCGATCGTGAAAGACGGTCATTGAAGAGTATTGAGACGAAAAATAAGAGGAAATAGCTGCAAAAGTTGCTGCAGAAATGAATGTCGCAGACGCGAACCTTGTCATCGTCAAAACAACAAGGGAGTTCCATGTATAGGGAATTGCAGGGCGATCTGGAAATCCAAAACCACTCATCTGTGATGTTCATGCTTGAAACAGGGAAACGTGGTGCCGAGGGCGGAAAGGCTTTACTTTGGAATATGGGAAAAATCATTTGGTAGGATGAGTTTTGTTGCAAACTGTTAACAATTTCTGGCCGAGTTTACGTCCCAAGAGTGAAACATTGCGTGGGTCCGGTGCTGATTTGGCCAGCGATATAGTGGTATTGCCTGGGCTCCATGCTTACCACCGAGGTCTCATTGCTACCAACGATTATATCACCATTTTGGGTGATCAGGTCCATCCCAATAGCGTGCAGTGTTCCAAGATCACAATGTTCCTCTTCATACATCTCGCATCGCCCAGGACTGGTTTTGTGAGCACGGGGATCAGCTTTCCCATCTCCCACGGCCACCGCAGACACCAGATCTAAATATTATTGAGCCTTTGTGGTCTAATACGGACAGAAGGTTGTGCGATAGCTATCCACTTTCATTTCTTAACGTTACCACTATTTTGCATGATGAATGTTATAATATTCCCTTGAAAACCATACAGGACCTGTATTTCTTCATCCCGAGACGACTGGAAGACCTTTCGAATGCCGCGGGTTTCGTACACCGTATTAGGCATGGGAATTTGTTGTGTTTGTGATGTTTCCATGTTTTTGACCACCCACTGCATACGTCAGTTGGCCCAGCTTGTTGTCGTGTAGATCCCCTACGTGACACTTGGTCACCCTACCGCAAAGCTGAAGTGGCGTCTCTGGCTTCCTGACAGGACAGTCGTATCGACGTACTGGGGCCGGGAGGGGTGACGAAATGTAGAAACAACTGCTGCTTGCGATGACTATACGGCCGTTAAGCTGCCACTACCATACCATCAAATAGCTTTTATACAATTATATTTTCCTGTGACTGGCTTCTACGATTTCGTCCCCTGGCATGCCTGGACATAATACGTGATAATATACAATAACAGCAAGTTTTTATCGGGCCGTTAGGACAATGTATGGTTATAACTGTTTTATACTGTAAAGTACTTACTTCAAAGCTTAAACTCGTACATATCCTAGTATATTTTTTACAAACTTAATAAACACATAGCTAATGCGCTGGAGTGCTTGGCGGTACAACACTGTTACATTATTTCTCTTTCCAAAGATAAAAATTTTATGCTGCTGTGTATTACGTCCACGTCTGCCGGATGATGCCAAAATAATCGAAACTAATTGCAACAAAGAAAATTTATAGCACCTTTTTTTTGCTATTGATGATAGTGTTTTACATCCTTGTTTTAAGTCGGACACTGTAGCTTGAAGATCATAATTAGTCAGTGCTATCCACCAACTATTCCCTTTCACAATGTGCAGTGCTGAATCCACTTTCATTGTTCTGTCTGTGTCTAATTGTGGTCTTCAGTCCAGAGACTGTTTGATGCAGCTCTCCATGCTATTCTATCCTGCGCAAGCCTCTTCATCTCCGACTAATTACTGCAACCTGCATCCTTCTGGATCTGTTTAGTGTATTCATCTCTTTGTCTCCCTCTGCGATTTTTACCCTCCACGCTTCCCTCCTACACTAAACTGGTGATCCCTTGATGCCTCTGAAGGTGTCCCACCAACCGACCCCTTCTTCTATTCAAGTTGTACCATAAATTCCTCTTCTCCTCAATTCTATTCGGTACCTCCTCATTAGTTACGTGATCTAACCATCTAATCTTTAGCGTTCTTCTCTAGCACCACATTTCGAAAGCTTCTATTCTCTTCTTTTCTACACTTTATCGTCCATGTTTCACTTCTACACATGGCTGCACTCCATACGAATACTTTCAGGAATTCCCTAACACTTACATCTATACTCGGTGTTAGCAAATTTCTGTTCTTCAGAAACGCTTTCCTTGCCATAGCCAGGATACATTTTATATCCTCTCTACTTCGACCATCATCAGTTATTTTGCTCCCTAAATAGCAAAACTGCTTTACTACTTTAAGTGTCTCATTTCCTAATCTAATTCCCTCAGCATCACCCGATTTAATTCGACTACATTCCAATATCCTCGTTTTGCTTTTGTTGATGTTCATCTTATATCCTCCTTTCAAGACACTCTCCATTCCGTTCAGCTGCTCTTCCAGGTCCTTTGCTGTCTTGACAGAATTACAATGTCATCGGCAAACCTCAAAGTTTTTATTTCTTCTCCATTGATTTAATTCCTACTCCAAATTTTTCTTTTGTTTTTTTTTATTGCTTGCTCAATATACAGATTGAATAACACCGGGGATGGCCTACAACCTAAACGAATCCAAAGCAGCCAATCAGTTGCAGCGAAAGGTGGCTTTATTCAACCTTTCCCTTGTTTCGACCACGATGTAAACCTGTCTTTTTTAGAAAGACTTGTAACAAAATTTCACATTGGAAATCCAAATAATGAAGCGAGCCGGCATTTGTCCAATGAAGATACGCAGTCAGCGCATATCATTGTAAACTTCATAAAATATGCTAGCATCTGTGACCTATGGTTGTCAAGTAAAAATAGTTCAAATCCAAAAATCAAATCAATCAAGTAAAATGTCAGGACATGTTAGGAGCTGTACGCCCACGTCGGGGCTCATAGCATAACCTGACGTATTATTACATTGGTATTATTTTTGGCTTTTAACCATTTTTACATGACAAGCCCTGATCATAGATGCCAGCATATTTTATAAAGTTTACAATGGTGTGCGCTGAAAGCATATTTTCATTGGACAAATGCCGGTTCGCTTCATTATTTGGATTTCCAATGTTAAATTTTGTTACATGTCTTTCTGAAGAAGCCGGCCAGAGTGGCCGAGTGGTTCTAGGAGCTACAGTTTGGAACCGCGCGACCGCTACGGTCGCTGGTTCGAATCCTGCCTTAGGCATGGATGTGTGTGATGTCCTTAGGTTAGTTAGGTTTAAGTAGTTCTAAGTTCTAGGGGACTGATGACCTTGGCAGTTAAGTCCCATAGTGCTCTGAAGAAGATGTGTTTACGTCCGTCGAACCCTTGGTAAAAGGTTGAATGAAACCACCATTCGTTGCAACTGGTTTGCCCCTTTGGATTCATTCATCAAATTAATTATGCATATTTTATGGTATCTTTTAGCAGAGGGTATGTATGGAGATCTGGCACAAAATGACTTTCAACCCAATCCTCGCTAGTTTCAGAAATTTTATTTGGCTCCAGGTATGGGCAACTTCTTCAGCATGACAGAGCCCCTATGTATCCTGCACTTTAGATTACAAATCATATAAATCCTTTATCGGCGACACTGGTCACATCAAGACCGCCGGAATTTACATTAGATATTTGGTTGTGAGAATGAATGGAAAACAAAAGTCTACAAATAAACTGATAAACATAAGGTATTACTCAGCGGTGCCTAAGATGAACACTGCTACTCTCATACAAGTACGCCAAGACAACAAACGTCACTCGATACATCGTGAACACAACTACGAAAATGTAAAGTTATTAGTGGAAGGTTTCAGATTGTTCAATAGGCTTTAACTCAACATTAAGTGCAACTTACATACCATGTTACTTTGGACATTTTGCTTTTGTAAACATTTCTACTGAAACTCGGAGTGTGGTAAATGGTTATTATCAGTTAAACATTGTTTGCTGATAGTTCTTGTGTATATAGCAAAGTATCTTTGGCCGATGATTGTAAAGTGGAACGATGTAGACATCGTTCCTGATAAATCACAGCTAGCCGCAAAAGTCGGTATGAGTAGAGTTATTGGTATACGCAGGAGAATAAAAACCTGTTTTTATCCAAACTCAGTGGTAGCTTTGACTTAACGAAACAATATGAACTGTAAGGAATTCGTGATACAAGCTGTAAGGAGCTCAATACCTGGAGAGAAATATCAGCAAGATTTAGGCGTACTGCAAATACACTCCTGGAAATGGAAAAAAGAACACATTGACACCGGTGTATCAGACCCACCATACTTGCTCCGGACACTGCGAGAGGGCTGTACAAGCAATGATAAGACGCACGGCACAGCGGACACACCAGGAACCGCGGTGTTGGCCGGCGAATGGCGCTAGCTGCGCAGCATTTGTGCACCGCCGCCGTCAGTGTCAGCCAGTTGGCCGTGGCATACGGAGCTCCATCGCAGTCTTTAACACTGGTAGCATGCCGCGACAGCGTGGACGTGAACCGTATGTGCAGTTGACGGACTTTGAGCGAGGGCGTATAGTGGGCATGCGGGAGGCCGGGTGGACGTACCGCCGAATTGCTCAACACCACGTGGGGCGTGAGGTCTCCACAGTACATCGATGTTGTCGCCTGTGGTCGGCGGAAGGTGCACGTGCCCGTCGACCTGGGACCGGACCGCAGCGACGCACGGATGCACGCCAAGACCGTAGGATCCTACGCAGTGCCGTAGGGGACCGCACCGCCACTTCCCAGCAAATTAGGGACACTGTTGCTCCTGGGGTATCGGCGAGGACCATTCGCAACCGTCTCCATGAAGCTGGGCTGCGGTCCCGCACACCGTTAGGCCGTCTTCCGCTCACGCCCCAACATCGTGCAGCCCGCCTCCAGTGGTGTCGCGACAGGCGTGAATGGAGGGACGAATGGAGACGTGTCGTCTTCAGCGATGAGAGTCGCTTCTGCCTTGGTGCCAATGATGGTCGTATGCGTGTTTGGCGCCGTGCAGGTGAGCGCCACAATCAGGACTGCATACGACCGAGGCACACAGGGCCAACACCCGACATCATGGTGTGGGGAGCGATCTCCTACACTGGCCGTACACCACTGGTGATCGTCGAGGGGACACTGAATAGTGCACGGTACATCCAAACCGTCATCGAACCCATCGTTCTACCATTCCTAGACCGGCAAGGGAACTTGCTGTTCCAACAGGACAATGCACGTCCGCATGTATCCCGTGCCACCCAACGTGCTCTAGAAGGTGTAAGTCAACTACCCTGGCCAGCAAGATCTCCGGATCTGTCCCCCATTGAGCATGTTTGGGACTGGATGAAGCGTCGTCTCACGCGGTCTGCACGTCCAGCACGAACGCTGGTCCAACTGAGGCGCCAGGTGGAAATGGCATGGCAAGCCGTTCCACAGGACTACATCCAGCATCTCTACGATCGTCTCCATGGGAGAATAGCAGCCTGCATTGCTGCGAAAGGTGGATATACACTGTACTAGTGCCGACATTGTGCATGCTCTGTTGCCTGTGTCTATGTGCCTGTGGTTCTGTCAGTGTGATCATGTGATGTATCTGACCCCAGGAATGTGTCAATAAAGTTTCCCCTTCCTGGGACAATGAATTCACGGTGTTCTTATTTCAATTTCCAGGAGTGTAGAACATCAGATGCTCATATGTAACGTATTCTTGAGGATCGCTCAGGTTTTTCTGCTGCTCAGGAAGTTGGTCGGTTTCTTACTGCTTTACATCCTATGAAAATGTTATATTAGAGATCATTTGAACTGTAATTATAGGAGAAGACAGAACTTATTCTTTGACAAACGCTGCCTGTCAGAGTTAGAGAAACATATTCTAAATAGACTGGCAATCCATCTTGCCTTTCACGTGTTGATGCAAGGAAAAAACAAAAATTTCATATGGGCAAAAACAGCGATATTTTTCCTCTCTGTGTCTGTAAAACGAACACTTACGCGAGCGGCTACATTTGTGGAGCAAGCTAGCCCCCCACTATGCACTGCACGACAGCTTCTCACAATCGTCACATCTGCGAGTAACTGAAATGTGAATTTCGTCAGCGTCAGAAAAACTAGAATGTTTTCACGTAATAGGATTTCGTTTCTACTGCCGGTGAAAACGTACGAGTAAACCTGTATTTCATCACCTGTGATGTTGGTTCCAGAAACGAATTTCCGCTCCTCCCGGTAACAACAGAGGCCTTCGTGTGAGACAGGAATTTGTTTGCTTTCGTGTTTCTCCTCAGCTCTTTGGAAATATCACACGCACACACTTCGTGGAACCTACGAGCAGTGGTCACTTCCTATAGCTGGTTCCTTTTCAGCATATTTCCGAACATGATCTTACTTTCACATCATCAAACACTGAAACACTGTCACAACTATAAAAACGATCTATCAGTGTTTTAAAGCTCCGTAGTGGTTCACAGCACATATCCAATCTAAAAGCTTAAACATTGTTCGACTACATACACGCTTGTTCCATTTTGATAACATTT
Organism: Schistocerca americana; assembly: GCF_021461395.2. Classification (NCBI taxonomy): domain Eukaryota; kingdom Metazoa; phylum Arthropoda; class Insecta; order Orthoptera; family Acrididae; genus Schistocerca; species Schistocerca americana. The sequence goes on from NC_060120.1 coordinate 349,482,358, forward strand.
TTTCCGCGAAGAGTATCTATTTCCTGTTAAAAACTGCATTATGCAACACAATTGTAACTGTGTATTTTATTAGAGACGATCGATCTCGGTTTAATATGAGGCCATCATTGTGTGCAGGACCGCTAATAAAATACACCGGTACAGATGTGTATTGCATAATGCAGTTCTTAACATTCATCAGAGCTGTACAATACCACCTCCATAAAACATCGCTAATGACTATTTTCACTTCATCACTGCGCAAAACTGTACTACCTGCATGTGTGTTCACCTTGGCATATGAGGTATCTGCACTTTATGTTTTTATCATGTGTTATACATCGATCAAACAGTTGACACTCTCTCTGTACGAATCATTAGCTTTTAAATCTTTGTAAAGATCCGCCTTTTCAACGTGTGACTGTGATCGCCACCATCAAGGATTAGGCGTTTTGGCCTGTTCCGCCTCAAAATTGTTCACACCATCTCTTCAACTGACATCCAACGTGTCTCTTTCCTGTTAGATTATATTGTTATAGTTTCAATTACCCTATTATTAAACACACGATGAACGTGGTCTTTCCCGTTCAGTCAGTATTTTTCAATTATATTTGTAATCCGTTCTTGCATTATAGTCAACACAGTCGTTTTGAGAGATTCGGCAACTTTTCAGATAATTACGATAATCCTCATTTATTGTTCCATCTTCAGTTATATATTTTTAATTAGATTACATGTCCTCTAAATTGTGGGTCTGAATAGACAAGACGAGTTGCTGACCCAACTACTTGGATCTGAAGATGATCCATAGTTATCGAAACACGTAACCTAATTAAAAGGTGTAACTGATACTGAACATTATATGACAATTATCGTAATTATGTGCCCATGATGAATATCCCGCTACAACGTGGAGCAACATCTCTGTTGATTAGATTCGTCGTAATTGGTCAGATGACAGGGTCTAACATTTGCTATTATGCAGGATGAAAGGCAACGCAACTACTTTGTAAGTTATTAATTAATGTTTCTTTCTAATTTACCTTATATTTTAATGAAATCGGATAGTTCCACAGAAATGCCTGAACGTGGCCAATTTTAGTAATACACCATGCGAATTGGTAAATTTAAAATTGAACCCTAAGTATTTAAACTCTCTTACTTACTCAATTATTTGTACATTTATAACAATTTGGGTCCCTATAGATTACAATTTTTGTTTTATCTGCTGCTATTCTCAAACAATGGTTCAGACGGCTCTGAGCACTATGGTTCTTAACTTCTGAGGTCGTGAGTCCCCTAGAACTTAGAACTACTTATACCTAACTAACCTAAGGACATCACACACATCCATGCCCGAGGCAGGATTCGAACCTGCGACCGTAGCGGTCTCGCGCTTCCAGACTGTAGCGCCTAGAACCGCTCGGCCACTTCGGCCGGCCGATATTCTCATTCCGTATTTAGTGGCAATTTACCTCAAATATGTAGTCCAATTTGATCCCTTTCATCAGATTCTTCTATTATAAGCTGATCGTCAGTAAACAATCTTGTGATTTGTGATTTGTGATTTGATATAATCAGTCATTTATGGGTGACATTGTCAACACAAACTTCGAAAAGGGAGTGGGACAACGGGCAGCTTTGCGTAACTCCTTGGTTAATACAGGCAGATTCCGTGGCATTCCTTATAGCAATTAACCTTATTTTATTATTTTCGTACAGTGACTGAATTGATGTAATCACGTGTGCTGTAAGTCCTATTTCCTTTAGTGATTCCACTTTACCTTGTCAAATGACTTTTCATAGTCGATAAAACGTAAGTTAGCCCATTTGGTCAGCTTGATGTTGATATTATCAGTGTCCGGCCACTTTTGGTTTTTATTCAGTAAAAGCATGTACCGTGTTTCTGTGCGCGTTGTGCGTTTCTACAACAAATGAGCATGAAGATGACGACAGGCGTCACAAAAATAACTACGAAAAGTGGTGTTATAATGAAATGGTGGTCATCCAGTACGTAATATTGCGGTGCGGACGAAATTCCACGACGCCAACGAATTTTGGTTCACAGTGACCCGCTTACACCAACATCTACATACATACTCCGCATGACAGCGTACTATGCATGGCTGAGGGTCATTTCCTGTTCTACTTGCAAATACCATAGAGCGAGGGAAGAACGACTGTCTATAAGCATCTTCGTGGCCTGTGCGTTGGTGGCAGTAGATTCGTTCTGCAGTTGGCCGGTTCTTTAAATTTTCGTAATACTGCCACGCGAAAGAAGTGACGCATTCCCTTCATGGATTCCCATTTCAGTTCATGAAACACCTCCGTAATACTTGCTTGCTGATAGAAGTTACCGGTAACAAATCTAGCAGCACACCACTGAATTTCTTCCATTCTTATTTTAATCCTATCTAATGGGGATCCAAAAAACTCGAATAGTACCCAAGAATGGGTCGCACTATCGTTTTATACGCCGTCTGCTTTATAGGTGAGCTACACTTTCCCAAAAGTCTCCCAAGAAAACTAAGTTGAGGTTTCGCATTCCTTATTACCAACCTGATGTTGACATTCCATTTCATATGGCTTTGCAGTCTTACGCCTAGATATTTAATTGATGTGTCTGTGTCAGGTAGCTCTTACTAATGCTGTGTTACAGAACTGTTTTTCTCATTCATCCGCACAAACTTACATGTTTCTACATTTAGGGCAAGCTTGTGTTCATCACACCAACCAAAAGTTTGGCTAAGTCATCTCGAATCCTCCTACAGCCATTCAACAGCGACACCTTTCTGTACACCGCAGTGTCATCAGAAAATACCCGTAAATTGCTGCTCTCCTGTCCGTCAGGTCGTTTAATAGATAGAGAACAATAGCGGTCATATCACACTTCCTTGGGACACACTGGACTATACCTTTGACTGATAAACACTCGCCGCCGAGGACAACATACTCGGTTCTATATTTCGAGCCAGTTACATATCTGTAGACCTAATCCGTATACTCAGACCTGCGTCAACAGCTGGTTGTGGAGTACTGTGTAAAATGCTTTCCGGAATATGGAATCTGCCTGTTGCCATCCATCCATGGATTGGAAGATATCATATGATAAAAGGGCACACAGTCCTGACGGCACGCAGCTGGGAGACAGCCGACGCGCAAACTGCACTACACACGTTATACGTCAACGTGTGGCAAGACAGCCACCTCCAGCCAGCCGCCGGCCTTGCTCCTCGGGGTCCGAGGTTCGACGCCACCATGCTGCCTTTGGGATCCAGTGAAGCCCTCGCCTAGCCAACTGCGGCTGTGCTAAGCATCATTGCCCCAGCATCCAGGAATGCTGTGCTAGCTGACTGCCGCGATCGCTACTCAACATAGTGTGAATGCGCAGCCCCGTAACAGCCACGTCACCTTCACTGCACCGATACAGAGACGCATTGGACCGGTGTCAGGACGATGGCGAGCACCTGTACCTGCTCTGACTTGATCCGTAATAGTTCTCCTGAATGGAATTTACCTTTCTACGGTCACCATCACCTCCAATCGATTCATGCAGCCGTCGCGAGGCTACAGAACCCGTAACGCCTGGGTGGGAGAGCAGTTACTCCATTCTGGCAATCGCAAGAACAGTAGAGCACTTGACCGCGGAAGTCGGAAGTCCCGGTTTTGAACACGGGCTGGCACACAGTTTTAATCTGCCAGGAAGTTTCGCATCAGACCACACTCCACTGAAGAGCGAAAAATTCGTTCTGGAAACATCCTCCAAGCTGCGGTTAAGCCATGTCTCGGGAATATCTTTTCTTCCAAGAGTGCTATTTCTGCAAGTTTCACAGAAAACTTTTGTGAAGCCTGAAACGTAGGAGATGAGGTAGTAGGAAATAAAGCAGCGAGGGGCATCGTGAGCCGTGCTTCACTAACTCAGTCAGTAGAGCACCTACCCGTGAAAGATGAAGTCTCGGGTTTGAGTTCTACTCCGATACACATTTTTAATGCCAGCAACTTTCGTATCGGCGCACACTCCTCTGCAGGGCGAAAAATTCATCCTGGAACCACAACAATAACACTCTAGAGATGTGTGTGTGAAATCTTATGGGAATTAACTGCTAAGATCATCAGTCCCTAAGCTTACACACTACTTAACCTAAATTATCCTAAGGACAAACACACACACCCATGCCCGAGGGAGGACTCGAACCTCCGCCGAGACCAGCCGCACAATTCATGACTACAGCGCATAAGGCCACGCGGTAACAATCTAGAGAATAAGACAATAAAAATGCCAACTGATGATGGCACAAGGTGTTGACAATATTAGAGTGTAGAAAAGGATAGTAATTGCATTATACGAAATACAGAATTCTCATAAACAATTGATTCTAAATATTCGCTGGATTTACTACCGCAAATACGTTAGTTAGTAATTTTTTGTGCTAAAGAAATGCTGTATGGTGTGTTAATCTGTTTTCTTGCAGTGTCACTAGGCTGCATATACAAAGCGCTAAACTGTAAGCGTGAAGTGTTGTTTTAAATTACACGTTAAGTTCCAGCAAATACGACAGAAAATGGCAAACAGTACAATAATAACTTTCGAATAAAACTAAAATTGTGAACAGAGAGAAATCAGATTAGCAGATTAGAAGTGCATAAATCAATTAGCACAGACTCATGACATCGTCGTCATAGCATCCATTGGTGTTGCATGAAAGTTCCCAAGCACGCAATTATTTTTGTTAACCATTTAGCCCTACCGCTTTCTGTAAATAACAGTTAGTTCAAAAACAAATAAATATCGTGTACTGAAACAGGCATGTTGCAGATATCCATTGGACTGTGATTCCGCTGGTACCGATAATTTTCTAAAGAAAATCAGTTTTTCTTTGTAATAGCAATTTATTTATGTCTTATCTATCAAGTCATACAAAAACTTTCAGATTAAGACCATAGGGTCTCTTTTTGGTTAAACTAAGATTTATTCACTGTCTTCATATTCTTGAATCCAGTTATATTGGTCTTGCCAACGGCCTTGCCGCAGTGGTAACACTGATTCCCGTCCGATCACCGAAGTTAAGGCCTGTCGGACTTGGCCAGCACTTGGATGGCTCACCGTCCGGGACTGCCGAGTGCTGTAGGCAAGCGCACTGCATTCAGCCCTTGTGAGGCCAACAGAGGAGCTACTTGACTGAGAAGTATCGGCTCCGGTCACGAAAACTGACAACGGCCTGGAGAGCGGCGTGCTGACCAAATGCCCCTGCATATCTGCATCCGGTGACGCCTAAAGTCTGAGGATGACACGGCGGCTGGTCGGTACCCTTAGGTCTTCAAGGCCTGTTCGGACGGTGTTTTTTAAGTGAATTGTTGACAAAGATGCTGCATTTTTTGTTTTCATTTCGTTGTTGGAATTGCACTTCGGGCCTTAGCCACGTAGCGATCAAATTTCTTTATATGCTCAGGAACTGGTAAGAACACACTGTGATGAATAAAATTTAAATGCGATTAAAATTACATTGAATCTTATAGTAAGTAACACTGTAACATGTAATATAATAGTTGAATTCTGGTTCCAAGATACGTAATTTGACCTACATTGTAATTCGCCACTCTGTATTACTTAATACACATAAGAATATATTCACACGTCATTTGTCTTCAAGAAGAATCCCACACTCGTGTGAGCAGCCGTTATAGTTTCGTTGACCCTTTATATCTTCATGAATGCCCAAGAGCAAGACGGTTAAAGTCTAAAGAGATGGAAAAGTTTCTGTACCCCCTCTCACCAAGTTTCACTCTATCTTGTGATGCCTCCATGGTGGAGGTAAGAACCACTACTCTCAGAGTTTAAATCGTGAGGTTTTCTTATGAGCAGCGGTGGAAAACATTTCAGGCACATCGCCGATCAGAATCTACACGATCCAAGGTAGCAAAAGGTGTGTATGCTTTTTCAGCCGTTCTGCTTCGCGCCCTAATGTGACGTAACTACTGAGCTGCGATATTGACATATGTGTTCATAAAATAGCAAAGGGTCGCTTTAAGACCTCCACTTTGGTAACATCTCTGTGCCACCGTCCTGACCACTTTATACACTGAAGAGCCAGAGAAACTAGTACTCCTGCCTTGTACCGTGTAGGGCCCCCGCGAGCACGCAGAAGTGCCGCAGCACGACGTGGCATGGACTCCACTAATGTCTGAAGTAGTGCTGGAGAGAATCAACACGATGAATCCTGCAGGGCTGTCCATCAATCCGTACAAGTACGAAGGGGGTGTAGATCTCTTCTGAACAGCACGTTGAAAAGCATCCCAGATATGCTCAATAACGTTCATGTGTGGGGAGCTTGGTGGTCAGCGGAAGTGTTTAAAGTCATAAGAGTGTTCCTGGAGCCCCTCTGTAGCAATTCTGTACGTGTGGGAAGTCGCCTTGTCCTGCTGGAATTTCTGAAGTCCATCGGAATGCACAATGGGCATGAATGGATGCAGGTGATCAGGCAGGATGCTTACATATGTGTCACGTGTCAAATTTGTTTCTAGACATATCAGGGGTCCCATATCATTCCAACTGCACAAGCCCCACATCATTAGAGAGCCTCCACCAGCTTGAATAGTTCCCTACTGACATGCAGCGTACATAGATTCATCGGGTTGTTTCCATATCCGTACAAGCCCAACCGCTCGATACAATTTGAAACGAGACGCATCCGACCAGGTAACATGTTTCCAGTTATCAACAGTCCAATGTCGGTACTGACGGGCCCAGGCTAGGCGTAAAGCTGCGTGTAGTGCAGTTATCAAGGATACATCAGTGCGTCTTCGGCTTCGAAAGCCCATATCGATGACGTTTCCTTGAACGCACGCTGACACTTGTTGATAGCCCAGCATTGAAATCTGCAGAAATTTGCGGAAGGGTTGCAGTTGTGTCACGTTGAACGATTCTCTTCAGTTGTCGTTGGTACAGTTCTTGCAAGATCTTTTCACGGCCGCAGCGATGTTGGACATTTGCTGTTTTACAGGATTCCTGATATTCACGGTACACTCGTGAAATGGCCGTTCGGGAAAATCCCCACTTCAGTGCTACCTCGGAAATGCTGTGTCACATCTCCCGCGCGCCAACTGTAACACCACGTTCAAACTCACTTAAATCTTCATAAACTGCCTTCGTATTGGCAGTAACCGTTCTAATAAGGGCGCCAGACACTTGTTGCCTTATACAGGCGTTGCCGACCGCAGCGCCATGTTTTACGTATTTACATATCTCTGTATTTGAATACGCATGCCTGTACCAGTTCTGTGGCGCTTCAGTGTCAATATACCTGTACAAAGAAAATACGCTGTGAAAGTCCTAAGTACCTGCAGGCAGCTGTGCAGCTCCTCTTGCCTTTGCTAATGGACATAGGGAAGCGGAGTGGTGTCTAGGGATGCCTGTCTGTGAGCGGCTAGGACTGCGTCACAAGTCTCTTTACAGATACGTTTTTAAAGTGCTCAACAAGTACAGAAGTTGTTGCCGAATTGGAAGGCGCGGGGCGGGGGGGGGGGGGGGGGGGGGGGGGGGGGGCAGAGATTGGGCGTTTGATGTTTTTTTCACTCACGTGTCAATTTTGAACCTCATGGTGATCACGCTACAGGAGGGCATGAATCAGAAGGGGTTAAAAAGCATTCACGCCCTTTGCTACTTCGGATCGCTTTCAAATTTCGGCGAATGCTTTTGAACAGTTCGTAGTGGTTGCACGCTGTACACCAGAGAAAAAATGCGGTCGCTGTACGATCACCTTCAGTGGGGTTGTTGGCCCACGATGTCGTTAGAGAAGGGTTGAACCGGCCCAAGATAGCAGCATTGTCGAAGATCGTGAAAAAACGTCGCCCTGTTGCTCACCGTACTGCGAAATGTGGTTTTCAACCGCGAAATATCTGGGAATCAGCGCCCTTTGTCATCCCTTCAGGCCTTTTCTTGTCGATTCCGAGTGATGGCGTGTCTGAAATGTTCTTGTCGGACACCCACAAGAAAGCAGTGTGATTTGAACGCTGGGAGTCGCAGTTCTGACCTCAATCACAGAGACCTCAAAAGAAGGGGTGAAATGTGACTAACACAGGACGTCCCGAGCGTGACGTTTCAGGGTGCTACGCTTTTGTACCATTACTGAGGAAAGATGGAGATACCAAGTTTCAAACTGCCACGTCGCAGTGGGCAACACTCAGGGGTTTTCGGAAAAGTGATCCTTGAATTGTTCTACGCAGTGTATTTTGATGGAAAGAAAACATTTCGTGATATTCTATTGTATTCCTCTGTTCTTGTGCGCACTGCTTGCTTTGCAAGGTAGTCGACTTGTTCGTTACTCAGTATTCCGCTGTGTCCCAGATCAAGGCAGTAATTTTCTGTGTCTCGCAACTCCTGCATTAGGACGAGGATGCGATATAGGATAAAAAATTTGTGTTGTTTAGGTAATGTTATTTTTATCAGCTTCGGGATAGATTTTGAATTGTCTAGCCTTCAAGCCCTTGAAGGCCCCTTCAAGCAACTGAAAATTACCTCATTATTACTATATTATTATTTTATCATAATTGCTGCCACAAGTGATCCTCATCGACTTACAGCCTAAAATCTACCACATATTCTGTGGAAAATTAACTGTAAATGATTGGAATATAGAGGTGTTCCCGTACAGTACGTATCGCTTATGGTAGGAAGAAAAATAAAACTATCGCAGCTTGATATGGAATTGAGCTCCTGGCCCCTTGCATGTGGTGTATCTATAGTAGTATCAGCGTAGCGGATTTGCGGAAGCAGAAAGGAATCTAGAGTAATGGTACGTTGCACCGATTACATGTCAGTGCTGCACTGGACTTCAGCTGCGATTTCCTGCAGTCACGTTTGGTGCTGCCTGGTGTACTTCCAGTTGCTTTAACTAAGTATGTATATAATTTTATATATGTATTATGTCCTTCGATGCTGACAGTACAGGATTGTGGCTCGTAGCCGACATTTCAGATGACTACGCCCTTGGTCTATTTTACTCTGCTCACATCGTGTAGCTCTTGTGAAGGAAATGAAACACAGCACAGTAAAAGAGAGTAAATGGTGGCAACGAACTACGACATAAAACATAAAATATCACTCGGGGGGGTTGGGAGGTACACAGTCGCTATAAGGTCAAATAATTCACACTTATGTTCCAATAAACCTCACATCGGTAATGAAACAGCGAAATAAATAAATTAATCAGTAATTGAGATAGGGTTGAAACATTTAATTAAAATCCTGAAGGAGAATAATGTTGGAGGAACCAGATTGTTTTTGAGATGCTCTAAATATTTATTTATGGTATACACAACCTATGTGAATGATGGCCTCATATAAGTAAAAGTAAAACTAAATGTATCACTGATAAACACCTAAAACATTAATGGAGCACTGCCATCTTTTCTGTCATAACTTATCAATATTGTACTACTTAATTAATCGCTGCCTTCTGGAACAATCGGAGCCGAGTGACTCTCTCCTCTGTGAGTATAATGACAACAATGATCCAGGTTCGATGACACCCGCTGTCTTGGGGGGGGGGGGGGGGGGGGGGGAAAGACAGGCGGTGTTGGGCTTCCGTTCGGAGCGGTTCAGCGCTGCCGCGCCGCGAATAAGTAATGTGCAAAATCTGATAGAAATTATAATTAATAGTTGAAAGCCTTGCGTCGGTTTGTGCAAGAACAATATTTCAGTTAGGCGGATGGGATTAATTAAGAAATCTATGGTCGATACAGTATCGTGTTGCAGAATCCGCAATTGTTATGGAGAAAGGTTCATGCAGTGTCGTGTTTGAGAATGAGTAACTGTCGTGGAGAAACATCGATAGTAGAGCGTACGAGAAATGAAGAGGCTTCCGTGATTAGGGATTACCTGTTTAATTAAAGGCGAAAACACGGCCTAGCAATGCTTACTTCAGTGTCAATGTGCAACAAACATGACTGCGAACCGAGACTGGAAGGGCGTAGTCGTTGTAAGGGAAGCGTGCTACGTGCAAAAGGAACAGCAAACCCAGGCAATTCGACTTCTACTGTTTTTATTCCAATGTGCCAGCTTTTCTCTGTAATTAAATAACTGTGAAATTTGCAACGTATAAGAGACACGTATTCGTTTTAGGTACACGTCCAGGTTATTTTCGTAACGAAGCGTGAACTGTATGTAAAGCTCCCATACTTGACTTCGTTAGTTCGATAGCAGCAAAAATAAACAAGAAAAGATATTTAATGAAGAGGCCAGTGAGGAGCTTAACAATCAGCAATGCAAACATTGCAATTACTTAGCGCAGGCAGAGCTTTTACTGAAAACAGCGTCAGCTAAATAATTAGACACCATTTGCGCATTAACTCGGAAAAGGCGTAACCGTTTCTCGAGGTTCGTTAGCGTGAACACTCATTATTATGCACAGCGGATCTATTTTCGGTAGCCCACAGTACTATCGCGACGCCTTTCGTAGAGGTTCATTACCAATTCAAATAATTTAAAAACAGGAAAATTCTTACAAGTACACAGCTGCCAAGAATAACAATGTAAAACTTAAATTCGCACGTACAAAAGCTAGTCATTCACTGAAAACGACTCGATAAATTCAGTGTCCCTACTGAAATCAGAGTCCAGAAATATTTATCAGTTTTCTCCCTCTCACAGAGTGAAACACACGGCACACAAGCCGCCCAGAACATTATTACCCCAGGACGCTGACAAAAAGACATGTCCTTTCGTTATACGCAGTCAAATAAAACATACAGGTTTTCCACCTCACCACAGTTGCACAGCGGAGATGGTAAGACATTGATGTGATAGTTGGTTGGTTGATTTGTGGGAGGAGACCAAACAGCGAGGTCATCGGTCCCATCGGATTAGGGAACGATGGGGAAGAAAGTCGGCCGTGCCCTTTCAAAGGAACCATCCCGAAATTTGGCTGAAGCGACTGAGGGATTTCACGGAAAACCTAAATCAGGATAGCCGGACGCGGGTTTGAACCGTCGTCCTTGCGAATGGGAGTCCAGTGTGCTAGCCATTGCGCCACCTCGCTCTTGATGTGATGGATGTGTAGTTTGAATCAACCGTGACCAACTGTTAGGTATATAATGTTATGTTTATGTAATTCATTTAGAGAGATCGGCTCAATCGTACTAATACTTATTTTAACCATGGTCAGTTTCGAGTACACCTGAAGCGAATATCTTTAAATGAGTTACCATACCTCTCAATTGCGGAGGTACGAGGAACGAAAGTATGAGCACACGGAATAGGTTCTCAGACAGGTGAGTGTCTCGAAGGCTTCTTCAGTAATAGAACCCAGTATGCATTCCTCCACGGAGAGTGCTCATAGAGACAAGGGTATCGTCAGGAGTGCCCCAGGGATGTGTGATATGACCGCTATTATTTTCTATATATATATGATCTGGCGGATAAGGTGGGTACCAATCTCCGGTTATTTTCTGACTATGCCGAGGTGTACAGGAAGATAGAAAAGATGAGTGATTGAAGCATGATTCAAATGGACAAAATTTCTAATTTGTGTGATGAAAGGCAGTTGGCTCTAAACATAAAGAAAGTAAATTAATGCGTATGAGTAGAAACAACAAACTCGTAGTGTTCGGATACAGCATCAGTAGTATCCTAATTCACACAGTCACGTCGTTTAAATACGGGGGTCTTCCACAAAGTAAGTTCTGTTTGGTTATATAAAACAAACCTGTACAGATATAGAAAAAATATTTATTGTACAAAAATCTACAACCATTAAACTACTTTTCTACATAACTTCCGAAATTTTGTACGCTCTTGTCATAGCGTGGCACAAGTTTTTGTAAGCCTTCTTCATAGAAGGTTGCCGCCTGTGTGTTCAACCATATGGTAACATGTTCTTTCAGCTCGCCATCATCGTTGAAGTGTTGACTACCAAGTACAGATTTTAGGTTTCAAATAACTTCCGTGAATTCAGCCAGGTAACACTTTCAGCGACAGCCGATATTTCGGCGGGAGAACACCCCGCCATTTTCAAGGCAAATTGCAACGGACAGGCGGCGTACATTCAAATTTAAAACCTCGGTTCTCGGATTGAAGCAGGAAAGATAACACACACTCTGAACACTAGTGCCACCAAAGGTGACCAAAGTCAGAGCTATCGATAGTGAGACTATGAATTCACAGGTGAGGTAGCGTTGACTCTGTCCCTCCGTTTTTTGATAACGGAGAGAGCTGGATTCCAGACAGAGTTTAAACAGAAACCTCCATTCCTGTTAACGAGGTTGCTCGCTAATTTAATCTCAACTGCCTCCCTAATAACAGTGTCACAATAGCTGGACGTGCATGCCAATATCTCGGTGTTATTATACAACATGGGGTGACTAGTATCCAAGCAATGTTCGGCAATAGCAGATCTACTTGGCTGCTGTAATCGCCTGTGCCGTTTATGCTCAGTACATGGGTCCTCCATGGTCCTGATAGTTTGACCAATATATGCCATGCCGCAGCTACAAGGAATACGATATACACCCGCCTTACGGAGTCGAAGATCATCCTAAACGGAACTCAAAAGTGCTCTAATTTTAGATCGAGGCCGGAAAACACATTTCACGTCGTATTTCCGTAAAATACGACCGATCTTGTTGGACGTGTTTCCTACGTAAGGCAAAAGGGCAGTAGACTCAGGTGTTGACTCAGAATTATCATCAGTCACCCGATGTACAGTTTGGTCGATAACGCAACGCACGTTCAATCCGTCTATCACTATAACCATTTTGACGAAATGTAACTTCAAGATGGGACAGCTCAGCTGGCAAAGTTCAAAATGGTGCAAATGGCTCTGAGCACTATGGGACTTAACATCTGTGGTCATCAGTCCCCTAGAACTTAGAACTACTTAAACCTAACTAACCTAAGGACATCACACACATCCATGCCCGAGGCAGGATTCGAACCTGCGAAACGTAGCAGTCCCGCGGTTCCGGACTGAGCGCCTAGAACCGCTAGACCATCGCGGCCGGCTCAGCTGGCAAAGTCTCAGCGTCAGAAACGACATGTGCCCTGTGTACCAAGGTACGAAGTACCCCTTCACGCTGAGCCGGATGGTGACAACTATTAGCCTGTAAGTACAAGTCGGTGTGAGTACCATCTTAGTATAAATATGATTTATCATGCTGATGAAGTCCCTAAACGGTATTAGTTTGTGTTCTTCTCTGCAATAGGAAATGGCTTTTTTCGCAAGAGCGCCAGCTATGTAGATACATGCTTTTGACCAACTGAGTGCGAAGTGATGTTTCGTTCTAGCCAGTAGATGCATATTGGTCCGTATTTGTTGGCTATTAGATGGTTTTTCAAGTAATGTTAGCAGGAATTTAAAGTCGAACTGAATGATAAGTACCCATTGTTTGTAGCTTCCAAACTGGCAGTGCGCTCTGCAGTCAGGACAGTGGGCTCATTTTTCAGTTTTTACTTCGCTTCATACCATCGCATCGGTTATCTGTGACCAGTATGCACGTTGAGCGACTCAAGCATTAGAGCCGAGGGGGCGGTTGGGGGGGGGGGGGGGGGGGGAGGGAGAGAGGGAGGAAGTGTGGGGGCGTTGACAATTAAAAAAATGTTTATATTGTACATTGTGGATTTCTTTTCGAGCTCAGACCTCAAAGTTCCTTCCTCAGTCCTCATTTCTGAACATCAAGCCTCAGGATTTAGCTTACTGAGAAACATATCCTGCATCTATTTGTTTTAAGACATTGCTTACAAAACTAGCATAATTCTTTTCCTGTAACATAGACTACACGCACTCTAGTTTAGAGTCTCACTCACTTCTCACCTAATTAGTAGCCTGTTACTCTCATTCTTCTTATCTGTTGTTAAAATTGCAATCAACTCCTCTCATTTCCACACACTGACACTATCCTATTAAATCATCATGTTAAATCCCAGTACAACAAATTTACAAAAACTCTTCTTCCTTAGCATTTTATTTCACAGCAAATATTTGTTCTAGTTACTTCTTATGTTCGGCATCTTCCTCCGACTGTCAGGAGATTTTTTTAACCAGTTGTTTTGGTACATAATTTGGAACTTTGTCTTACGTTTCCTGGAACATATATACTTAAAACTACACTTACACAAAATCTACTTACGGTACTGCCACATTCAACACACTAGTCGACAGTTTTTAGTTATTTCCATGACTTCGTAACTAATTAGCTTACATGTTGAGTACGTCTTGTAGTGGTACGCTTTCTTATCCTTCACTTTTTTTCAAAACCAACTGCTCTTTGGTACTTTGCCGCCTGCATTGTACCTCAGTGATGCCGTACGCAGTTTAAATGGTTCTGCTTCGTGATAAGAGACCGTTGTGACGATGTGACAGTGGCAGCTGTCTCCGTTGGCAGAAGCAATGTCCCCCCGAGTTTGATTATGTGTTGAAGAACAAATATACGAAGTTTCTCCTTACGCTGATGATCTATAACATTGTAACTATTTAAAAAAATTACACTGATCCTGAGTTATACATTGCTGGAAGGATTCAGCCTTATCGGCTCGAGTTTAACAGCGGTTTTCTTCCTCCCTTCCCCCTTCGGAGAAGGTGGCGCGTTCACAAGTGGTGACCAACCTGAATTCTTCGAAAATAAATGCGTCAATACTACTTCATTATCCACAACGTTTGCATCGCCACTAACATCATCATTAGATTTATGTGCATTCTCCGTGATATCTGCTTCGAAAATCATTGCCTACAGTGACACTCTGCATCACCTAAAAATGAGAGGCACATGTGCCCTTCCCTACAACTGACCCAGGCTCCAAGGCCTTAAAACAACGACCGTCATCACCCCACGGAGTACATACTACTGCACCTAAATGATTATCACCCACGTTGCTACTCACATGATCACTTATTTCAGTAGAGCGCACACTTAACTCCGTCTGACACTGCAGCTATTGCAGACTCCGATGATTCACAATAAATTTGAGCTGATAATTTTACACTACTCCTCTTAACCTCTACAGTGCTAGTACTCTGGTCATCAGATAAATTTACAGCAACTTGCACAACGACAGCTCTCTCCTTCTCATCCCTGCGAGACACGAAATCGTCCCAGAAGTCATTCCATTTTGTCTTACGATTTCCACGGGTTTAAATACGTCAACGGCAGTTGCACGTACTGCTGGAGCAGGTAAAATAAAAACAGACGTGTTTCCTCCCACAGCCTTCTCTATTTTGTTTTAATGTACTATAGCTTCTTGGTCTGCTTTCTTAGCCTGTACTCGCTTCGACATATTCGAACTGATCGCCTGTAACCAAGCTACTTCGGACGATAACATTTGCAAAATTTCTTCCAGGCTATACCCAGTGGTACTGATAACGACATGACTGACCTTTTAACACTAACATGAAACCCAACAAACAACAAGAGAACAAATGACGATGCAGACTCTGGAATAGACGACTAACAGAGATTTGTTATAACATGACTTAACGCATGCATAGTTACGGTTATCATTATCACGTATTTAAACGAAAGGAGTCATACATCACACATACAGCAAAATGCATTGGCGTTCCAAACGGCAAAAATTTACATAATTATTTAGAACATCATCTCTGTTCACTTCCTTCATCTTACACATATAAATACAACTAGATTTCTGGCAGAAACACAATTGATACTCCACTATCCTTGCAGCCAAATAAAAAACAAATACAGTGTACTCACCATGTTAGACCAGACGAAACTACAGTCGGTCGGCTGTACCTATGGAGTCTTCGATTGCTCTTGGAGATGACTCATCAGAACTGCAACAGATGAAATACTAGTTCACTTTATTACATGAATAAATAAATAAATTACTTAACTTGATGAAGTCCTTTGACACAGGAGTGTTTCATAATTTACAACTAACATTGACTATTAACTAACCAGATAACAAAGTATTCTCTTAACTATAATGTTCAACATTTACAATAGTACATTTTTGTCATAGACTTGAATAGCTGTGTAGTCGTCTTTCAACTGAGCTCACGAACTGGGCAGAGCGCTTCCATGCTCGGCTCTATATTGACCTCGAGGTCAGGGCGCTGCTGTGCTGGGATACAGGGCCTGTCTTTTGTATCCTGTACCATTCGTAGTTGCGGATTGCATCGAAGCGACTCTACAGTCTGTGGTATCAATGTACATTGCCAACTGTGGTTTCAGACGATACCACACACTATACTACATGATGAGGAAACTGCAGCCTCATAGTAGACAACCCACGTCCTTCAGGGATGGAGGCAGACGAGGTTCCTCTATCTTCGAAAGGTAAAGGTGGCAGACCATTCTGTCAACAAATATAGAGAACGATGTTGTGACTTCGGCTATTGTTAGTTGAAGTGGCGCGGTGAGTATCGGTTGATGCCCATTGGACGCCCAAAGGCACTAGAGAAACAATCAATGTATTGTTCAAAGATACGTAATTGCCTTAATTCACAGACTGCTTGCAGCAGCGGCGGTGAGGTGGATAGGGGACACACCACGCCAGAAAGAGTCAGGGTCAGGGTGTGGCGCTCTGTCGCACCCGCGGCGGCAGAGGGAGCAGTGGAGTCAGCGCCCAGCAACGTCACGAGGTTGCCAGCCACGCCCTACTGGCATGGTCGCTCGCGATCTCCATGGCCATCAGCAGCTCCAGAGAGTGGGTAATCGTGGCGCGCTCGATTACACCATAGATGGGGTCCCAGATGGCACCAAACAACTATGCTCGTAGTGTGTGTAGTATTGCTGAGCTATACTACGACCTCCCATGAGGACGAAGGCCACCAGCATTGAAGACAGATCACAGCAATGGCCCCCGCCCCACAATGAGGGATGATAGTATGCTCCGTGGAAACGCCACCAGTAAGCTTACCCACAAGACGCCATCAGTGTTGACGAGAGTGGCAATGTTGTGACTCATGGTGCCTATGTCCCACTTGTGGGACACGATACTCCAGCAAAAATTGTAGATAGCTAGACGAGCAGGAGCTAGACCGACATAGGAGTAGTGGAACAAACTATGTTCCAGCATATTTTGCTAGTGTCGGTCGCCTACATCAGGGGTAGGAACGCACTCAGGGGTAAACCTATTGCTCTCATTTGATTGACAGCTACTTAACCTACTGTTCTGCTGAAAGGGTTCTTCCTTTTGATTGACAGTCCTTAACCTGTTGTTCCCCTACACCCTCCCACTCTCCTCCTCCTCCTCAGGAAACCCCCCCCCCCCCCCTTGCTGCTACACATACACTTTCAGGTCTCAGTTACTGGAATAGCCCCTCTCATTCTTATCAATTTGATTGTCTACTTAATTAATTTGATCAATTAATTAACCTCTCCCCCTCTGGTAAGCTCCATCTCCTACCACCCTTCCTCCCAGAAATTGGAGGGGAAAAGACTCAGGTGATCAATCATTTGCAGGGCATTCGATTATAGTATATGGAATATTGTTTAAACAATTTAGGCAATGTATGGAATATTTATTAGTTACTTATTACAGTCTGTACTTATTTAGTTAAAGAATTTGTCAAGAAATCGATTGCTGTATATATAATATTGTTTAAACACAATTAAAAATCTTACGATAGTGAAGCACGCACTGCTCGCCGTCCAGTGTGCACTGGACCACACGCTTCCAGGAGACATATCCTGTACATTGTTCGGTGTCAGAGTACAGCAGCAATCCTAATATTTAATTGTAGTTACACTGATAAATATGTACCTGTTTCCAAATATTCTAGTGAGTCTGGAGGTGGCCATAGAAATCAGTGCAGTAAGCAAGCAGGTCGGGACTGGAAACAGTAATGCCTTTGTTCCGAGATGGGCCTTCCCCATCCTTTGTACATCAGTACAGAGAGTTCAACAATGAGTATAGCTTATGACAGCTTATGACAATTTAGCACGCGGCTCCCCCTAGGTGGGTGAATAATGAGCTATGAACTAATACCCAGTTCATGTTGAGTTGCCTTCGGGACCGCGTGTGTCGCGGGTATACTCTGCGGGAATCTGAGAAGATTCAATATGATGAGTGTTTGCGCTGGGAGTATTGATAGCGTTTCCCGGGATGTGGGGTCGTCCACGGCCGGCTCTTCTGTGGCCGCAGTCATGCTCCGCGTTGACGGTGGTAGTTCCCTTCCTCATCACTGCACAGTGGCACGGAGAATATGTGGGATATATTTGACGATTTTTGCGGTGTTTAACAGTCAGTGCACTATGGCTGTCTGTACAAAATAGTTTTGCAACTGGAAGTAACGTGTGCAAAAACAATGGCGGACGGTGCTCCCACATCGGCAGCAGCAGTTCCACGGGTAAATTTAATAACGGACAGGCTGTCCCATTCGGTTCATCAGGAAGAATGCATTTTGGGTTATTTGCAGCTATTTCCGTAAACAGGTCCTGTTAGGACCACAATTTCTATGCAGACAAGCTGAGAGATCACGAAATCTCCTACGAAAGAGACCGTTATCTATTTGTGTGGCGCTTTACGAATTCCTAGATGGGACTGATAAGTAATATTCAGTCTGTCCCATTATGATCACTAGGGAGAATGCACCCTGTATTATTCTGAGAAGCATTGAAACATATTTCTATAGCGCTGGGCCCGCAGTTATGCATCATTACGCGGGACTGGTGCGTAGGTGAACACGTATTTCGACAGGTATTTCTCAGGTGTCATGTATCAAAGAAAAGATTTTTAACTGTGTACAATTACGTGTGATGTGTATTTCATGATGGTATTCCTTGTGCAATCGAAATAAAAAAAGAAGTTTGATTGACGTAGTTACTTATCACAAGACCTGCATCTTTCCAAACAGCAGAGAATGATGAGCAAGTGAAATCCAGGGACCCACAAACAGATTTCTTTTTTTTTTTTAGAAAAAAACAATATACTCTTGAATTTCCTCTCGTGATATCCTTCCTCTCCACTGCAGAGCCGCTAGTTTCCAGTTATGGAGGGGGAGGGGGAGAGGGGGGAGGACGAGGGGGTATGCAGGGATGGGGTGGCAGTGGTGGTGATCGATTTCCTGAAAAACTCCTTAAATAAATAAATATGTTCCATACACTTATTTGAATCCTCTAAGTTGTTTAAATAAAAAATATTCCATATATTGTCTAAATTGCTTGAACAATATTCCATATACAGCAATCGATTTCTGGACATATTCTTTAACTCAATAAATAAACTTTATTCTATACACTGCAATAAATAACTAATCAATATTCTATACATTGCCTACGTTGTTTAAACATTATTCCGTACACTACAATCCAATTCCCTCCAAATGATCTATCACCTGTGTCTTTTCCCCGCCAATTTCTGGGAGATAGGGTGGGAGGAATGGGGCTTACCAGAGGGTGAGAGGTTAATTAATTGATCAATTTAATTAAGTAGACAATCAAATTGATAAGAGTGAGAAGGGCTGTTCCAGTAACTCAGACCTGAAAGTGTACCTATAGCTGTAAGGGATGAGGTTTCATGCTGGGTGGTGGGGGGGGGGGGGGGGGGATGGGAGTGGGAGAAGGTGGGGGAACAACAGGTTAAGGACTTGTTAATCAAAAGGAAGGACTGTTTTAGCAGAGCCATAGGTTAAGTACCTGTCAATCAAAGGTGGACAATAGGTTTGCCCCTGAGTGCATACCTGCCTCTGATGTATGCAACCCACACTAACAAAATGTGCTGGAACATATTATGTTCCACTACTCTTAGGTCCAACCTATAGGCTAGTCGGTTTTAGACTGAGTAGATGCCAGACTGACCTAGCTCTGTCCTCTAGGCTTCTCAGCTGTGGACTACTATACTTCCACTGGAATGGGAGTAATATTTATACAGGACTGATCCATGTACTTGCCACTGTCGGGCGCTCATCACCTTGCATGCTTTTCTTGTCTAACCAGCTTCTATAGTCACCATAGTTGCTGCTGAAAGGTGTCTCAACTTCGTCTTTCAGGACCCGTAGTGAACGTATTTTTCAGCAGTATGTCTAATAGTTATTGTTGCTATCGAGTTACTACCTTTTACTCTAGTTTTTGTGGTCGACACTATGACAACACCCTCTCTATGGTGTCAGTCTGCTGCAGTGGAGCTCTGGACACCTGGCTGTTATGGTGTGTAGCGTTTAGCTCTATCTTGCGGCTGTATTACATGCAACATCAGCGACCCTTCCTCCCTGGCATTCTGTTCGATTATTGCAAACTAATCTGCTTTGCTAGCCTCTCATGTTACCAAGTGAAGATTTGAAAATTTTTTACTCAGCTTCATAGTACCTGTCACTCCGCGGCTCTTCAGTTAGCATTTTCTTTCATATTCACCGAATCAAATTGTTTCAATTCTCTAAGACATTCTGTAGCATCAGAAACTAACCAACTTTCAATTACGCAAATATTTTTGAATAAACTGTCCTGTTTATTAAACTTCAAACCATTACTTCTAAAAACCAAACTATACATCATAACCAAAGGATGTCTGCTGTAATGCACTTTCGGTATGTTCTCGATGCATCAGTATTACATGCAATACACCGTAAACACTCTCACTCTCTTCAAATATTCAAATTAGCATGCAGTTTAGCAACTACCAACAACACGTCTTTGCCTGCTGCATGATAAGAGTATGTCAGTCAATCATGTATACGTTACAAAGATTGCCGGTATATAATTCAACAGCAGTGGCGCCCGAATACTCCATGGCTGCTAGAGGATTGTCGCTCGCTGTTGTTGCCCACACTGTCTAGGTCAGGTAATTTTACCTTCCCCTGAACCTCTGGCTATTGCGTGGCATCATATTATTCTCGTACTAGAAAATATATTCACACATATCGACACATCCTCACAGTTGTAACTCCGTCAGGCCATTCACCAAAATATACTTAAAGGGTGAACGTTAATAAAACCTACAAACTGCAGGGACGGATTCCTGACTGCAAATGGAGGAAAAAAAGTCCTATGAACATATGTCCGTAAATGCATCGTTGATACTGTAGATGGCGCTGACGAATGAAAGTTCCTCTGTCCACGTGACGTGTGTTCCTTGTGTGTTGCAGGCGGTGTGATTAACGCAGCGTACTACAGATAGCAGAATCGTTGGGTACGGCCAGGCAGATGGAAACGGTCGAGAGGCAGCACGGCTTTACCAAAATAAGCACACTCAGAGGCACCAACCACATCACACAACGTGTCTAGCTCTTTTTGGGTGTCTGTATGATTACGGACCCTTTCAGACAGACGAACGTCATGTGATGTGGTTGGTGTCATTTATAAGGGGAATAAAATGACCATAATAACGATTGTCACAGCCCCTGGGCCGGCCGTTACACTTTGTTCTGAACCCGAAAATTTTTTGAACACCGCATTGCTTTATTAGGCATAGTCTTATAGGAGATGATATACATTAACCTCCCTCTGCACTTTTTACTTTATTACCCAGCCAGATGTAGGAAAAACAGCAGTTTAATGTAACTACCAGCAAATATGCAACTTGGTATTTTTTACATAATTAGCATTTCCAGAACTGAAAGATAAAACGTTTTCACGGAAATGAATTTCAGCACAGTAACAGGGTTCAGACCCATACCATAGGTGTCAGCCATCGTGTTGGGATGCCATACCTCAAGAGATGGCGATAAAACGTTAAAAATATAGTACGTAGTTACTTAAATGAAATAAAATAAATCGCAGGAGGCTAAAAAGTAAATCAATAATTTTTGTATTAGTGGCAATTAGTATATCAGTTTTATGTGAGACACAAGGGTAGCTGAGAGATGATAACAGATAATGATGATACATTGGCTTATAAATAGTTCTCCCTGATTTATGCAAGTGGATACGCAGTTGCATTAACAACATGATAATTATCGCCAAGCTGGCAATTCCAGTTAAAACCAAGTTTCTGCATAAACTTGAACGCCTTCGCTCACAGGCGCATCCCCGAAAGGTGAAGTTAACCCGTTAGAAGGAAACAGTGCCAGACACTTAAGGTTCCAGTCGATTTCTCCCAGGATTTCTGCCAAAAGCACATTTACATCAGCCATAAAATTCAGCGCCACTCTGTTCAGTCTGTTGTTTTCTTTGGGAGCAGTGGTATAAATAGAAACCGACGCGAGTGGTAGCTCTCGTTCCTTGGACCGCCGTGGGCTTCTGCGTTAGGTACAGCCAGCCTCTGCACTACAGGGATGTACAATTTAAGCGCCATGATGGAGCAGTGTTCCTTAGTGTTCGAGTCTCAGAGGTTATGGAAGGCTGTTGGATTTGAATGAACAAACTTTTTAACAATCATGTTGCTCCCTAGCCGTAACAACAGAATTAATGACTTACGAAAGCTGAACAGTTCAGTTAGCCTTTGAAACTCAATTCAGTGCTATTACATAAGTTGATTTAGAGAGCTTCTTATGTCTGTTAGTTTGCGTCCGTCTATCACCCTTATTTTCGTAGCTTTATAATCTTAGCACCTGTCGTTAATTTGCGTTAGTGGCTTTCTCGTAAGTACATAGATTAAGGTAGATGCGAAGCGAATTAAGCCTTCACTTACGAGAGGGAACTGATGCCTGGGTCTCGCTCGGGACAAGGAAGGTGCCTGTTTTAGGAAAAACAGACAGCAACAGGAAAGTTGCTGTTATAGTGTCCGAAACAAAGTAGGAGAATAGGATTCAGAAGGAGTTTCCCTGTAAGGAGGAAGCAGACATTTGAGGAAAACTGAATTACATCTGAAGCCGAACACACAAGATCTTCAAAATATTCCCGTAACGCAACAAAAATATTTCGTACACCATATGATCAAAAGTCCCCCCCCATGAACCATGGACCTTGCCGTTGGTGGGGAGGCTTGCGTGCCCCAGCGATACAGATAGCCGTACCGTAGGTGCAACCACAACGGAGGGGTATTTGTTAAGAGGCCAGACAAACGTGTGGTTCCTGAAGAGGGGCAGCAGCCTCTTCAGTAGTTGCAAGGGCAACAGTCTGGATGATTGACTGATCTGGCCTTGTATCAATAACCAAAACGGCCTTGCTGTACTGGTACTGCGAACGGCTGAAAGCAAGGGGAAACTACAGCCGTAATTTTTCCCGAGGGAATGCAGCTTTACTGTATGATTAAATGATGATGGCGTCCTCTTGGGTAAAATATTCCGGAGGTAAAATAGTCCCCCATTCGGATCTCCGGGCGGGGACTACTCAAGAGGATGTCGTTGTCAGGAGAAAGAAAACTGGCGTTCTACGGATCGGAGCGTGGAATGTCAGATCCCTTAATCGGGCAGGTAGGTTAGAAAATTTAAAAAGGGAAATGGAGAGGTTAAAGTTAGATATAGTGGGAATTAGTGAAGTTCGGTGGCAGGAGGAACAAGATTTCTGGTCAGGTGACTACAGGGTTATAAATACAAAATCAAATAGGGGTAATGCAGGAGTAGGTTTAATAATGAATAAAAAAATAGGAGTGCGGGTTAGCTACTACAAACAGCATAGTGAACGCATTATTGTGGCCAAGATAGACACAAAGCCCATGCCTACTACAGTAGTACAAGTTTATATGCCAACTAGCTCTGCAGACGATGAAGAAATAGATGAAATGTATGACGAGATAAAAGAAATTATTAAGGTAGTGAAGGGAGACGAAAATTTAGTAGTCATGGGTGACTGGAATTCGTCAGTAGGAAAAGGGAGAGAAGGAAATATAGTAGGTGAATATGGATTGGGGGGAAGAAATGGAAGAACCCTGGAGATACTAAAAGGTATCAGATAGATTATATAATGGTAAGACAGAGATTTAGGAACCAGGTTTTAAATTTTAAGACATTTCCAGGGGCAGATGTGGACTCTGACCACAATCTATTGGTTATGACCTGTAGATTAAAACTGAAGAAACTGCAAAAAGGTGGGAATTTAAGGAGATGGGACCTGGATAAACTGAAAGAACCAGAGGTTGTACAGAGTTTCAGGGAGAGCATAAGGGAACAATTGACAGGAATGGGGGAAAGAAATACAGTAGAAGAAGAATGGGTAGCTTTGAGGGA
Organism: Schistocerca americana; assembly: GCF_021461395.2. Lineage (NCBI taxonomy): Eukaryota > Metazoa > Arthropoda > Insecta > Orthoptera > Acrididae > Schistocerca > Schistocerca americana. Next base: position 349,506,333 of record NC_060120.1, read on the forward strand.
TGAAGTAGTGAAGGCAGCAGAGGATCAAGTAGGTAAAAGGACGAGGGCTAGTAGAAATCCTTGGGTAACAGAAGAAATATTGAATTTAATTGATGAAAGGAGAAAATATAAAAATGCAGTAAATGAAGCAGGCAAAAAGGAATACAAACGTATCAAAAAAGATATCGACAGGAAGTGCAAAATGGCTAAGCAGGGATGGCTAGAGGACAAATGTGAGGATGTAGAGGCTTATCTCACTAGGGGTAAGATAGATACTGCCTACAGGAAAATTAAAGTGACCTTTGGAGATAAGAGAACCACTTGTATGAATATCAAGAGCACAGATGGAAACCCAGTTCTAAGCAAAGAAGAGCAAGCAGAAAGGTGGAAGGAGTATATAGAGGGTCTATACAAGGGCGATGTACTTGAGGACAATATTATGGAAATGGAAGAGGATGTAGACGAAGATGAAATGGGAGATACGATACTGCGTGAAGAGTTTGATAGAGCACTGAAAGACCTGAGTCGAAACAAGGCCCTGGGAGTAGACAACATTCCATTGGAACTACTGACGGCCTTGGGAGAGCCAGTCCTGACAAAACTCTACCATCACGTGAGCAAGATGTATGAAACAGGCGAAATACCCTCAGACTTGAAGAAGAATATAATAATTCCAATTCCAAAGAAAGCAGGTGTTGACAGATGTGAGAATTACCGAACAATCAGTTTAATAAGCCACAGCTGCAAAATACTAACACGAATTCTTTACAGACGAATGGAAAAAATGGTAGAAGCCGACCTCGGGGAAGATCAGTTTGGATTCCGTAGAAACACTGGAACACGTGAGGCAATACTGACCTTACGACTTATCTTAGAAGAAAGATTAAGGAAAGGCAAACCTACGTTTCTAGCATTTGTAGACTTAGAGAAAGCGTTTGACAATGTTGACTGGAATACTCTCTTTCAAATTCTAAAGATGGCAGGTGTAAAATACAGGGAGCGAAAGGCTATTTACAATTTGTACAGAAACCAGATGGCAGTTATAAGAGTCGAGGGACATGAAAGGGGAGCAGTGGTTGGGAAGGGAGTAAGACAGGGTTGTAGACTCTCCCCGATGTTATTCAATCTGTAAATTGAGCAAGCAGTAAAGGAAACAAAAGAAAAATTCGGAGTAGGTATTAAAATCCATGGAGAAGAAATAAAAACTTTGAGGTTCGCCGATGACATTGTAATTCTGTCAGAGACAGCAAAGGACTTGGAAGAGCAGTTGAATGGAATGGATATTGTCTTGAAAGGAGGATATAAGATGAACATCAACAAAAGCAAAACGAGGATAATGGAATGTAGTCGAATCAAGTCGGGTGATGCTGAGGGAATTAGATTAGGAAATGAGACACTTAAAGGAGTTTTGCTATTTGGGGAGCAAAATAACTGATGATGGTGAAGTAGAGAGGATATAAAATGTAGACTGGCAATGGCAAGGAAAGCGTTTCTGAAAAAGAGAAATTTGTTAACATCGAATATAGATTTAAGTGTCAGGAAGTCATTTATGAAAGTATTTGTATGGAGTGTAGCCATGTATGGTAGTGAAACATGGACGATAAATAGTTTGGACAAGAAGAGAATAAAAGCTTTCGAAATGTGGTGCTACAGAAGAATGCTGAAGATGAGATGGGTAGATCACATAACTAATGAGGAAGTATTGAATAGGATTGGGGAGAAGAGAAGTTTGTGGCACAACTTGACCAGAAGAAGGGATCGGTTGGTAGGACATGTTCTGAGGCATCAAGGGATCACCAATTTAGTATTGGAGGGCAGCGTGGAGGGTAAAAATCGTAGAGGGAGACCAAGAGATGAATACACTAAGCAGATTCAGAAGGATGTAGGTTGCAGTAGGTACTGGGAGATGAAGAGGCTTGCAGAGGATAGAGTAGCATGGAGAGCTGCATCAAACCAGTCTCAGGACTGAAGACCACAACAACAACAACATGATCAAAAGTATCGGCACACAGCAATGCAATTCGGTATTGACCGCTAAGTGTAACAAATATTGTCAAGTTAGGGGGAGATCTAGATTAATGTATAGGAAGAGAAGTATAACTCCAAACAGCCAAGATCGCTATTGTACAGCATTTATTGTGATGACCAGTTTCAACAAACTCATTAGATCTTCTGGAATACATCCCTTAGGGCCAAGCGTAATCAACATTTGTTGGCCTTCCCTTTCGCCCAGTACTCCTTCATAAGCAACGGATGGGCTAGCTTTCGTTGCGGAGACCACGTATGTCGGTTAGCTTTTCTCTCTTCTTCCTCAAAACCACGTGTGTTTGTGATTTTTCGGGTTTCATTTCTGTCATGTAGATTTGGTGACCCTAATTCTATCAGGTCTTTTACCGTCTGTTTGTACCAGTTCGGTCTTGTAGTTTTGTTCTTTAAAAACGTATGGATTTTGTGCGTTAACCTGTTTGAGTCTTCTAAATGCCCCATGAATTTCATTCTTCTCATGCGCATTGTGTCTGTTATTTTGGAGATATTTTTATATACTTCTGCATTGGGTTTTGGATAATACACACCATCTTTAGTTCTTGGTCCTAGGGTTTCCTCATTATATTACGTTCTTCCACTTCTAATACCCCTTTTAGTGTTCTGTGTTGAAGGTTTAGTGTCTCAGATGCGTAGAGAGCTTCGGGTTTAATTATTGTTGTGTATTGTCGTATTTTGCAGTTCCACGAGACACTCTCTGAATATTTAACAAATGCATATTATGTCGTGTGATATCACAGAACAATATTTCATGCGCGTGAGAGCAAAACTATGTCAGGCAGTCAAGTTTAAAATAACTATCATGTAAATCAACTTGCAGTTTGCGCCAAAGCAGCAGAAATCCGTAACTTGGTCTACTTTCTGGTCAGAAATTGGGATATTAAGTTATCAATATTCCTGCTACTGCTCACTACTTGCGTCTTTGTTCTGTTTACACTTAATCATTGAAAGATACAGGTACTAAAAATTTGATTTGAAAATAAGTAATTAGTGTCAGATTTACATACACTGCCGGCCGTGATGGCCGAGCGATTGTAGGCGCTTCATTCCGGAACCATGCGACTGCTACGGTCGCAGGTTCGAATCCTGCCTCGGGCATGGATGTGTGTGATGTCCTTAGGTTAGTTAGGTTTAAGTGGTTCTAAGTTCTAGGGGACTGATGACCTCAGATGTTAAGTCCCATAGTGCTCAGAGCCATTTGAACAATTTTTTTACATACACTGCTGAAAAAAAACAACACAAAGAAACAATTAATGTAGCGTAATGAAATTTCGGGAATACTTTTGTTTAGGTAACATATTTAAGTCATTAACATTGCAAGATCACATGTTAATGTAGGGTCGAGAGATTGATTTTGTGATCGACAAGGCAAAGGTAACATGCCGACATTCTGTAGAGCATGTTGGGTTACAAGAGTGACATATGGGCGAGTGTTATTCTGTTGGAAAACACGCCCTGGAATGCTTTTCATGAAAGGCAGCTCAACAGGTCGAATCACTGGATTGACGTACAATTTTGCTGTGAGGGCCGGTGAGATAACCACGAGATTGCTCCTACTGTCATACGAAATCGCATCGCTGAATCGTGTAGTTCCAGTGTGCCTAGCACTCGGAGAGGCTGGTTGCAGGCCCTCGACTGGCTTCCTTCTAAACAACACACTGCCGTCATTGGCACCGAGGCAGAATCCGCTTTCATTAGAAAACAAAACAAACCTCCACCCTATCCACCAATGAGATCTCCCTTTACATCACTTGAAACATCCCCTTAGAAAAATTACTGAATTACTGTGCTGATAAACCTCTTACGTTATTTGATTTTCAAACAGCTGAGCAGAACTGAACGTACTCAGACATTTCTCTCTTTATATGTTCTGATCAACACTAAACTGACACACGATATTTTTAGCGCAACGCAATCTGACTTTCAATAATCCCTATAAAAGAATGGCACTGAGTAACAATAACTTATACCTTTCATGAATCAGTTACCTCACAAAAATCTTCGTTACTCGAACTACTGCAATACAGCGAGCGCCAATACGGCTAGCTAAATAAAAGATTCTAACTACTGAAGGCACTGAATACTGATAGGCATAGTTAGCAAATGAAAGATTTTGATAGAGAACAAACAGTGTATTTAGCTTAATAATATTCAAAAGTCATCATATATATATACCGGGTGATCAAAAGTCAGTATAAATTTGAAAACTTAGTAAACCACGGAATAATGTACACTCCTGGAAATTGAAATAAGAACACCGTGAATTCATTGTCCCAGGAAGGGGAAACTTTATTGACACATTCCTGGGGTCAGATACATCACATGATCACACTGACAGAACCACAGGCACATAGACACAGGCAACAGAGCATGCACAATGTCGGCAATAGTACAGTGTATATCCACCTTTCGCAGCAATGCAGGCTGCTATTCTCCCATGGAGACGATCGTAGAGATGCTGGATGTAGTCCTGTGGAACGGCTTGCCATGCCATTTCCACCTGGCGCCTCAGTTGGACCAGCGTTCGTGCTGGACGTGCAGACCGCGTGAGACGACGCTTCATCCAGTCCCAAACATGCTCAATGGGGGACAGATCCGGAGATCTTGCTGGCCAGGGTAGTTGACTTACACCTTCTAGAGCACGTTGGGTGGCACGGGATACATGCGGACGTGCATTGTCCTGTTGGAACAGCAAGTTCCCTTCCCGGTCTAGGATTGATAGAACGATGGGTTCGATGACGGTTTGGATGTACCGTGCACTACTCAGTGTCCCCTCGACGATCACCAGTGGTGTACGGCCAGTGTAGGAGATCGCTCCCCACACCATGATGCCGGGTGTTGGCCCTGTGTGCCTCGGTCGTATGCAGTCCTGATTGTGGCGCTCACCTGCACGGCGCCAAACACGCATACGACCATCATTGGCACCAAGACAGAAGCGACTCTCATCGCTGAAGACGACACGTCTCCATTCGTCCCTCCATTCACGCCTGTCGCGACACCACTGGAGGCGGGCTGCACGATCTTGGGGCGTGAGCGGAAGACGGCCTAACGGTGTGCGGGACCGTAGCCCAGCTTCATGGAGACGGTAGCGAATGGTCCTCGCCGATACCCCAGGAGCAACAGTGTCCCTAATTTGCTGGGAAGTGGCGGTGCGGTCCCCTACGGCACTGCGTAGGATCCTACGGTCTTGGCGTGCATCCGTGCGTCGCTGCGGTCCGGTCCCAGGTCGACGGGCACGTGCACCTTCCGCCGACCACTGGCGACAACATCGATGTACTGTGGAGACCTCACGCCCCACGTGTTGAGCAATTCGGCGGTACGTCCACCCGGCCTCCCGCATGCCCAGTATACGCCCTCGCTCAAAGTCCGTCAACTGCACATACGGTTCACGTCCACGCTGTCGCGGCATGCTACCAGTGTTAAAGACTGCGATGGAGCTCCGTATGCCACGGCAAACTGGCTGACACTGACGGCGGCGGTGCACAAATGCTGCGCAGCTAGCGCCATTCGACGGCCAACACCACGGTTCCTGGTGTGTCCGCTGTGCCGTGCGTGTGATCATTGCTTGTACAGCCCTCTCGCAGTGTCCGGAGCAAGTATGGTGGGTCTGACACACCGGTGTCAATGTGTTCTTTTTTCCATTTCCAGGAGTGTAGATAGAGAGGTAAAAATTGAGACATATGCTTGGAATGACATGAGGTTTTATTAGAACCGCCCCATATTGCTAGACGTGTGAAAGATCTCTTGCGCGCGTCGTTTGGTGATGATCGTGTGCTCAGCCGCCACTTCCGTCATGCTTGGCCTCCCAGGTCCCCAGACCTCAGTCCGTGCCGTTATTGGCTTTGGGGTTACCTGAAGTCGCAAGTGTATCGTCATTGACCGGCATCTCTAGGGATGCTGAAAGACAACATCCGACGCCAATGCCTCACCATAACTCCGGACATCCTTTACTGTGCTGTTCACAACATTATTCCTCGACTACAGCTATTGTTGAGGAATGATGGTGGACATATTGAGCATTTCCTGTAAAGAACATCATCTTTGCTTTGTCTTACCTTGTTATGCTAATTATTGCTATTCTGATCAGATGAAGCGCCCTCTGTCGGACATTTTTTGAACTTTCGTATTTTTTTGGTTCTAATAAAACCTCATGTCATTCCAAGCATGTGTGTCAATTTGTACCTCTCTATCTATATTATTCCGTGATTTATTCAGTTTTAAAAAATTAACACTGACTTTTTGATCACCCGGTATATATATACACTCCTGGAAATGGAAAAAAGAACACATTGACACCGGTGTGTCAGACCCACCATACTTGCTCCGGACACTGCGAGAGGGCTGTACAAGCAATGATCACACGCACGGCACAGCGGACACACCAGGAACCGCGGTGTTGGCCGTCGAATGGCGCTAGCTGCGCAGCATTTGTGCACCGCCGCCGTCAGTGTCAGCCAGTTTGCCGTGGCATACGGAGCTCCATCGCAGTCTTTAACACTGGTAGCATGCCGCGACAGCGTGGACGTGAACCGTATGTGCAGTTGACGGACTTTGAGCGAGGGCGTATACTGGGCATGCGGGAGGCCGGGTGGACGTACCGCCGAATTGCTCAACACGTGGGGCGTGAGGTCTCCACAGTACATCGATGTTGTCGCCAGTGGTCGGCGGAAGGTGCACGTGCCCGTCGACCTGGGACCGGACCGCAGCGACGCACGGATGCACGCCAAGACCGTAGGATCCTACGCAGTGCCGTAGGGGACCGCACCGCCACTTCCCAGCAAATTAGGGACACTGTTGCTCCTGGGGTATCGGCGAGGACCATTCGCAACCGTCTCCATGAAGCTGGGCTACGGTCCCGCACACCGTTAGGCCGTCTTCCGCTCACGCCCCAACATCGTGCAGCCCGCCTCCAGTGGTGTCGCGACAGGCGTGAATGGAGGGACGAATGGAGACGTGTCGTCTTCAGCGATGAGAGTCGCTTCTGCCTTGGTGCCAATGATGGTCGTATGCGTGTTTGGCGCCGTGCAGGTGAGCGCCACAATCAGAACTGCATACGACCGAGGCACACAGGGCCAACACCCGGCATCATGGTGTGGGGAGCGATCTCCTACACTGGCCGTACACCACTGGTGATCGTCGAGGGGACACTGAATAGTGCACGGTACATCCAAACCGTCATCGAACCCATCGTTCTACCATTCCTAGACCGGCAAGGGAACTTGCTGTTCCAACAGGACAATGCACGTCCGCATGTATCCCGTGCCACCCAACGTGCTCTAGAAGGTGTAAGTCAACTACCCTGGCCAGCAAGATCTCCGGATCTGTCCCCCATTGAGCATGTTTGGGACTGGATGAAGCGTCGTCTCACGCGGTCTGCACGTCCAGCACGAACGCTGGTCCAACTGAGGCGCCAGGTGGAAATGGCATGGCAAGCCGTTCCACAGGACTACATCCAGCATCTCTACGATCGTCTCCATGGGAGAATAGCAGCCTGCATTGCTGCGAAAGGTGGATATACACTGTACTAGTGCCGACATTGTGCATGCTCTGTTGCCTGTGTCTATGTGCCTGTGGTTCTGTCAGTGTGATCATGTGATGTATCTGACCCCAGGAATGTGTCAATAAAGTTTCCCCTTCCTGGGACAATGAATTCACGGTGTTCTTATTTCAGTTTCCAGGAGTATATATATATATATATATATATATATATATATATATATATATATGATGACTTTTGAATATTATTAAGGTAAATACATTGTTTATTCTCTATCAAAATCTTTCATTTGCTATGCCTATCAGTAGTTAGAATCTTTTATTTAGCTAGCAGTATTGGCGCTCGCTGTATTGCAGTAGTTCGAGTAACGAAGATCAGTTCATGATATCCAGTATTACAAATTTACTCTTTCTGATGGACACACGCCCAGATCGTCCGCTCTCAAAATTCTGCCATCTCTCTCCCCACATCCACCACTGGCTGGCGGCTCACCTCCAACTACGCAACGACACGCGCTGTTCACATCCAACTGCCCAACACTACAATAGCAAAAATTCCAGCAATGCAAACCAGCCAGACTGCCCACAGCACAGTCAATGGTTTTCATACAGAGCGCTACGTGGTGTTACCAACATAAAAACCTAAATAGCCTACTTACACACTGAAGTTGCAAATGGCGGTGGTTTGGGGTCAGTGGAACGCACGCTACAGAGCGTCTGGCTCCGAGCTGCGCTTGAAATTACCAATTTGTAAAATTTCGTCGTGTCACTGTGGGCCAACCGCTGCTCAGACTGCTGCTACAGATGCAGTACGATGCGCCAGAGCCATACGGCGAACCGAACGGTCTTCCCTCTGGGCAGTGCCACGTGGCCATCCGGAGTCTGATCTTCATGCGACTGTATATTCTCGTGACCGTCGCTACCAGCAGTCGTGTACATTCCTGTCAAGTCTTTCCACAGTATCGCAGAATATTTTAAACATAACTGCACAGCAGCAACGGTTTCACGTAATGAAATTATAAACAGCCGACCAGTTGCAATGGATAAAGAAATTCTTTGCCTAGGTTTCGACAAATGTAAATTAGTCCTCTTGAGAAGGTAGCCAAAGGACAATGAACATCATAGCTTACATTAGAAAAGTATGAAACTTGTAAGACAAGAATAAATTTTAACACAAATTAGAGAACTCTTGCATTACAAAAGTATGATAACGACAACTGGTACTTACAATTTTACATTTATTTAATGCTGGTAACCTTAGTGGTTTATTTCCTCGGGAAGCTATGATGCACCTTAAGTGCTTTAAGCTCACAACCTCTTATGTAATAGTGGTTTTGTCAAGATGTATGTTTGCTACTACATCGGCCCTTATGTGATTTTGCCTGGCTCTAAAAGTTTGGTTTTCCCTGTGAATGTGTATTAACAGGTCGTGTACCAGTGTTGGTAATTCTTACTTGACAAGAGCCATTGTTGTCACTTTGACATGTATACCGTTTGTGTGCTTCACTAATATAGTAATGTAATTTTTTATATATTTTGGCTGTATATGCCACTGGGCGTAACTTTTTCGACGTAAGCGCCACCTGCCTTTTTTGATGTATAACTACATTATTTGTACCAATGCTCCCATACTGTTATAACGGGAGTGTTAATTTCCTTCCTTTTTTATTGTTACTCTACCTAAGGACGTTATTAATACTGATAATTTACGCGTTGCGTTTGCACGCCAGTTGGCACATGTTTCCCGGCATGAGCGCCACCTGCCCTGTTTTCAGAGTAACTACGCTCGCCGATTACACTCAGTCGGTTGTGAGCTCTGCAAGATCCATGAGCTATTTTGTATTTACGTGACAAACCCTAATTCTAGGGCTATGTTTTATTTTTGACACATGGATCTATGCCGACAATGGTAAAAACGGCGATGGTACATTAGTCCTTACTAATGTAAAATTGTAAGTACCAGTCATCGTTATCATACTTTTGTAATGCAAGAGTTCTCTAATTTGTGTTAAAATTTATTCTTGTCTTATAAGTTTCATACTTTTCTAATGTAAGCTATGATGTTCATTGTCCTTAGGCTACCTTCTCAAGAAGACTAATTTACATTTGTCGAAACCTAGGCAAATAATTTCTTTATCCATTGCAACTGGTCGGCTGTTTATAATTTTATTAGTATCGCAGAAGGTAAATCCAGGTTCTCGCAGCCCTATTTCACAACCTCGTTCAAACTCAGTGGTACTGACAGTGGCGTCTTTGGCGCCTTAAAGCCGTCCTTGACTAACATCAACTCAGCACGTCCAGTCTCAAAGGTAAGATCGTTATAGTGTGTATTTAAAGGAAACATGATCTGCATTCTCACAGTCACGCAGCTAGCGCCACTCTTATACGACTCGCACTGAACTGGAATATACTTCATCTTTCATATGTAGAAACACGTCTACCGACGCCTGAAGGTCTCTCGGGCATGCAGCCGGGTTGACTGGTCGTTGTAGAACGAATTTTCGACGGCGTAACGTGCATTAATCATCAGGTTACTCCTGTTGACTGACGTCCTAGGCCGGCGGGTGGTGTGGTACACAGGGTGTTGCAAAAAGGTACGGCCAAACTTTCAGGAAACATTCCTCACACACAAAGAAAGAAAACATGTTATGTGGACATGTGTCCGGAAACGCTAAGTTTCCATGTTAGAGCTCATTTTATTACTCCTCTTCAAATCACATTAATCATGGAATGGAAACACACAGCAACAGAACGTACCAGCGTGACTTCAAACACTTTGTTACAGGAAATGTTCAAAATGTCCTCCGTTAGCGAGGATACATGCATCCACCCTCCGTCGCATGGAATCCCTGATGCGCTGATGCTGCCCTGGAGAATGGCGTATTGTATCACAGCCGTCCACAATACGAACACGAAGAGTCTCTACATTTGGTACCGCGGTTGCGTTGACAAGAGCTCTCAAATGCCCCCATAAATGAAAGTCAAGAGGGTTGAGGTCAGGAGAGCGTGGAGGCCATGGAATTTGTCCGCCTCTACCAATCCATTGGTCACCGAATCTGTTGTTGAGAAGCGTACGAACACTTCGACTGAAATGTGCAGGAGCTCCATCGTACATGAGCCACATGTTGTGTCTTACTTGTAAAGGCACATGTTCTAGCAGCACAGGTAGAGTATCCCGTATGAAATCATGAAAAAGTGCTCCCATTGAGCGTAGGTGGAAGAACATGGGGCCCAATCAAGACATCACCAACAATGCCTGCCCAAACGTTCACAGAAAATCTGTGTTGATGACGTGATTGCACAATTGCGTGCTTATTCTCGTCAGCCTACACATGTTGATTGTGAAAATTTACAATTTGATCACGTTGGAATGAAGCCTCATCCGTAAAGAGAACATTTGCACTGAAATGAGGATTGACACATTGTTGGATGAACCATTCGCAGAAGTGTACCCGTAGAGGCCAATCAGCTGCTCATAGTGCCTGCACACGCTGTACATGGTACGGAAACAACTGGTTCTCCGGTAGCACTCTCCATATAGTGACGTGGTCAACGTTACCTTGTACAGCAGCTACTCCTCTGACGCTGACATTAGGGTTATCGTCAACTGCACGAAGAATTGTCTCGTCCATTGCAGGTGTCCTCATCGTTCTAGATCTTCCCCAGTCGCGAGTCATAGGCTGGAATGTTCCGTGCTCCCTAAGACGCCGATCAATTGCTTCGAATGTCTTCCTGTCGGGAAACCTTCGTTCTGGAAATCTGTCTCGATACAAACGTACCGCGCCACGGCTATTGCCCCGTGCTAATCCATACATCAAATGGGCATCTGCCAACTCCACATTTGTGAACATTGCACTGACTGCAAAACCACGTTCGTGATGAACACTAACCTGTTGATGCTAAGTACTGATGTGCTTGATGCTAGTACTGTAGAGCAATCAGTCGCATGTCAACAGAAGCACCGAAGTCAACATTACCTTCCTTCAATTGGCCCAACTGGCGGTGAATCGAAGAAGTACAGTACATACTGACGAAACTAAAATGAGCTCTAACATGCAAATTAAGCGTTTCCGGACACATGTCCACATAACATCTTTTCTTTATTTGTGTGTGAGGAATGTTTTCTGAAAGTTTGGCCGTACCTTTTTGTAACACCCTGTATATACCTGTCGCCTCTCCCCTCCACTGACTCCGCATATGGACCGAGGGATAAGATGTGCAGGCCGCGGAGTTGGGGGTAGCTTGCGCTGACTAGATGACTGATGAGCGTCAGTACACATGCCGCCTTCGGCGAGTGTGGTGTCCCGTTTCCGCTGCTCCTGCAGAACTTTTATTGCTGGATTCCACGCGTGGCTGAGCTGAAATCCGTTGTCCTTATTAATAAGGTTCTCGTGCAGCCGTATTTCAATTGCTTCCTTGTATACACAGTCCCAAAAGTGGGATGTGTTGTGCAGGACTTCTGTGTTCTCGTATTTCACACGATGATTTGTCTCAAGGCAATGTTCTACGATTGAAGATTTTGTAGGCTGTTGGAGAACGGTGTGCCCTTTGTGTGCAGTACACCTTTCCTCGATCGTGCGAATGGTTTGCCCCACATATGCTTTCCCACACTCGCACGGTATGAAATAAACTCCAGGTTTCCGGGGTCCTAAATCGTCTTTCACTGTCCCTACAAGGGACTTGATCTTTGGCGGCGGGCGGTAGACACATTTGATGTTACGACGTCCTAGAATCCTGCCTATTCTTCCAGATACGTTGCCACGTGTGGTATGTAGGCTGTCGCTTTCGGTGGATCATCATCAGGTATCGTCTGTGGTGTGGTCTTCTGCTTGAAGGCACTTCGAATTTGGCGGTCACTACAACCGTTCTTCTGGAACACATCCTTGAGGTCGTCTAGCTCCGGTTTTAAACTTTCTTCGTCGGAGATCACACGAGCTCTGTGAATCAATGTATTTAGTACTCCTTCACTTTGTAACCCGTCAGTGTATTAAATAGATTTGTAGTTTTGACGCAAGTGGAGTACCAGTGTGGGGACCTGTACGCTCCCCTGCAGAAGCGGCGGACAGTGCCCGCCGTGGCGCCGCCACACGGCGAGTGGACTCGCCCACCTGGTGGAGCCCCGCCCTCCTGAAATAGCGCACGGCTGCCAACTGCCGGCCGCGGAGGGACACTGCGCAGCGCAGCGCAAACACCGAGGGGGGAAGTTGTAAACCCCGGCCGCGTAAACCGGGCCCGGCATCAATTAGCTATTTTAAAAGCCCCGGCTGCTAGCGCTTGCCGCGCTCCGCGACCCGCGTGGCCGTGGGGTCCTGCCGGCCGCCGGAGGGCGCTTCGGCGCGCGGCCTCGCCGGTGGAGACAGGATCAGTCGGCAACGCAAGTGTATCTGGCCAGACTCCTAGCCGCGCGGGCGTCTCTCCACCTCCCTGGCAAGAGCCATTAGTGAAGGAGCCCGACGACCTGGCGAAAGGGAAACCTAGTTCCACTACTGCCTAAACTGTTTACGTGTTTACTACTGGACGCAGAGTAAACGGCGTACTTCTGTGTGTGTGTGTGTGTGTGTGTGTGTGTGTGAGAGAGAGAGAGAGAGAGAGAGAGAGAGGGGGGGGGTGGAGGGGTGAAGGGTAGTAGAATGGTTCAAATGGCTCCGAGTAATATGGGACTTAACATCTGAGGTCATCAGTCCCCTAGAACGTAGAACTACTTAAACCTAACTAACCTAAGGACACCACACACATCCCTGCCCGAGGCAGGATTCGAACCTGCGACCGTAGGGGTCGCGCGGTTCCAGACTGTAGCGCCTAGAACCGCTCGGCCACCGTGGCCGGCCTATCTGGAGATATTCCCGACAAAAGAATTATTTTGTTTTCATCTTCACACCGTAGTTCTTGTGTATCCTGTATAGGACACTTCGCTTCGGCATAATTGCAACCTACAAGGTGTCCAACGAAGGAGTTCCCAGTTCCAAAATTAAATATCTCGAAAACCAAGATCGACAGACGAGTGCAACAAAACGAAAGAAATGACTCTGAGCACTATAGGACCCAACTTCTGAGGTCATCAGTCCCATAGAACTTAGAACTACTTAAACCTAACTAGCCTAAGGACATCACACACATCCATGCCCGAAGAATGATTGGACCCTGCGACCGTAGTGGTCGCGCGGTTCCAGACTGTAGCGCCTAGAACCGCTCGGCCACCCCGGCTGGCGCAACAAAACGTATGTTTATTGTAAGCTGTAAGAACATTATACAAATATTTTGAAATAGTTCTGAAAGCTGCTAACAGATGACGCTTTACACTGCACAGCTCATACCGTATCAGCTTGCGTAATTAAACTCATTTTGTGCCAGCAGTCTTTCCAGTCACAATCTTTTCGAAATGTTCACCACTCGCAGTCCGTCGTTGGCGCAAAGGAACAGTGCAATTTACTATCATATTCTGTAGTGTCTCAGCAGAAATGGATTTATGTGCTTCGCAGAGCCGGCCGGAGTGGCCGAACGGTTCTAGGCGCTACATCCGGAACCGCGCGACCACTACGGTAGCAGGTCCGAATCCTGCCTCGGGCATAGATGTGTGTGATGTCCTTAGGTTAGTCAGTTTTAAGTAGTTCTAAGTTCTAGGGGACTGATGACCTCAGAAGTTGAGTCCCATAGTGCTCAGAGCTATTTTAACCATTTTTTTGCTACGCAGACAGCCGATTCAAGACCGTCAGCATAGTGTAAGGCTTCCGGTAGACAGTCCAAATGTACCCTACAAAAAATACTCACAAGGAGTCAGACAGGGTGAATAGGGAAGCCAATCCATCTCTGCGGCGATAAGTGAGCAATAAACAGAGCAATGAGACTGATCCTGAAGTGTTCATCAAGAAAGCCAAACACATGTTCGGTGCGGTGTGGTAATAATAATAATAATAAGCGTATGGCATTGGTGGCCGGGAAACCCCTCGCGGGGCGGTTCGGCCGCCGCTCCACAAGTTCTTTAACGCCACTACGGCGACATGTGAGTGAATGAGAGTGAAATACATACAACACCCAGTCATCTCGAGGCAGAGAAAATCCCTGACCCCACCAGGAATCGAATCCGCGACCCTGTGCGCCGGGAAGCGAAATCGTTACCGCAAGACCACGAGCCGCGGACGGTGCGGTGTGGTCTGCCGCCATCTTGCATGAACCACTCGGTTAGCCGTATGGCGACAAATTGCTGCAAACTTGCAACATGCCGTTCACTAGTGATGATTTCTCGCACTATAGAAGAGCCAGTAATGCCTCTGCCGCAAACCACAGACCAAAATTAACTTTGGGAGAGTAGAATGGTTTCGTAAATGGCGAGTTTTGCAACCCTAGATCGCCAGTTTCGTTTGCTCACGACTCCATTCAGGTGGAAACGTGCTTTATCTGTGAACCAGACGCAGCCAGTATGAAATCCTTCATCATCAAACGCTTAAGAACCTGGTTTGCAAAGTCAGCCCATTGAATTACAGACCCATATCACTGACCTCAACTTGCAGTAGGATTTTGGAGCATATACTGTACTCGAACAGCCGGCCGGAGTGGCCAAGCGGATCTAAGCGCTAGAGTCTGGAACCGCGCGAACGTTGCGGTCGCAGGTTCGAATCCTGCCTCGGGCAGTCCTTAGGTTAGTTAGGTTCAAGTAGTTCTAAGTTCTAGGGGACTGATGACCTCAGATGTTAAGTCCCATAGTGCTCAGAGCCATTTTTGAACAGAAGTGATATCTGGCGTTCCGCAAGGTAGTGTCATAGGCCCACTCCTGTTCCTGATTTATATAAATGATATAGGTTATAATCTGAGCAGCCCCCTTAGACTGTTTGCAGATGTCGCTGTAATTTACTGTCTAGTAAAATCATCAGAGGATTAATTCCAATTACAAAGTGATCTAGAGAGAATTACTGTACGGTGCGAAAAGTGGCAACAAAGAAAAGTGCGAGGTCATCCACATGGGTACTAAAAGAAATCCGATAAATTTTGGGTATACGATAAATCGCACATATATAAGGGCTGTCAATTCGACTAAATACCTAGGAATTACAATCACGAGCAACTTAAATTGAAAAGACCAGATAGATAATCTTGTGGGGAAGCGAAACAAAGACTGCGCTTTGTTGGCAGAACAGAAGATGCGACAAACTCACTGAAGAGACAGCCTACATTACACTTGTCCGTCCTCTGCTGGAATATTGCTTCGCGGTATGGGATCATTACCAGGTAGGATTGACGGTGGACATCGAAAAAGTGCAAAGAAGCTGCTCGTTTCGTGTTATCGTGCAATAGGTGTGAGAGTATCAATGATATGATACTCGAGTTGGGGTGGCAGTCACTGAAACAAAGGCGGGTTTCTTTGCGGCGAGATCTATTTACGGAATTTCAATCACCAACTTTCTCGTCCGAATGCGGAAATATTTTGTTGACATCCACCTACGTAGGGAGAAATGATCATCATAATAAAATAAGAGAAATCAGAGCTCGAACGGAAAGATTTAGGTGTTCCTTTTTCCCACGCGCTATTCGAGTGTGGAATGGTAGAGAAGTAGTCTGAAAATGGTTCGATGAACCCTCTGCCAGGCACTTAAGTGTGAATTGCAGAGTAACCATGTAGATATAGATGTAGATGTCGCACAGCGCGACCGGTATGGCACGGTGGCTATGAACTTTGGATGCATACATGTGTAGACACAGGTTCAATATCTTCTGCGTCCTGAAATGCTTAAAACCACTCTCTGTTGCAATTCTTCGGACAGATTTAATAGGACATTGCTGAATAATTCCACAAACAGTGGTGACATTTTCAGGAGTAGCTACAGCTTGCCTATGGCCAACATTCTCCTATAGATCATTAGCTACGCCGCCTGTTCGTTAGAATTTAGCGAAGGTCCTACGAATGGCTTTCCTATCGTGTTCTTTCGGAACATTAAATCGTGTTTGAAAACTGCGTCTTGTTGCCGTAGGACTGTCCCCTAGCCTGTGGCATTCCAGTGCCAGAAAACTCTTTGCTCGGCAGAATACATAACTTCAACTTCTTCCTTCGGTACGCTAACTTCCTTTCACGTTTCAGTGGCGGAACGGATTGCTTTGTGCTGCGGCGCACTATTTACTGGCACTTCGTATTGCGATTACAGCGCCCTCTGTTAGCTGCTTTTCGAGCTATCTCGAAATATCTGTATAATATTCTCACAGATTTTACAGTAAACATATCGTTTCTTGCACTGGCCTATCGCTCTTAATTTTCTATCGCTCTTAGTTTTCGATATACGAGGATCAGTCAAAAAGTAATGCCTCCTATTTTTTTTTCTACGTTTAATTGTCAGGAAATTTAAATGCATTTACATAGGTTGAAAACCACAACATTGAGGATCATTTTGTCATTTTTCAATGTAATCTCCGCCCATCTCTACAGTTTTGGTCCATCTTTGAACAAGGGCATGTATCCCAGCACGGTAAAAATCACAGCTCTGCTTCCTAAGCCGTTGACGCACGGATGTTTTGACGGCCTCCTCATCTTCAAAATGAATCCCACGATGAGCTTCTTTTAGTGGCCCGAACAGATGGAAGTCTGATGGTGCCAGGTCAGGGTTGTATGGGGGATGAGGCAAAACTTCCCATCCAATTTTGACAATCTCGTCAGAGGTGTGACGACTGGTGTGTGGTCTTGCATTGTCATGCAAAAGAAGAACATCTGCCATTGATTTTGTTGGGCGAACTCGCTGAAGACGTGCTTTAAGTTTGTTGAGGGTTGTGACGTATTGAACAGAATTTATTGTGCATCCCTGCTCCAAAAAATCAACCAGAATCACACCCTCTATATCCCAGAAAACTGTTGCCATAACTTTCCCTGCCGATCGCACAGTTTTGAATTTTTTCTTCCTCGGCGAGCTTGTGTGACGCCACTCCATTGACTGCCTCTTTGATTCGGGTTCAAAAAAATGCACCCATGTTTCGTCCCCGGTCACAATTTTTTTCAGGAACTCATCTCCCTCCAAACGGAAGCGCTGCAAGTGTTGGGAGGCTATTGTTTTCCTTGCCTCTTTATTCTGATCGGTTAACATTCTTGGAACCCACCGTGCACAAACTTTTGAGTACCCCAATTGTTTAATAATCGTGATCACACTGCCTTTACTAAGAGAAATAATGCGACACACTTCATCTGCAGTTACCCGACGGTCACCACGAATGATGTCATCAACTTGCTGAATGTTGTGTGGAGTCACTGCACTCACCGGCCTGCCGCTCCGCTTTTCGTCAGTCAACGGTGTTTGCCCTTCAGCTTCCTTACAACGACGAACCCATCGTCTAACAGTGCTGACATCCACTGTCACAACACCATACACCTTCTTCAGTCTTTCATGAATGCGTATGGGCGTTTCACCTTCTGCATTCAAGAATTCAATCACACAACGCTGTCTCAAACGAACATCGATGTCGGCCATCTTACAAACTTCTGCTGTGCTGCCACCTGTTGACACAGAAAGTTACTACTGCAGTGGATTGCAGAAGAAGGTTTGAGGAATGGCGCCAAATTCACATTTTTCACTTAACTTAATTTCTTTAAGTAGAAAAAAATGGGAGGCATTACTTTTTGACTGACCCTCGTATGTAGCTTCGAAATCAGGGGCGCGTTCGCAGGGCATCCTGCATATACACTTGAAACTGCCTACAGCACTCAAGCTTACGTCTCCATCAACAGTATTTATCCCACTCACTGAACTGACGATTCCTTGATGTCGTATCAACCAATCATTTCTCTTAGTCATGTTGTGCCATACATTTCCTTTCTCCTAAATTCGTTGCGGTACGTCTGCCTTATTTATTTACACAATTAATTCTCAGACCTTTTCTGTGGCGCCGTATTTTATACGATTCTGTTCTCTTCTGGTCTGTAATGTGCATTACCTACGTTTCACTCTCGTACAAGGCTGCGCTCAACACAAACACTTTCAGATAAGGAGTTTACAGCAAAATAAATAACTTTTTAGGAGCATCTCGTAAGAATTTGAATAATGTCACGATTACCACCTCGAGCTGATGATAAAATTTCTTGTTTAACAAGGACACTCTGTTGACCCATAATTAGCAGTTCCTTAAAAGCATTTACAGCATCACAGTAGGCGATTATAAAATCATTGACGTCAGGTAATATAACCATAAATGTTTCGCTGCTGTTACATCGTAATATAAATTACATATCAACGTAAAAACTCTGCGAGTGTTTCACTCTTTCAATTACATCAGCAGTCGGCCTTAACACTATGAACGAATGTCTAATACGCTACTGTAAATGTTCTTAAGAATCTGATGATGCTCTGTCGATTATTGAGCGACTTATGGCCTTTCATGGTTTTTGGGTTTGCATGCTCATCTGTGTTCAATAAAATCTTCCGCTGCGACTTTTACGACCTAAAGTCTAATATAAAATACACGATAGTCAAAAACTGGTGTGATTCAACAAAACTTTGAGACATATAGCTTATATGCTACATCACGACTCCAACGTAAATTTTAACAGCAATGTTCTTATGAAATTTTTCGCTTACAAATTGACATTATATTAGTATAATTTCCATGAAATGTTAAATATTTTTACAAGTAAAAATTTAACCTTTTTTTTATAATTGTCCTATTTTCACTGAAGTTGCAACAACACTGCTTTTTGTCTCTGAAACAACAATAAATTTTGCACTTAGTGTACTATATAAGTGTTTAAATACTCACATCCTTATTACCCACATCTGGAACAACAACGTTTCTGGATGTTTTTAAAACTTTCAGCTGTATTCTTGGTATGCAACTTCCTTGACATACTTGAAGGAAGTGCACTCGGATTTTTCCTCACAGGAACTGTGTCATCTTTCTGATGACTTTGTCTTCCTCTCCTTCACTCCCTTCACCTCTCTGCCACTCTCTCTCTCTCGCTCGCTCTCTTTAATCAATCATCATCAACAATATTAAATTCATAGTTGATTTTGAGGAGGCACCCGTGGCCTAGGGGTAGCGTCTTTGATTCGTAATGAAAACGTATTCGGTCCCGGGTTCGATCCTCGCCACTGCCTAAATTTTGATAAATAATCAGCATTGGCAGCCGAAGACTTCCGGCATAAGAAGTCAGCCTCATTCTGCCAACGGCCTTGTCAAAGAGGGCGGAGGAGCGGATAGAGGTTCAGGCCACTCTCTTGTCCTAGGGGTGGGAAATTGCCCCCAAAGGCGGAAGAATCAGCAATGATCAACGACATGAGGATGCAGAAGGCAATGGAAACCACTGCATTAAAGACACGTAACATGTATCCACAGGACATGTGGCCTGTAATTGAAGAAGTGTCATGATGATCTCTCCACTGGCAAAAGATTCCGGAATAATCCCCCATTCGGATCTCCGGGAGGGGACTGCCAAGGGGGAGGTTACCATGAGAAAAAGATTGCATAATCAACGAAAGGATAACGTGCTACGAGTCGGGGCGTGGAATGTCAGAAGCTTGAACGTGGTAGGGAAACAAGAAAATCTGAAAAGGGAAATGCAAAGGCTCAATCTAGATATAGTAAGGGTCAGTGAAGTGAAGTGGAAGGAAGACAAGGATTTCTGGTCAGATATCGGGTAATATCAACAGCAGCAGAAAATGGTATAACAGGTGTAGGATTCGTTATGAATAGGAAGGTAGGGCAGAGGGTGTGTCACTGTGAACAGTTCAGTGACCGGGATGTTCAAATCAGAATCGACAGCAGACCAACACCGACAACGATAGTTCAGGTATACATGCCGACGTCGCAAGCTAAAGATGAACAGATAGAGAAAGTGTATGAGGATATTGAAAGGGTAATGCAGTATGTAAAGGGGGACGAAAATCTAATAGTCATGGGCGACTGGATTGCAGTTGTAGGGGAAAGAGTAGAAGAAAAGGTTACAGGAGAATATAGGCTTGGGACGAGGAATGAAAGAGGAGAAAGACTAATTGAGTTCTGTAACAAATTTCAGCTAGTAATAGCGAATACCCTGTTCAAGAATCACAAGAGGAGGAGGTATACTTGGAAAAGGCCGGGAGATACGGGAAGATTTCAATTAGATTACATCATGGTCAGACAGAGATTCCAAAATCAGATACTGGATTGTAAGGCATACCCAGGAGCAGATATAGACTCAGATCACAATATAGTAGTGATGAAGAGTAGGCTGAAGTTCAAGACATTAGTCAGGAAGAATCAATACGCAAAGAAGTGGGATACGGAAGTTCTAAGGAATGACGAGATACGTTTGAAGTTCTCTAACGCTATAGATACAGCAATAAGGAATAGCGCAGTAGACAGTACAGTTGAAGAGGAATGGACATCTCTAAAAAGGACCATCACAGAAGTTGGGAAGGAAAACATAAGTACAAAGAAGGTAGCTGCGAAGAAACCATGGGTAACAGAAGAAATACTTCAGTTGATTGATGAAAGGAGGAAGTACAAACATGTTCCGGGAAAATCAGGAATACAGAAATACAAGTCGCTGAGGAATGAAATAAATAGGAAGTGCAGGGAAGCTAAATCGAAATGGCTGAAGGAAAAATGTGAAGACATCTAAAAAGATATGATTGTCGGAAGGACAGACTCAGCATACAGGAAAGTCAAAACAACGTTTGGTGACATTAAAAGCAACGGTGGTAACATTAAGAGTGCAACGGGAATTCCACTGTTAAATGCAGAGGAGAGAGCAGATAAGTGGAAAGAATACATTGAAAGCCTCTATGAGGGTGACGATTTGTCAGATATGATACAAGAAGAAACAGGAGTCGATTTAGAAGAGATAAGGGATCCAGTTTTAGAATCGGTATTTAAAAGAGCTTTGGAGGCCTTACAGTCAAATGAGAATTTCTAAAATCATTGGGGGAAGTGGCAACAAAACGACTATTCACGTTGGTGTGTAGAATATATGAGTCTGGCGATATACCATCTGACTTTCGGAAAAGCATCATCCACACAATTCCGAAGACGGCAAGAGCTGACAAGTGCGAGAATTATCGCACAATCAGCTTAACAGCTCATGCATCGAAGCTGCTTACAAGAATAATATACAGAAGAATGGAAAAGAAAATTGAGAATGCGCTAGGTGACGATCAGTTTGGCTTTAGGAAAAGTAAAGGGACGAGAGAGGCAATTCTGACGTTACGGCAAATAATGGAAGCAAGGCTAAAGAAAAATCAAGACACTTTCATAGGATTTGTCGACCAGGAAAAAGCATTCGACAATATAAAATGGTGCAAGCTGTTCGAGATTCTGAAAAAAGTGGGGGTAAGCTATAGGGAGAGACGAGTCATATACAATATGTACAACAACCAGGAGGGAATAATAAGAGTGGACGATCAAGAACGAAGTGCTCGTATTGAGAAGGGTATAAGACAAGGCTGTAGGCTTTCGCCCCTACTCTTCAATCTGTACATCGAGGAAGCAATGATGGAAGTAAAAGAAAGGTTCAGGAGTGGAATTAAAACACAAGGTGAAAGGATATCAATGATACGATTCGCTGATGACATTGCTATCCTGAGTGAAAGTGAAGAAGAATTAAATGATCTGCTGAACGGAATGAACAGTCTAATGAGTAGACAGTATGGTTTGAGAGTAAATCGGAGAAAGACGAAGGTAATGAGAAGTAGTAGAAATGAGAACAGCGAGAAACTTAACATCAGGATTGATGGTCACGAAGTCAATGAAGTTAAGGAATTCTGCTACCTAGGCAGTAAAATAACCAATGACGGACGGAGCAAGGAGGACATCAAAAGCAGACTCGCTATGGCAAAAAAGGCATTTCTGGCCAAGAGAAGTCTACTAATATCAAATACCGCCCTTAATTTGAGGAAGAAATTTCTGAGCATGTACGTCTGGAGTACAGCATTGTATGGTAGTGAAACATGGACTGTGGGAAAACCGGAACAGAAAAGAATCGAAGCATTTGAGATGTGGTGCTATAGACGAATGTTGAAAATAAGGTGGACTGATAAGGTAAAGAATGAGGAGGTTCTACGCGGAATCGGAGAGGAAAGGAATATGTGGAAAACACTGATACGGAGAAGGGACAGGATGATAGGACATGAGGGAATGACTTCCATGGTACTAGAGGGAGCTGTAGAGGGCAAAAACTGTAGAGGAAGACAGAGATTGGAATACGTCAAGCAAATAATTGAGGACGTAGGTTGCAAGTGCTACTCTGAGATGAAGAGGTTAGCACAGGAAAGGAATTCGTGGCGGGCCGCATCAAACCAGTCAGTAGACTGATGACAAAAAAAAAAAAAAAAAGTTCATTTTGGCCCCAATTGGTCATAGATCAGCTTTGCAAAGGACTCTGGGAATTGTCTCCATGCTGCAGCTCTGAAGACCATTTCTTAGTTCGATCTCTCATGCTTTGTCTCATGCTTTGTTTTCTCAGTGTTGTGACTCTAGAACATCTTGCCATCTGTATTGATATAACCTCTTACTACTTTTGGTTGTCGGTATGTATTGCACTGCGCATGTTCCTTAAACGAAGGATGTATCCATTTGTCTGTACTGGTTGAACATCACTGCCAGTACAAATGATGATGATGATGATGATGTTTGGATTGTGGGGCGCTCAACTGCGCGGTACAAATTCCCAACTTTTCTCGGTCCAATTTTGCCACTTGCATGAATGATGATGAATTGATGAGGACAACACAAACACACACAAACAGCCAGTACAAAGTATCCTTAGATCTCTACCAGTTCAGTACTTCAATACCATATATACTAAATGCTCGGGAAAATATAACTTTACTTTCAACTAACGTTAATGAATCTCATCTGCGGTTCTGTTCAAAGTCAGTACCAGTCTCGTTAGAAAATAACTGAATCATGCAAAATAGTTAGAAAACGTAATATTCAACATGTGAAAGTTATGGAAACAATGACGCTCTAACGGCAAAGACTTGGCCGTCAGCGAACTTGAGCTAGATTGGGAAAATTTTGTAGCTGTGTCGTTGTGATAATAAATAATGACTTACTTGAGTTTTAATGTCCATTAGCATCTTAAAACGTATTCTAAAGACATTCTACTTCGGAACTACTAAAAAATCTTCGAAAATACCTTGATTTCTCGAAGCCATGCAAACATTGTGGTGACAAAATGGTTTAAATGGCTCTGAGCACTATGGGACTCAACTGCTGTGGTCATCAGTCCCCTAGAACTTAGAACTACTTAAACCTAACTAACCTAAGGACATCACACACATCCATGCCCGAGGCAGGATTCGAACCTGCGACCGTAGCAGTCGCACGGTTCCTGACTGCGCGCCTAGAACCGCGAGACCACCGCGGCCGGCTTGTGGTGACAGTTTTCGTCAGATGCTGCTACCTGTTGGAAGATGCACAACCAAAACAAGTTACAGACAGAAAAGCACGTGGTATCAAACATATGCCAAAGCGGGCGACAGCCAATTCGATTTATTCCCTGATCTATAAAATAAATAAAATTCAGATCAGCATATACTTGAGAGCTACCTTTATTTTTTTTATTTTTTTGTTAAATCTCAGATGGTCGCAAAATTGAAACCACAGTGAGAATCTAAAACGTTTTATTTGGAACATTTAGTTATACCTTCCAGCTACTTCTCTAGTTAGTCGCAACTCTGACTTAGACATCTGTTGTAGCATGGTACCAACTTTCCTATACTCTCGTCATAGCAGACAGCCAACTGTGCCTTCCACGGATTCCCTACGATAGTCTGCACCACGCTATGTGCCAAAATGCTGTCCTCATAGCCAGCGAACAAACAAAAGTGGAGGGAGCCAAGTCTGTGCTGAATGGTGGGTGATCAAACTCTTCCCATCGAAAACGCTGCACGAACGTCACTGTTGCTCCAGCAGTGTGTGTCTGAGCATGCCATGAAGAAGGACACACATATCAGTTACATTATGTGGGCTGCATGACCCCTCCAGAATGAAGAAAAACCGAATGACAACACTTTGTGGGAGATTCTACTGCTCTAGGCATCTTCGCGCTCTCACTGTGCACTCAGAACTGAAAGGTGCGATCGACAGACATACGAGCGACGCTGCGCAGCCCACGTGCACAAAGCTCCATCGACTTTTCACTGTCTTTTTAATTTCGAAACCGATCAGAGATCGAAAGAAATGTAGCCCACGTATTACGTAAGGACGGAGAAGGCTATAAAAGCTGGTACATATCCTTGAAACAAATGCCGGTAAATGTTATTCCTTAGCGACTAGCGGTGGAACGGTGTCGCAACGCAACTACCGAATGATGTCATCTCCACTCAGGACAGGGTGCGACTGCGCAGAGAGTTCTTGCTCCCCCACCATCGTCCCTCCCCTCCCCTCCACAGTCAGCGAGGTTCTGTGCAGCCGTCAGCACCTGCTGGTTTACGACATCCGCGACCCTCACGCCGGCTGAGCGCCGCTCCGGCTACAAATACTTCCTCGTCACCAGAGCACTCAGACTTTAATCAGCGCCAAGTGGTTCTCGAGCTACAGGCAGTTGCGAGACGCCTCCGTAATAGAATACGAGTAATGATGCAAGTTCCTTCTCGGCGAACGTTTACTTACTTCGACAATTACTGTTGATAATGATAAATTGGATAAGAAAATGCTTTGTCAGGCTATATTGTCTCTAAGTTATGCGTACTAGCTGATACGGCTAACGAGAGAGTACAGACGTTTTTACGAACCAAGGACAGTTCGCCTCTAGTTTCCAACCTTCTTATTTAGAACGGAAGTTCGCAGGTATCTCAGTATTACGAGTGGCTTTACGGTCCACTTCAGGGATTCATGTGAAGTACTCTTACTCGTAAGTGCCCCCAGGGAAATTTCGGACGTGACTGTCAAGCCGTAGATCGGTTCGTTCAATAAAAGAAGACAAATTTTGTGATTCCATTATTTCTACGTTATTGTTGCAGAGAATCTTAAGCTTTTCCTCGTGTGACTTCCTTATCTACGTAATCTATCTTTTAGAGTTAGCTTGTGGAAACCTGCACTACATACTACGTCACTACCACAGCTCTGTAGCAAAACTATCGTACTGAATAAGATTTTCAAAAACATAGCGGGCTAACAGTGCTCCATTATCCCCAGCTGATTCTCGTATTACTCAGCGAAAAGTCATTTCTTGTGCAAAACTGCCGTAAAATTCTAAAAATAACTAAAATGTTGACGATGAAATTGTATTGAGGATCAACAAGTTAACATCTTTAATTACTGATGGAATTAGTCATGCTTAGGATCTAATCCTTGATACAGATAGTTTTAAAAATAATTGAGATTATTAAAACTAGTACCTTAATAGTCAGTCAAACAATAATTACAAAAATCTTTATTTTCCGTCAGTACCCGTCACAGTTGCGAAAATAGTCATTTCTTTGTGGCGACTAGTTTCGGACAATCACCCCAAAGAAATGATCAATACCGCAAGTGTGTCTGATATTGAAAGGATATAAAGAATTTAATCACCCAAGTTGCTCATTCTATCCTCCATCGGTATTTTAGAACTTCACAAATAATTGCAACAGAATATTTACGAACTTCCAGCATGCTGGAGTATCCTGGATCAGCAACTTCTCCTAATCAGTAGAACAAAAAATCAGTCCAAGTTGCAAATTTTTACTTTTTATTCATTCGATGACTAGTTTCGCGCCGAGACCCATATTCAAATCACCATAACAAAGTCGAAAATGGCATTCCCAAAGATGTCAAAAACGTACAACGAACAATTACAGCGCATACAGTAATGTACAAAAGAATACGCTACTAAAAAACGAAATGCTACCGGACACAGACGTCAAATATACAACAAATTACGCAGTGGAAAATAAATTTAAAAAAAATGAGAAACATCTTGTCGAGCATATGGCTATACGGGCAAATGGACTTCATGTGCAACAAAGAAATATGTTAGAAGAAATAACGCTTGCAGCCGTCAGTCAAGATGTAACTGCTGTTGTCCTATAGAAATAAACAGCATACCAAAAACATTTACAAATTGGCTGAACCAAAGACTACTTAGCTTCCGGAAATATAGGGACAGATCTTTTAATAATGGAAAGAACAATACTAGTAACTGCAATAAATTTAAATATGGAGAGCTATTAGAACACAGAATGTCGGTGTAGAAAAAAGAAATTTAAGGAATGTATTACGAAGAAATACTGACAATGTATTTTATTATAGAAAGGAAAGTGTTTCAAGTTGAAGACAAATAAAAATTGTTTTGTAAAACCCTTGGTTTTGTATTTCGCAAGAACATGATATTCAGTTTTTGCGGCCTTACCACTTTGGCGTATTTTAAAATGTAATTAAGTCATAACGTGAATCTAGTAACAAATTTTTCTTTTGTTTTCATGCAAGAAACCGATTGCTTAGCAAAAGTGGGAAAATAAAGAAATTAAAAGGTGTAGGAAA
Source organism: Schistocerca americana (assembly GCF_021461395.2). Classification (NCBI taxonomy): domain Eukaryota; kingdom Metazoa; phylum Arthropoda; class Insecta; order Orthoptera; family Acrididae; genus Schistocerca; species Schistocerca americana. The sequence continues at coordinate 349,533,258 of NC_060120.1, forward strand.
TGTAAGATGAGAATGGTAGAGGAAAGAAAATATTGCTGTTAACTGGAGGCCACTGTTCTCCTCAGCAGCCGATCCAACGATGTAGAGACATGAATCATCTGTAATTATCAATTCTGTAGCATAATTTGGCACTTGCAGTTTCGAAGCCATATAGGATGAGCTGCATTTGATGTCTGCAAGTGACTGTGTGAGAAAAGTCGGCTAGTTAGAACTGTTTGGGAAATAAAGTTTAGGACGTTTCTTGTAAAGGGATGTGGACCAGAACAGGTAGCACTTTCATCCTACACTATGAGAATAAATTTTCTTGATCTATAACACCTAGAACGTTGCTGTTTTATGCCAAGATTGCATATAATTAGGTAAAGCAGTACTAGAATTCCTTTTTTTTTAATCGATGATGGTTTTCTTGTAACAACAGTTACTCGCGAGATGAATTTTGCATGCACGTTTAGTTTCCGGTATCGTTCTCTGGGGAATCAGGAGTGCAATGTCAGTCAGATTGTGGCTGACTACTCTCAACATCCACAGAAATATGTAATGGCTGATATTTTTTAGTTCGGAGTTTATGTGACGAAATATCAAGAATTGATTTTATTTAATCATTATAGCGTTTGAGCCAATTGTTATTTCCTAAATTGTACTCTAAACTGGAATATGAGATGCATTTTTGTATGAATCATGTGGAGTACCTCACACTTTTTTTTCCTTATAATCAAGCGCCACCTTTCGCACCTTACCGGTTTCTTGTATAAATCATTTTGCAATTCGCTTTGACATTTTGATAACTTTATTGGATGGTAAACGACGACTGCCTGATTTGCAAAATGATGTAGTTGGTCTGTTCAGATTTTCTTCTGAATTGTTTATATACATTGAAGAGCCAAAGAAACTGGTAGACCTGCCTAATGTCGTGTAGGGTCCCAGAAGTGCGCAACATGATGTGACATGGTCTTGAGTAATGTCTGAAGTAGTGCTGGAGGGAACTGACACCATGAATCCTGCAGGGCTGTCCATAAATCCGTAAGAGTACGAGGGAGTGGAGATTTCTTCTGAACAGCACGTTGCAAGGCATCCCAGACAAGCTCAATAATGTTCAGGTCTGGGGAGTTTGGTGGGCAGCGGGTGTTTAAACTCAGAAGAGTGTTCCTGGCGCCACTCTTTAGCAATTCTGGGCGTGTGGGGTGCCGCATTGTCCTGCTGGAAATGCCCAATTCCGTCGAGATGCTCAATACGCAGGTGATCAGACAGGATACTTACGTGTCAGAGTCGTATCTACATATGTCAGGGATCCCATATCACTCCAACTGCACACGCTCCACACCATTACAGAGCCTGCACCAGCTTGAACAGTCTCATGCTGACATGCGTGGTCTATGGATTCATTGTCTCCATACCCGTACATGTCCATCCACTCGATACAGTTTGAAACGAGACTCGTCCGACCAGGTAACATGCTTCTAGTCATTAACAGTCCAATGTCGGTGTCGACGGGCGCAAGGGAGGCTTAAAGCTTTGTGTCGTGCAGTCATCAAGGGTACACGAGTGGGCCTTCGGCTCCGAAAGTCCATGTCGTTGATGTTTCGTTGAATGGTTCGCACGCTGACACTTATTCACGGCCCAGCATTGAAATGTGCAGCAATCTGTCACGTTGAACGATTCTCTTTAGTCGTCCTTGGCCCCCTTATTGCAGGATCATTTTCCGGCCTCTGCGACATCGGAGATTTGATGGTTTACCGGACTGCTGATATTAACGGTACACTAGTGAAATGGCCGTACGGGAAAATCCCCGCTGTATCGATACCTCGCAGATGCTGTGGGCCGACTATAAAACAATGTTCAAACTCACTTAAATCTTGATAACTTGCCATTGTAGCAGTCGTAACCGATCTGACAACTGCGCCAGGCACTTGTTGCCTTATATAGGCGTTGCTGACGGCAGCGTCGTATTCTGGCTATTTACATAGCTCTGTATTCGGATACACATGCCTATACCAGTTTCTCTGGCGCTTCAATGTAGATTAGGAACAGCATATTTCTTGGGTAAGCCCAGATATAACTTTTGTTTCACTAGATGACTTTCCGGTAATTGCTGCAAACTGTAACCTTTGAGACAGGAAATCACGAACCCAGTACGACAGCTGAGCGAGACTTCACTGGCAAACTATTCGGTTAGAATTCGGGTCTGGGGAACGGTGTCAAAAACCTTCTGGAAACCTAGAAATATCTAAATAACTTTCGGCCACCTGTGTATAGAACGCATTACTTTGTTTAAATATAAAGGGCCACTTATGTTCCATAATCCGTGCTGGTTACGTGTCAGTCGTTATTCAAGATGTTCGAGAACAGTACATGTTCCAGACTCCTGGAAATCGAAGATGACGGTCTATCACACAGCAGATTATTTCAGTTTGCCTTCTTGTCTTTTGGTGTGACCTGCACATGTATTTACCTGCTTGTGCCACTTTCATATGCGTGAGGCAGAGCGGTTCTAGGTGCTTCAGTCCGGAACCGAGCTGCTGCTACGGTCGCAGGTTCGGATCCGGCCTCGGGCATGGATGAGTGTGCCGTCCTTAGGTTAGTTTGGTTTAAGTAGTTCTAAGTTCTAGGGGACTGATGACCTCAGGTGTTAAGTCCCGTAGTGCTCAGAGCCATTTGAACCATCTTCATATGTCCTTCACGTCTATAATGCCTGGGGTTCCTCGAAACTCAACAACACGAAAACAAGCAAGAAATGCCTTACTGTGTGTGGCGGCCGGTAGTTTTTGTACATCCACTGCTGCCTTCCTTCCAGCTTACTTCAGGGATGTTGTATGGGAAGAACGACCTTCATATGCAACTAAAACACAATGCCTATCTTGTAACGCTTTTGACTAAAGTACGTTAAGCGTTGACGTAACGATTTCGCGCTTAATAAACGTGTGGTTATATTCTCTACCCCTCTCCTCCCCCCCTCTCTCTCTTATATTAAGCATCCTCGTCTCACACCGCTGAGGAATAATCTGCTGTTCGTTTCACAAGCATTTCTTTCGTCTCACAACCATTCTTTCGAGGATGAATTAAATGGCTCTGAGCACTATGGGACTTAACTTCTGAGGTCATCAGTCCCCTAGAACTTAGAACTACTTAAACTTAACTAGCCTAAGGACATCACACACATCCATGCCCGAGGCAGGATTCGAACCTGCGACCGTAGCGGTCGCGCGGTTCCAGACTGAAGCGCCTAGAACCTCTCGGCCATCTCGGCCGGCGAGGATGAATTAGATCTCCTTAATATTCTTCCTCTGAATCTCATCCTGACATCTGATTTTCCTACTATTTGGGCCAGTAGCTCAATCTACATCTACATGGATACTCTGCAAATCACATTTAAGTGCCTGACAGAGGGTTCATCGAACCAATGTCACAGTTCTCTAGTATTCCAATGGAACAGTAACGGTTCTCTTCGCATAATTATGCTTAGTACGTTACGTTTATTTACGTCCATGGTCAACTGCTAGTCCGTGCTCCAACCCTGCGTCAATAGAACCCTTTCAGGTCTTCCTAAATTTCGCTACAGTCTTGGGGCGCAGGAACTGTCTTATAGAAAATAGCATCGCCTGAGGAAAGACTCTTGGAGCTTCCGAAGTTATCTACTAGATCATTTACATATATTCTGACCAGCAACGACATTCACACTCCTGAAATTACCATAGCGTCTGCAGATTTGTTATCATTAAAAACAAACTGTTGAGTAAACAAAACCCAATCAAACTTATTACCCAACTAGCGAAGCCTCTGGGATCAGCGTGGATGTCCATCTGGACGCGAGATAAAACTATGGTCATCAGAGAGTTCTTCTCGTCATAGTCTTACGTCTTACTGCCCTCGCGTCCAACGTTGAAGTCTCTCCTGTCGCGAAACTTAAGAACAGAGCGCCTTCTCACATACTATTGGGGTCCTACTCGGCTCTGCCAAAGAAAAGCTTGTGTCTTTGCTGGCCAGTGGCGTTGCAAGAGGAGTTGTTGCTCCAAGTGGATGAGTGAGATTTAGTAGTGTATCTCCGCGTTAATAGTCCGTGTCTGTCGGTTAGGGTGGAGAGAGGGAGAGAGGCAGAAATCCCGACCCGCTCTCCAAGAAAACTCGAATGGAAAACTGCCAGGTTAGACCAGAGAGAGAGAGAGAGAGAGAGAGAGAGAGAGAGAGAGAGAGAGAGAGAGAGATAGATATTGTTTGTCCCAAAAGTCTGGCGCCAAACTTGGCGGAGGAATTCGGTCATCTATTAAAAAATTCCTTACGTCGGAACTACGGAGAGAGTCTCTCCATCCATTTTTTGAGTCGAGACGTTCACGAGTGCCTGTTTGGGGAAAATTGTTAGTTTTCTCACCACCCTCCTGGCACCAACGGCCGACTCTGTATGGAATGCTATGCGTCCATTGTTAGTGAGTACAGAAAATGCTTAACTGCAGTCTGGTGCCTCGCTAAAGCGTCGCCAAAGGAAGTTTCTTTAGTCCTCAGCTAGTACTACTCACATAGAAAATAGAGCTGAGGGGCCGGCCGCTGCGACCGAGCGGTTCTAGGCCCTTTAGTCTGGAACCGCGCTGCTGCTACGGTCGCAGATTCAAATCCTGCCTCGGGCATGGATGTGTGTGATGTCCTTAGGTTAGTTAGCTTTAAGCAGTTCTAAGTCTAGGGGACTGACGCCCTCAGATGTTAAGTCCCATAGAACCATCTGAATCATTTGAAGAGCTCAGGGAAAACGCCTATATTTACGGACTCTGTAAACTGTAAATCGAATAATAAAATTTACAAGAGTTGTTAATACTCTCTCTAGGCAAGGAACTCAGTCACCATTTAAAATCATAAGGTAGAGTAAGGAGACTCTCCTGTATCAGTCTTCCGCAACTGCTTCGCCTCGCTCAGTTAGACTGGGTGGTAACTAAAAAAATCGCGCAAGAGGCATTTCGGAAAAATAGTTTGTAAATGTTCTAAATATGAAATCGAAATGATGCGGGGAGCTAATTTGGTGAAAATTTCTGTGAACTGTTCTTGTTTTTGCGACCTATGGAAATCCATTAACAACATACATTGTTCCATAAAAATTAATAGACATTCCCAGAAATTTTCAGATGAAGTTACGAATAATAACCATGCTGCAGTTATTGGTCTGTTTGTGTACTGGCAACTGCCATAACATTATCTTTATACTTGTAACGTCTCCATGTAATTTTACGCTTGCTCTACATGGAACCTCTTCTGCGTATACATATATGTGGGACGAAGCATGTACACAAATCTGTAATAGATTTTTTTGGTTCAAATGACTCTGAGTGCTATGGCACTTAACATCGGTGGTCATCAGTCAGCTTCTGAGTCAATGCAATCAAAAGGTACGGTCGCTAATGTTATATATCTTTATATTCGAAAACACAATCATCAAAGCCTTGACGTAAAATCGGGAAATTTGGCAAGAAATAAGATTTCACCGTACAAATAAAGGTAATAATCCTAAGGTTTTAAATTTGTTACTAAATTACACGAAAAAACATTTTTTGTCTCTTTTTTATCTGATTATGTAACTGTCCGTCCGCTTGCTACGAACCCTTTCTCTTACGAACAGGTGGACGCATAGAGTTGCTATTTATGTCACATACTAAGGTCTATGGTGACTTGGCGGTGTAACAAATGTAAGCTTCAAAGTTAATGCAGCCAAAAGGTGCGGCCATTTATGTCACATGCTTTGATACTCGCAAACTCGCTCATCATAAGCTATAGGGTGCTTCCCGTTGACGTAGAACCGCGGAATTTGCTAGAAAGCAAGATCACAGCACAACGACAGGAAAAACAATCCGAAATTTGTTAATCTGTAATTATATCACACAAGAAAAATTTGTTGTCATTCGTTATCGGACTGTCTATCTGTCCGTCCACTCGTTACCATCCCCTTAAATCTCAGGAGTGAGTATATGCTCATTAAAACGCAGAATCATGAAATTTGCCAAGAAGAAAGGTTTCGCAGTACAAGTAAAGTAGAGGAGTCCAAAATGTTCACATGTGTGTGAATTCCTAAGGGACCAAACTGCTGAGATCATCGGTCCCAAGACTTACACACTACTTAAACTAAAATAAACTAATATATGCTAAGGATAACACGCACAACCATGCAGGAGGAAAGACTCGAACCTCCGGCTGGAGAGGCCGCGCAGTTTGTGACATGGCGCCTCAAACCACGCGGCTACTCCCCTCGGTCAAGTAAAAAGAGTCAGGAAATTTTTATTTTGTAGTTATCCGACGACTAAAAATATTTCTTATGTCATTTTTAAACGACTTCAAACATGAAATTAAAACGTTCTCGAAAATCTTGGAATATCTGGAACCGGAACCAAAGTCGGTATCCGACAAAAACTGGAGGAATCCTCGATTCCTGGATTGGATGAAATGTCTGTATCTACACTACTGGCCATTAAATTTGCTACACCACGAAGATGACGTGCTACAGACGCGAAATTTAACCGACAGGAAGAAGATGTTGTGATATGCAAGTGATTAGCTTTTCAGAGCATTCACAAAAGGATGGCGCCGGTGGCGACACCTAAAACATGCTGACATGAAGAAAGTCTCCAACCGATTTCTCATACACAAACACCAGTTCACCGCCGTTGCCTGGCGAAACGTTGTTGTGATGCCTCGTGTAAGGAGGAGAAATGTGTACCATCACGTTTCCGACTTTGATAAAGGTCGGATTGTAGCCTATCGCGATTGCGGTTTATCGTATCGCGACATTGCTCGCGTTGGTCGAGATCCAATGACTGTTAGTAGAATATGGAATCGGTGGATTCAGGAGGGTAATACGGAACGACCTGCTGGATCCCAACGGCCTCGTATCACTAGCAGTCGAGATGACAGGCATCTCATCTGCATGGCTGTAACGGATCGTGCAGCCACGTCTTGATCCCTGAGTCAACAGATGGGGACGTTTGCAAGACAGCAACCATCTGCACGAACAGTTCGAGGACGTTTGCAGCAGCATGGACTCTCAGGTTGGAGACCATGGCTGCGCTTACACTTGAAGCTGCATCACCGACAGGAGCGCCTGCGATGGTGTACTCAACGACGAAGCTGGGTGCACTAATGGCAAAACGTCGTTTTTTCGGATGAATCCAGGTTCTGTGTACAGCAACATGATCGTCGCATCCGTGTTTCGCGACATCGCGGTGGACGCACATTGGAAGCGTGTATTCGTCATCCCCATACTGGCGTATCAACCGGTGTGATGGTATGGGGTGCCATTGGTTACACGTCTCGGTCACGTCTTGTTCGCATTGACGGCACTTTGAACAGTGGACGTTACATTTCAGATGTGTTACGACCCGTGGCTCTACCATTCATTCGATCCCTGCGAAACCCTATATTTCAGCAGGATAATGCACGACCGCATGTTGTAGGTCCTGTACGGGCCTTTCTGGATACAGAAAATGTTCGACTGCTGCCCTGGCCAGCACGTTCTCCAGATCTCTCACCAATTGAAAACGTCTGATCAATATTGGCCGAGCAACAGGCCCATCACAATACGCCAGTCACTACTCTTGATGGACTGTGGTATCGTGTTGATGCTGCATAAGCAGCTGTACCTGTACACGCCATCCAAGCTCTGTTTGACTCAATGCTCAGGCGTATCAAGGCCGTTATTACGGCCAGAGGTGGTTGTTCTGGGTGAAACGTCCCCTTTGAACAATTATACATGACTGTGCTTAAACTGACACACAATATTTTTAGCGCAACGCAATCTGACTTTCAAAAATCCTTTCAAAAGAATGGCCCCGACTAATATTAACCTATACGTTTCACAAATTACTTACCTCACAAAAATCTTCGTTATTCGAACAACTGCAATACAGCGGGCGCCACTACTGCCAGCTAAATAAAAGATTCAAACTACGGAAGGCACTAACTACTGATAGGTACAGTTAGCAAAAGAAAGATTTTGATAGAGAACAAACAATGTATTTACCTTAATATTGTTCAAAAGCCATATTATATATATCAGTTCATGACATCCAGTCTTACAGATTTACTCTTTCTTAATGAGACACGTCCAGATCGGCCGCTCTCAAAATTCCGCCATCTCTCTCCCCACATCCACCATTGCTGGCAGCTCACCTCCAACTGCCCAACGCTACGGGCTGTTAACAGCCAACTGCCCAACACTACAATAGCCAACAACAATGCAAACCTGCCACAGACTGCACACAGCACAGTCAGTGATTTTCATACAGGGCGCTACGTGGTGTTACCAATAAAAAAACCTAAACAGCCTACCTACATAGCCTCCATGCTCCCCACAAAAAATTTTACAAATTGTTTTGGGCACTGGCCAATACATATTTGTTAAAATTTTTTTCACAATTACAATATCAAAGAAATCAAATGCACACACTTATTGGTACAATGTTGGTCAAAAGCTAAAATTTTCTCACAGTCTGTAAAGACAGTCCTGATCGTTCATCACAGTAAAATAGCAGTGTTTTTCTCAAAGTCTGAGCAGTAAAAAAAATGCACACGGAAGTAGTCTTGCAGAAGTAGTCCTGAAGAAGTAGTTTTGTCCTTCCAACGGAATGACAAAATGGTTCAAATGGCTCTGAGCACTATGGGACTTAACTTCTGTGGTCATCAGTCCCCTAGAACTTAGAACTACTTAAACCTAACTAACCTAAGGATATCACACACATCCATGCCCAAGGCAGGATTCGAACCTGCGACCGGAGCGGTCACGCGGTTCCAGACTGAAGCGCCCAGACCGCACGGCTACACCGGCCAGCAACGGAAAGACAGTGTTGACTCTTGACATGCAGACAGGTAATGGCCCACAAGAGAGCAAACCCACAGCAGAGTCATTCGAAGTTTTGAAGAACATTGATAGGTAAGTCGTCACAGAGCAGACCTACTATAGTCTTGGTAGAGAGTATGCTATTGGTGAACCACAAGAGGTGCAGACCCACTGCAGTCCTAATAGAGATGGCTAACAGCCATTTGCTGTGACTCTGCAGGTGCACAATCACCGTTGAAGAGTCTTGCGGAGATTATAGCAAGTCCATGAACCACCACTTGTGCACTCACAAAAATATTTTTTGAAATGTCCTTAGAACCAGCAATGCTGTTATCTAGTCCCTTGCTGAATTATTAACACACGTGCAAACACTAACAGTCCTCTTTTTTTTCACATATTGTGCATATACTACGACCAACAGAAATGTGTGCAGTTAAATGAATGCTTACAAGTTACTTAATTTGATAAACTGGTGTCAATTACAATTTTATAACATGAGAATACAATTACAGAGATACAAAAAACATCATTAAAAACTTAATAATGCAGATAACATTTGTAGTAATACAGGCTTTACAAAAGAATAGAAATAAACATATACGTCAGTGTTACAGGAAGTATGACATAAGTAAATATATAAAATAATGAGAATAGTTTTCGAAACATTAATTTCACATATGAGCATTGAAACAGAACAGAATTAATAATGTCTAAACATCTTTATAAAATAAATAACATATTATTAATGCAAATTATATTTGAGGATAACAGTATTCCTCATTATAGTGAATGTAGCTTAGTACTAGAAAAATGTTAGTAGCTATACACATAAAGACAGGAAAAACACAAATACACAAGAGTACACAAACACATAGCAGAATAACACAGGAGGAAAGGACAGGGTTTGTTTTCAGTGAAACATTTGGTACTGCAGTCCAACCCAAAACTTCATTCCATAGATCTTTCGTCTTGTTTCAACATTTGTTTCCACCAAAAAAATCCTATCAAGCATGCTTTCTGTATTTATATGTTCACATATTTCTTACCTCATTATTTATTTTCCATTATCTTCTTTCATCATTTATTTCCAAGAAAATCTTACCTATACCTGCTATCTGTACTTTTTTGTATAACTTCTCAATGCATTTCTTCCAATTCATCGCAACTCATTCTCTTATATAGTCTATCCCCTCTTAAACTAACTTAAATCTACTGAGCTCAGATGCTAAACTAAGGGACGATGCAATGCAGCACCACAAAAAATTAATACAAACAGCAATGAGAAAAATGGAAATTGTCAAAGCAAGCAGCAGCAAATCTAAATTAGCAGAGCAAATGCAACATTACAACTAATATGAGCCAATGTGCAGGAACAATAAAAATAAATCAGTAGTAAAACTGGCTTAACAGAGTAATACAAAGTGACATTCAGTAGCACTATGCGTGGCAAACAGCAGCAGCAAATGCTATAACGTATACCTAAACATGGCAAAGCTCAAGTAGAAAAAATATTACACTAAAGACAACAATGCAGATAAGGGAAATGTCTGTTCACATCTTAATGTCTATGTAATTAAAACGGTGCACCACAACTTGTTCTACGAAAAATATTACCAAGTAGTTGAAAAGATAATTACGTATGCAAGTCCTGTTCTACGAGATTATGGAATAGGAGGCAAACTTTTGCAAGCAATTAAAGGTCTTTACATGGATAGTCAGGCAGCAGTTAGAGTTGATGGTAAATTGAGTTCATGGTTCAGAGTAGTTTCAGGGGTAAGACAAGACTGCAACCTGTCTCCACTGTTGTTCATATTATTTATGGATCATATGTTGAAAACAATAGGCTGGCTGGGTGAGATCAAGATATGTGAACACAAAATAAGTCTTGCATATGCGGATGACTTAGTTGTGATGGCAGATTCAATTGAAAGTTTGCAAAGTAATATTTCAGAGCTAGATCAGAAATGTAAGGACTATGGTATGAGGATTAGCATCTCCAAAACGAAAGTAATGTCAGTGGGAAAGAGATATAAACGGATTGAGTGCCAAATAGGAGGAACAAAGTTAGAACAGGTGGACGGTTTCAAGTACTTAGGATGCATATTCTCACAGGATGGCAACATAGTGAAAGAACTGGAAGCGAGGTGTAGCAAAGCTAATGCAGTGAGCGCTCAGCTACGATCTACTCTCTTCTGCAAGAAGAAAGTCAGTACAAAGACTAAGTTATCTGTGGACCGTTCAATCTTTCGAGCAACTTTGTTGTATGGGAGCGAAAGCTGGGTGGATTCAGGTTACCTTATCAACGGATATGAAAGTAGCTAGGATGATTGCATGTACTAGTACATGGGAACAATGGCAGGAGGGTGTCCACAATGAGGAAATCAAAGAAAAACTGGGAATGAACTCTATAGATGTAGCAGTCAGGGCGAACAGGCTTAGATGGTGGGGTCATGTTACACGCATGAGAGAAGCAAGGTTACCCAAGAGACTAATGGGTTCAGCAGTAGAGGGTAGGAGGAGTCGGGGCAGACCAAGGAGAAGGTACCTGGATTCGGTTAAGAATGATTTTGAAGTAATAGGTTTAACATCAGAAGAGGCACCAATGTTACCTCTGAATAGGGGATCATGGAGGAATTTTATAAGGGGGCTATGCTCCAGACTGAACGCTGAAAGGCATAATCAGTCTTAAATGATGATGAAGTCCTGTGAAGGCAAATGTCTGTTTCTGCTCCTTCGTTTTTTTTTTTTTTTAAGTAGATCAAAGTTATTATTTACTGGATCTGTAGGCATAAAATATGTATATTAGTACATCCATAAAATTTTATTTTAACCAATGCTGCAGTGCAGCTAGAAACTAGATATTAAACAAAATGAGCAAACTCTCATCTAGGAAGACAATAGATGTAAAATGTTTCTCATCATTTCATTAGGCATTTTAGTAAATATCATAAATTAAGAGCTCCACAGTATAACCATATGTTTTCAAGTTTGAACGTGTCATATTTGCGATGCTTTCTACAAAGAAATGTGAATGGCGAGGATAATAGCCTCCTTTTTTCTCCACCTGTACCTCTGAAAGGCACACACTAATGACTTTTTTCCAGGCGACTGTCATGCAGCTGGGTGTCCACGATGCATTACGTGAAGGTCACTTAACTATCTTACCGAAATACACTCCTGGAAATGGAAAAAAGAACACATTGACACCGGTGTGTCAGACCCACCATACTTGCTCCGGACACTGCGAGAGGGCTGTACAAGCAATGATCACACGCACGGCACAGCGGACACACCAGGAACCGCGGTGTCGGCCGTCGAATGGCGCTAGCTGCGCAGCATTTGTGCACCGCCGCCGGCAGTGTCAGCCAGTTTGCCATGGCATACGGAGCTCCATCGCAGTCTTTAACACTGGTAGCATGCCGCAACAGCGTGGACGTGAACCGTATGTGCAGTTGACAGACTTTGAGCGAGGGTGTATAGTGGGCATGCGGGAGGCCGGGTGGACATACCGCCGAATTGCTCAACACGTGGGGCGTGAGGTCTCCGCAGTACATCGATGTTGTCGCCAGTGGTCGGCGGAACGTGCACGTGCCCGTCGACCTGGGACCGGACCGCAGTGACGCACGGGTGCACGCCAAGACCGTAGGATCCTACGCAGTGCCGTAGGGGACCGCACCGCCACTTCCCAGCAAATTAGGGACACTGTTGCTCCTGGGGTATCAGCGAGGACCATTCGCAACCATCTCCATGAAGCTGGGCTACGGTCCCGCACACCGTTAGGCCGTCTTCCGCTCACGCCCCAACATCGTGCAGCCCGCCTCCAGTGGTGTCGCGACAGGCGTGAATGGAGGGACGAATGAAGACGTGTCGTCTTCAGCGATGAGAGTCGCTTCTGCCTTGGTGCCAATGATGGTCGTATGCGTGTTTGGCGCCGTGCAGGTGAGCGCCACAATCAGGACTGCATCCGACCGAGGCGCACAGGGCCAACACCCGGCATCATGGTGTGGGGAGCGATCTCCTACACTGGCCGTACACCACTGGTGATCGTCGAGGGGACACTGAATAGCGCACAGTACATCCAAACCGTCATCGAACCCATCGTTCTACCATTCCTAGACCGGCAAGGGAACTTGCTGTTCCAACAGGACAATGCACGTCTGCATGTATCCCGTGCCACCCAGCGTACTCTAGAAGGTGTAAGTCAACTACCCTGGCCAGCAAGATCTCCGGATCTGTCCCCCATTGAGCATGTTTGGGACTGGATGAAGCGTCGTCTCACGCGGTCTGCACGTCCAGCACGAACGCTGGTCCAACTGAGGCGCCAGGTGGAAATGGCATGGCAAGCCGTTCCACAGGACTACATCCAGCATCTCTACGATCGTCTCCATGGGAGAATAGCAGCCTGCATTGCTGCGAAAGGTGGATATACACTGTACTAGTGCCGACATTGTGCATGCTCTGTTGCCTGTGTCTATGTGCCTGTGGTTCTGTCAGTGTGATCATGTGATGTATCTGACCCCAGGAATGTGTCAATAAAGTTTCCCCTTCCTGGGACAATGAATTCACGGTGTTCTTATTTCAATTTCCAGGAGTGTATTTACGACACCACTTTGCACTACAGTGACAGTCTCATATAAAAATTTCACAGGTCGAGAATTTGCGTTGCAAATATGTAGAAACAAAATCCTATGAATTTAACAGTGTGCAAAAAATTTTCGCCTGCATTGTGATACATTCACACATTTACACACATTTCATAACTCTTAAAGTACGATTCTCAGCATAAACATACATCAACAGCATAATACACATCGTCATCGTAACAATAACTTCATAACAGATCAATCACATCTCAGAATCGTCGTAGCTTCTTTCAATAATTTAAAGGCCTTCACTAAAGTCATCTACCTCAAACGTACTTCAAAAATCATGATCCCTTACCAAATACATCATTCAAAACTCTCATAGTATCACAATGGTTCCAAAAAAATATGAACAGTTCACAAAGTACAGACAAAATACAATTTCATAAGTGTGAAGTTATCCAACTGTGTTATTGCGTAAACATCTGTCACTGATGTAGTAAAAAAATTTTTTTGTTTCTCTGTTAAATAATCAGGTAGCTCTGTAATTCTGTGTTGGAGAAATATGGTACCGATGTGTAAAGTTGTATAAGTAAATACCATATTAGCTAGGGCGCCTTGTGCTTGCCATACACATGGTACACAAAGTAAGCGTGTATCCCCTTGAGGATTAATGTAATTATACCCTCAGGTGTTACAGATTACAGCCATGGAATGAAATGTATCACGGAAAACCTTTGTATCATTGTAATTCAAAAATCTTTAAAAATAAATGTTTTAAGTACAAAATTAATCACTCAAATACGTGCACTGTAGCGCTAAACTGTGCGTCTTGTTGTAAGATAATCTCTGTGGAAATGTCGTAGTTATCGTCCTTCGAAAGCTAAGTTCTGCAGAAGTCAGTGTACTTACCTCATGATAAACAAAAGTGAAATGCTTTGCATATAGATATCTTACTTATTACGCTTACTGCCGCGATGTAGAAAGTACTGTGCTGTAACGTATTGTTGTGCTACGGAAATGCTGTCTCATTGTAGCTATACCACGAAAGTTACTAGTAAAACATGTTTTCCTTTCCAGAAGAATTCAGAAAAACTGTGCAGATATAAAACAGAAACACCGCAAAAGCAACATTGTAAATTGTCACTCATTAGTAGCGTGGTGATAAAATCGTGTAGCTGTCATATAAACTAACCACTGTGTCATCTGGTATCTCACAGAAAGTGCTTTAAATCCAGAATTTATTTTCAAGTAAACCAAAATGTTGCATTAAACTCTCATTAGCAGTACCAGTATATGTTCAAAGTATGTAAGCCTGATAGTCGTTACATAATCGTGCAACTAACAAGCAAGAATGTACAAATAACAACACGGTGTCGTCTGTTCACTATAACAATTCATTCGTAATTTCTGTTTAAAAATGATCCCTAGATTCTAGACTGGATAGTTAACTCCAAAACATTGTTGCATGTTAACAGTTTCTCAGTGTGACAAATTATACTAGTAGCGTGAAGTGAAAAGTTTTATGGCAAAGACTAAGATAAAAAACAGATTATCTTTCAATAAACGGTTTTACATTGAAATGTGGTGTAAACCTTTAGTATTCCTAGAACGCAGAGTTTCAACTTCAACGCATTTATCATGTGGTATGCGTTGAATTCTGTAAGGTCCATTGTAAACTAGAAAGAATTTGTGACTCAAGTGTTTCTTCTTATGTGACAATGAATGAGCTTTAATGAGAACTTTATGACCAATATATAATTTCTTTGCATTTGATTTACCGTGTAGTTTTCTCCTTTTGTCTGCTGTAGATTTTATATTTTTAATAGCCAAATCAATTATGTCTCTGTGTCGAAGTTTACTTGTATTCGGGAAAGGTACAAGCTCTCAGATTCTGTTCAGTGGTTCTTCATTCTTTAGTACAAGAATAGGTGGTAAAGCAGTGGAGTCATGAGGCATTTCATTCAGCACGTTTTGAAATAAGAGTAAATATCTGTCCCAATGCTGATGCTTTCTGTGACAATAAAGCCTGCAAAGCTTATTGATTTCTTTCATAATCCGTTCATACGGGTTATAATGTGGTGAGTACAATGAAATAAAAACAGGTTTGATTTTATGGTTCCGAAGCATGTGTGACCAAACAGCAGATCTGAATTGCGGTCCGTTATCTGAAATGACTTTACTAACGTGTCAACTTCACGTAAGAAATTTTTAACAAAGGCGTTGGATACAGACTGTCCAGTGGCTTTTCGTAACGGAGTGAAAGAAACAAATTTTGAAGTAAGTTCAACAGCGACTAGAACGTACGAAAATCCATTAGATGTTCTGACAAGGGGTCCCAAGAGATCAACAGCAGCAAATTCCTTTAATTTAGAAGGAATGATAGGAAACAACGGAGCGCGATGTGAGACAGTAGATGGTTCAGCCTTTTGACAAAGTTTACAAATAGACAAGACTCTTAGAATTCTCTTTTCCATATTGTTAAAATAACAAGTCGTCCGAAGAATATGATAACATTTTCGTGGACCAAAATGTGCATAGCTGAAATGAATGTACCAAATGAGCTTATTAACAAAATCGTCATGAATGCAAAGCACCCATAGCTTGTCATCAACAGTGCAGCGTTTGAAGAGTATATTGTTTCTAACCAGATAATAGTGCCGAATCTGTGTGTGTGTCTTTTCATGCCATTTACTTTTGATGTCTTTCCAAATCGGATCTTTATTTTGTTCATGAGCAATGTCCTTTAAAGATGTGGTGATGAAGTTTTCAAAGGCGACTTTCTGAATGTAAAAAATACTGAAATTTTTCTCGAGGTTGCCTTCTGTGTTACTTTTCTCAAGCCCAGACGGTGCGCGTGACAGTGCGTCCGCAACAATGTTCTCCTTGCCGGGAATGTAGACTATTGTGAAGTGGAATTCTTGCAGAAACAATGACCAACGTTTTAATCTGTCATGATTTAATTTTGAAGACATAAGAAATTGTAATGCACGATGATCACTGTATACTTTTACATGCTTACCAGAAAGAAAGAAACGGAATTTGTTAAATGCCCAAACGATAGCTAAAGCTTCTAATTCAGCAACGGAATAATTTTTTTCAGATTTTGTTAGCACTCGGCTAGCAAAAGCAATGGTTTTCTGAACAGCAGTGTCATTTTCTATGGCTTCTTGCAATAAATGGGCACCAGGACCGACTTTAGAAGAATCCGTGCTAAGGCAGAAATCTTGCGACAGAACTGGGTGAGCTAGTATTGGCGCGTTAAGTAACGCTTCTTTCAAAGAATTGAATTCCAACTGTGCATGTTCGTCCCAGTTCCAAATAGTATTTTTTCCAGTGAGAGAACAAAGTTTTGGTGTAACTGGAATTTGCATATTCAGAAAACGACGGTAAAAATTAACGAGACCTTGTGGATGGAACTGGAATGGCTCTGATTGCTTCTAACTTTTCAGGATCCAGCTGAATGCCTTCAGAAGAAATAATATGTCCCAAAAACTTCACCCTTGTCCTACCGAATTCAGACTTTTCCAAGTTAACTGTAATTCCAGATTCTGCAAAAATATGTAACACGCTGTTGAGGATGCGATTATGTTGTTCCCATGAGGCTTCTGCTATCAGAATATCGTCCACATATAAGGTGATGTGACGTTTTAAGAGCTCAGGTAATATGGAATTTACCCCGCGAATGAATGCTGCCGAAGAAATGTTCAAACCAAAAGGAAGTTTCCGAAACTGATAACAAACGCCGAAACAAAGGAAAGCTGTGTATTTTCTACATTCTGGATGAAGTTCGATCTGATAAAAGCTGGATCTGAGGTCAATAGAAGACAACACTTTTACACCATTAAAATTTTCAAGAAGTTCTTCCAGCGTTTGCGGCCTGTCTGTTTCAGGAATGATGATAGTATTGACTTGCTCGAATCTAAGACAAACCTGATCGATCCATTTTTCTTCTCAGCAACATGAGCTTACTGCAGGCTCAATAATGCCCTCGTCAAGCAGAGATTGTATTTCTGTTCTAACACGGTCACTATAATGTGCCGGAATTATGTATGGTCTAACACAAAATTTAGTATGCTCACGAACACAAAATTGGTATTGAAATCCCTTGGTTGTTCCTGTTTTGTGAGTAAAAACTGTGGAATGCGCTTGTAAAATCTCAAAAAGGTCCTGCCTATCAGTGTCATTACAATTCTCAATTGTTTGAATTTTATTCTGAATTAACTCATTAGTATCAAATACGCCGTCGATATCATCCATGTCAAAACTTGCAGAGTGATTGATAGTGTCAAGTTCCGTCGAAAATTCCGAACTGTTGTCTAACAGGAGGTAAAGCCGATTACTTTCCTTGTCATGGTTTGAGAGCCAATCTTCAAATTTCAAAGTTATTGACTTACCTTCTTTCTCTAAACTTATTTCAGCATCATGAAAGTTTAAGATTGCTTTGTATTCATTCAAAAAGTCTACTTCCAATATAATTTCCGTCGACAATAATGGAACAATAAGAAAGTTCATAGAGAAGCTGTGGATTTGACAAAAGAATTCTAAGTTGGTTTGTTGGCGTACATCTACACTTTTTCCAAAGATTGCACCTTGTAATTTAATCTTACGTAACGAAAGTGTGGGGAAATCGTTCGATTTGTTGCATTTGCTAAAGGCTGTTTCACTAATTACTGAAATGGACTGCCAGAGTTAAGTATTGCCGTAAATTTTACGTCATTTACTGTAACATGAATCACAGGATATGCAATGTTGTTATGTTTTACGTCGTTTTCCTGGAGTAAGATGTCCCTAATGTCTTCCATTTTTACGTAATTACTAGCTACAGCAGCTGCGTCGTCAGTTTCAGAAGAACGTTTTGTGGCTGCCAGCGGTATGAGTCATTGCCTATTGTCCCTTTGATGGCGCGCATCATTATTGGGATTTGGAGACCTCACTTCTACAAATTCACCTTGTCGAGAGGGCCCCGCCCTGTTTGAATCCCGCCAGTTCTGACGCAATTCAGGTCTGTCGTTACGATCATATTGTCTGTCGTCATGTCGGTAGATTCCATAGTTTCTTTCTTGTCGGTCATGTGGTGGAGAATTTCTCCCAGAATCGTAACTGCGCGCTGGACCGTTGCGTCTATTCTGTCTCCCTTGATATTATTATTTTGGTTCTCATATTGTCTGTTTCTCTGATTGTCTCTGTGATAGTCACTACCACGGAGAGGTGATCTTTCCCTGTAATTATTACTACTCTGCCAACGGTTGTCATACGGGTGGTGTCTGTATTGGTCACAATTTGTGTTGTGAGAATAGCCTTTTCGTGTCCTGTTATTATTTCTTTGGTCGCAGAATTGCAACGGATGTGACATGTAATTGTTGTTTTCCTGTTTTTGCGTTCCGCGATTGTCAGTGTCAATTTCTAATTCTTGTAAGAGTCCCTGAAAAGCTTCAATGACGTCTTTGCAACGTCCTGCCAAAATAATATGTCGTAAATGTTCAGGTAATTTGATTAAGCAAATGCGGATGAGTTCTGAGGGGCTGTATGGGTTTGACAGGTACTGATTCTTGTGCAACATGTCTTCAAAATATTTCACAAGACTGGAAAATTCAGATTGTTCGAAATGTCTCATCATTATGATGCTATGTTTTACTCGGTCTTGTGTAGCTTGAGACCAATATGCTGAGAGGAAGGCATGATAAAATTCTCCTTCACTGTGACAATCGTGAATGACCGATCGCATTCTTTCAGCTGGTTCATTCTCTAAGTAGCCACACGTAAATTCTAATCTGTGCTCTAATGACCAGTTGGGAGGAAAAGAATGAGAGAATTGATGGAGCCACGCTTGTGGGTGAATGTCGTTGCCAGAATTCTTAAATGTTTTGAATTTACATGTAGTAATGAACAGCTTATGGTCAAAATCATCGTGTCGACGAGTAGCATATCAGTCATTGTTAAGTCATGTCGGCGGCTCCATCGCAAAATTCGGTGCACCTTGCCAATTTCTTTCATTATTTCCGAAATGCCCTGTGTTATTATTTTGTGGCTTATCCGTATTTCTAAGTCCCTCTTCCCGTGTTGGAGCGCGAGTGTCCTCTGAAATATGTGATTTTTGTATTACTTGTGCCAACTGATCTTGTACTTCCCGGATTTCTCTTCTGTGTTGCGTATTAATTTGATTCTGATTTTGTTTGAATTTCTTAATTTGTTCATACTCTTCTGTGTCAGTGATGGCTACAGGTCTTGTGTCATTCAGAGCATCATCTACCTTTGTAGATAAGTTAGTGAACTGATCCGAAAGTTCGGCTACTTTCTCCGATAGTGTACTTATTTCCTAGGTGTGTTTTTCTGAACCAAGTTTCAGAGTGTCCATTTGTGTTGAAATCGTATCTACTGTGTCCTTTAAGTTTTCCTGAGTTTTTGCAAGTTGCGTAACCGAATTGGTAGATGCAACTGAGTCAATTTTAGCTTGCAAGGTCTCATGATTTTCATGAACAATAGTTTGCAGTTCTTCTATGGCTACTTCGTGATTCTGTAATGTATTTTCATGCCGCGAAAAAATAGGTTGGAAATGCTCACAAATTTGTGATTTTACGTCATTACAGACTTTTTGACATTTCGATTCGATTTTATGTAACTCAGTAGTTAAATCTTCACGTGTTTGTTCAAGCATATGTTCCACTGAGTCTAACTTTAGAAGCTTTTGTTCCATTGCGTCTAACTGTTGCTGTGTTTGTCTCTGGTGTTGTTCCATTGTGTCTAACTTTTGAAGATTTTGTTGCATTGTGTCTAACTTTTGAAGATTTTGTTCCATTCTGTCTAACTTTTGTAGCCTTTGTCCCATTTGTTGCATTAACTGTAATAACAATGCACTGGTGTCTGAAACATGTTCCTCAGTGCTTTTCGGGAGTGAAGTTGCACCGGCAACATTCAAATATTGACAAGCAGAAAATGTGTCTTGATTTATTTGAGAAAACAGTGAGGACCCAAAATCTGAATCTGCAGCATTTGCAAGATTGTGTCCTGTCATTCCCGATTCCTAAGACAGGCTGTTGCCGACCGATCGATCGATAATGCTTCCCTGTTCACTAATTGTTTCACTGTCTACACCATTGTTTGCCGCCCGCTCCATTTCCCTATGCGCAATTACCAAATTACTATGTTGAACATCAGTTAATTCATTACTCGGCGGCGCTAACACACTGCTTACGTCTTCAGTGTCATTTCTCAGTTTACTTTGGAGCCTAGTATTACGTTGCCATAATTGTCACAATATTTCACACGATAACATAGAAAAGCACAATTTGAAGAGAAAAAATAAGAAAACACATTAACATAGCACTGAAAATAATATCTAGTTAATCGCAAGCGCAGCTGCGAAATACTTGGTGCAAATCTACATGCATGCCACAACTGTTTTACTGTACAACAATGAAAGACTGCGACTACAAAGGAGATTCTCTCTACAATTACGCGCTAGCAATAAACAAAAGGTACACTAATTACACGAACTACAAGAAAAAATCAGAAGATTCCAGTGAGGTATCATCGGCTAAGGGTCGACATATGAAACGTCCCCTTTGAACAATTATACATGACTGTGCTTAAACTGACACACAATATTTTTAGCGCAACGCAATCTGACTTTCAAAAAATCCCTACAAAAGAATGGCCCTGACTAACATTAACCTATACGTTTCACAAATCACTTACCTCACAAAAATCTTTGTTACTCGAACTACTGCAATACAGCGGGCGCCACTACTGCCTGCTAAATAAAATATTCAAACTACGGAAGGCACTAACTACTGATAGGCACAGTTAGCAAAAGAAAGATTTTGATAGAGAACAAACAATGTATTTACCTTAATATTGTTCAAAAGCCATATTATATATATCAGTTCATGACATCCAGTCTTACAAATTTACTCTTTCTTAATGAGACACGTCCAGATCGGCTGCTCTCAAAATTCCGCCATCTCTCTCCCCACATCCACCACTGCTGGCAGCTCACCTCCAACTGCCCAACGCTACGCGCTGTTAACAGCCAACTGCCCAACACTACAATAGCCAACAACAATGCAAACCTGCCACAGACTGCACACAGCACAGTCAGTGATTTTCATACAGAGCGCTACGTGGCGTTACCAATAAAAAAACCTAAACAGCCTACTTACATGGGTACTGATTTCTTAGGATCTATGCACCCAAAGTGCGTGAAAGTGTAATCACATGTCAGTTCTAGTATAATATATTTGTCCAGTGAATACCCGTTTATTATCTGCATTTCTTCTTGGTGTAGCAATTTTAATGGCCAGTAGTGTACAATGGAATTCGTAGGAACCTCCAGTGCGCAATTCCGACTCCCACCTCGCCAGTTTCTTTTTGTGTTCTTGCTCGTTTGTTCTATATTCCAAATGGTTAGCATGAAATAACCTGCAATGATTCAACATTGTCGGCTGTGGAGGATTATTCGTGTCACTTTGTGTGCGTCTGCAGAGCGGCGCGACAGAAAAGAGTAGCTGGAGATGAAATCGGAGAAGTTGAGGGACGGGGACGTCCGCGGGCGAGGATATGGGCCCCCAGGGCGCCGAGAGGACATAAACACAGCGGCGAGCCGGGCCGGACTGTCGCCGCCGCGACGGCTGCCACCGCCGCCGCCGGCGCTTCCACGACATGGTGCTTGCTGACGTCACACTACTAACGGCGCGTTCCTTCAGTTTGATAGCGGCCGGAGGCTTGGCACGAATCAGAGATGGAACCTCCCGGAGCCACTGCTATTTTTGCCACAATCTTACAAGGGAACCTCCCCATCGCACCCCTTCAGATTTAGTTATATGGTGCCTCAGTAGATGCCTTGAAAAACTGAACACAGATCAGTCGAGAAAACAGGAAGAAGTTGTGTGGAACTATGAAAAAATAAGCAAAATATACAAACTGAGTAGTCCATGAGCAAGATGGCATCATCAAGGAGAGTGGGAGCTTAGGAACGCCGTGGTCCCGTGGCTAGAGTGAGCAGCTGCGCACTGGGAGGTCATTGGTTCAAGTCTTCCCTCGGGTAGAAAGTTTACTTTTTCATTTTCGCAAAGTTATGATTTGTCCGTTCGTTCATTGACGCCTCTGTTCACTGTAATAAGTTTAGCGTCTGTGTTTTGCGACCGCACAGCAAAACCGTGCGATTAGTAGACGAAAGGACGTGCCTCTCCAATGGGAACCGAAAACATTTGATCGCAAGGTCATAGGTCAACCGGTTCCTCCACAGGAAAACACGTCTGATATATTCTATACGACACTGGTGACGGCATGTGCGTCACGTGACAGTGATATGTTGTCGACCCACCTAACTTGTACACTTGGCAAATGGGTAAAAAATTCTTCTACCTTGCCCGATTTAGGTTTTCTTGTGGATGTGATAATCACTCCCAAAACAGTGATGAAAACATAAGAGTTTGTCACATAAACTGCAACAAATGAATGGAAGAGTTTCACAGTCGCACAGTTTTCCCTGTGCTCTGTCAAAACATATGTTTTTAACGTTTCCAAATTTTTCCGTGTGTATACCGTCAAATCCTGCATATGTCCAAGCAAATCTGAACATGTCCTGGAATTTTAGAGAGCGAAGTTGATTATGTGTGAGTGCCTGAACTTTGATAATTGTCTGGAAATAAAAATTTATACTTTTCACTCGAGGGAGGATTTGAACCAAGGACCTCTCGTTTCGCAGTTGCTCACGCTAACCACGGGACTACGGTGCTCCTAAACTCACGGTCTCCTTGATGTTGCCTAACCTGCGCATGGACTACTCAGTTTGTATATTTTGCTTAATTTTTTCATAGTTCCACACAACTTCCTCCTGTTTTCTCGATTGATCTGTATTCAGTTTTTCAAGGCCTATCCACTGTGCTGAGGGGGGTGCGATGGTAAGGTTCCCTTGTTAGCAGTCGCAGGTACACAAAGGTCGCATAGCAAGGGAAGATTGCTATCTTTGTCTAGAGGAAATGTGAAGAGAGACAGAAAACGTATGAGAATACTTTCTGCGCAAACGTTTGCAATGGCAGCGCCTTTCTACTAGTCAATACATTCTTTTATATATGTGTCACGTCTAAGGTACACACACTAATGGTGATATTAAAAACAAATAATATAGAAAATTGAAGGACAAGTCGTATTGAATTTGAACAAATTCGGCACTCACACGTCCCACTTGTCTAGTTTACATCCACGATGCGTCTGGTTCAAAATGGTTCAAATGGCTCTGAGCACTATGGGACTTAACTGCTGAGGTCATCAGTCCCATAGAACTACTTAAACCTAACTAACCTAAGGACATCACACACATCCATCCCGAGGCAGGATTCGAACCTGCGACCATAGCGGTCGCGCGATTCCAGACTGTAGCGATGCGTCTGGAAAATTCCGTTAATGCTCTCAAAAATTAAAGGAAGCGACAACACACTTATAACATCGGTTGTAAACCTGTAAATGTCAGCAAACGCTTCTGGTAGAATCTCTCAGATGAAACCTGATGCTGCCAGTACCATGAGGAGAGCAAGCAATTGACAATGGCGTTGCGTTCATCGTCCTTCCCGCTTCCCTCGGATCGAAATTCTGGATGCCTCTGCAACAGGCAGTCAAAATCGGCTTAGCCTTCGATTCTCTCCGCCTATTTCTTTTTGGGAGGAGGGAAAGATGATCATTACCATGCCACTGACTCCGCTTCGTCTCCGGGTCTTATTGTTAACAGCAGGTCTCATCTCCTATAACGATGCGGATGTCCAATAACGTGTGGCTACGATGTTCCGAGCCGTTCCACAAGAAGCGTTTGCTGACAGCTGTACAACCGATGTCACGAGATTGTTGCAGCTAATGGTGATGACTTTGAAGGTCGGTAAGGTTATTTTCTTCAACCAGAACTCTAGAAAAAACCATCAGAGCTTATAGTATGGACGACCAAAAGAAAAAAAAATTACTGAACATAGACTCTAAAATGCATACTTCAAGAGCTGTATGAGCACTTGTTTATCTACGTTACTGTGAAAAATATATTTTCTACAGAACAAGTGCTCATAGCTCATTTTTCCTCATTTCGGTCTGTACTACCACATCTGAACGGTTTTCAGTGTATTTCGGGTTTACCGTATGTACACTGTCGGAAAAAAATCGCAACACCGGGAAGGAATTGTGCGACATAAACTAAAGTGACACGCTTGTTTCTATACACATCAAAAAAAGTTTTGCATCATCCCAGTTCCCAGAACTCCTGAAGGTAGACGTTGAATGTGGATATTGTATAACATACACAGTATAATGAATTCTACTCTGTTAATGATGAAAGTCTATGTGAATGCAGCTTGCCGCTAACTTGGTGTAATGTTTTGTCTGTACAGAAGTGTATCTGTCGCCTTTATCGCTCTTTCACTCTCACACATAAATCGGTACAATAAAGTCAGGGCTTCGTGTTTTCTAGTTAGGCTGATCCGTGAAAAGACAGACAAACAATTATGCTAATGGAGGATTCTGAGTAATTTCTCGAATTTCATTCGCTCTCTCTCTCTCTCTCTCTCTCTCTCTCTCTCTCTCTGTCCTTTATCTGTGTTCAGCTTAACTATATTATTTACGTGAAATCAGCCTAGTAGAATCTCTGGTGGAGCCCTTCGTCTTAATATTCCGCGGCTGGGTTGCTGGAAAAGATCTTTACATTTGTTATTATTCTTAAGCGCTGCATTCAGTTGGGAAAATCGATCGTTTGAACAATTCGTTCAGTTTACGACAGATCTAAAATTTCAGATGTGGACGAAGCCTTTTTGGACGATTTAAAAAAAAACTCAGAGATTGCAGGCTCTCTTCGTCACATCTGAAACTTCCCAATTAATTACAGGGTCCAGACAATCATCAATGAGTCAGACAGAGAACTCATTCGTCATTCACTCTAGAATAAAATGGTCACAAACCTTATTTCTGAGGAAAATTGTATATTGAATCCATTTCCGTACATGTTCCGTTTTCTGTTGGTTCCAAGTCTCATGTAATTTTCTTTTACAGGTTTTTTCTTTTTTCTCTTTATCTATCACGCTATCGGCACAAACTTTCCTAGCTCGCTTTAGCGCGAAGAAGAGTAAATAAATCTCCTTTAGCAACCCGACAATCTTCCAACCGATACTTCCGAAGCTGTTCCTTTCTCCCACTATAATAACCATGGAGCATACATTTCTGTACCTCTGTTGTTCCAAAGAATAAACGTACTAGAAAAATACCTTGGCGTCGACGAGCTGTCGGCGCATATATTACTAGAAAATCTGATCAGATACTTTTCAAACGTAAATACATGTGGATGATTTGGTTGACCATTATTAATTATTGCGTGGTAGAGGGTAATTTTCCGTGGGGAGATTACAATGCCCCCCCCCAGCGAGCGAAGTTTGTGAGCTCAATTTTGATTCACCGAACACACTTCGCGAGCTATCTATTAGCGTGGATAACCCGGAAGTGATGATTGTCAGTCCTCCGACTGAAAAAGAATATTATATTTGAGACAGACGAAGAAAAGAAATGTTGAAGACAGAAGAAATGAAGAGACCGGTACCGCGGCTGTATTGCTTTTACGTGCATATAGGTGTTATGTTTGCTGTGCACAACCAAGGAAGATGATCTTTCATGAACTGATGTCAGGGTCTACCCATTCGGCAACTTTCTTAAGCAGGGAAACCTTGGAAAACCTCTTAAGCCTAGACCCCCAGCCTACGGTACATAGAAGATAGGAAAGCCTATAGAAAAAAAATATATAATTTTGAAATAGATCTCTAGAGGAAAGACAGGGATCAATTTGTATCACGATTTGGAGAAGAGTGGTTTGTGCCTCTAGCAAAACAAAACGTTTTACAATGAATAACGTGAATTCTCGTTTTACAATCTTGCTCCTGGTACAATATCTTGCGGTGCTAAACTCCCCCGGGTCTTGCATGTCCCCGACGTCCACATTTGTAGTCGGTCTTCTACGCGGCCCCCTCTGTAGTTGATCTTCTACGCGGCCCACAATGGGAAGAGTAGAAGGAACAGGGATACTCGAATTCACATGCAACATTCATTCCAAAAGAATTAGCAATGACCAAAAGGAAAACTCTTCCTGTAAGAGAACTGATTAGGTTGCACCGTCCAAGATTCTCCTTTTTGAAAGCAAAATCCTTATGGCTTCATGGATCCTTTTTGTTACGACGTACTTCAAGGAATTCAACCATTAACTAATGATGTTGCCAAAAGCATCATCCGATTTACTCCCTTTTGAATACTCCTTTTGACTTTGCCTCCCCACTTGTGCTTATAAGTCCAAAGGTTCTAACACATTTTCTATCACTGATTTGTTCTTCGTAATTTAAAGGATTCATGTAACTTACTATAGATTTTGGATTCAAATCATCGAATAATGGAAAGTGTAGTTCATTTTATACCAAGACATCATCCATATTTCCTTGATAAGTCATATAATTTAGCCATACTCAAAACTTTTTATTCTAAATACATATATTTTTACGCTTGAGTGCCGAAATGTAAAATTTATTAGCATTGAGGAATGCGGATTCACTTCTTTCATTTACTCTCTGATTCATACGGCGTTCATCCATGCTCATATATGGAAATGGATTTTTCACACAAAATTCCCAAACGAACACGAACCATTAAATTACTACTGAATCTATGAATATTACTTTCTTTAATCATTCATTAATAAATTAAAAACTCTTAACTTCTAATTATAACACCTATTCCTTTTAGAGTTCAACATGAATTAGTTTATCCTCGCGTTTGGTGCGAGTCTCTTACAAAGCATATCTGTATCGTCTATATCGATTTTAATTCTCGCGCCGACGTCAACTGTTTTGCGCGGGAAATTATCTTTGCGGCGTTAACCGTCACTCACGATTCACTACCACAACACATTCCTTCACACGTTTACACATGTAAGCGTTCACATGAGATTATATATGAATCTTCACTCGAACCTCTTTAGATTATTCAGCGCCATTTGCGGGAAACATTTCATTCTTCTTGAAGGTCAGTTAGATCCTTAATCATTCTTGATGACATTAGCAATGCTAAAGTTCTATGTTCACCCATACCACAGGTGAAGCCTATCTCCACTATCTTCTTTACAACACTCGATAATAATAGTTAGTCACTATTTCTATACTCTATGTCACTGATTAACTATTTCAATTTAAAGGTTTCTATCACTACACACACAGTTTATTGTTATGTTTTTTACGAGCGTTCATTTTGCTTTTGGCGAGACCAACAATGGGGAGCAGTATGGGCTTGTAGAGGGTTCGATCAAACCCCATTTCAACATGCGATCTATTTCTTTTTGAACTTGAGCCCTTAACCTCCAGGGAACAGGATAGAAAGTTCTACAATACGTTTCGTGTGGCTTAACGTAGAGATGGCATATGTATCCCTTAATAACTCCTGGCCTTTCATCAAACACGTTTTCATACACTAATAATAATTCTTTGAGCTGCTTCTTCTGATCTTCAATAATGCAGTCGGATTCATTTAACTTCTCATACACTAATTGACCGAAGTCTCCTTTGACTTGGAACTCATTATTTACATGCTGTTTAGAATTTTGTGCAGTCCTAATTACTTGCACACTGATCCCACTATTATATTTTCTGGTAAGGCTTTCCTTTTTCAACAAGTCCAACTCAATTTCTTGTTTATTTACATTTAACCAAATTTTTCCTGTTTTAAAATCTATTCTGCATCCGTATTGACGTAGGCTGTCGACTCCGATAATGCAGTCTACCACCAAATTTTTCACAACAAGGAATGTGCTTAATATTGCTACATTTCCGACTTCTACACTAAGTAGTGACTGCACTTTTACATTAGCCGATCTAGCCCCAACGGCGCCTATTATTCTGCAATTTTGAACTGGAAAAATTGGTACTCGTCTTATATTTCTGATCTTGTTGAATAGAGCCTCCGAAATAACATTTGTAGTTGCAGCTGTGTCCAAAACCGCCACTATAGGTACAGTCTCCAAAATGACTTGCACTACGGCTACTGCCACCTGTTCCTTATCCTCATCTTGGGGTTCTAAGTCCTCGGTCAATTCATCTGCCAGTAATCTTCCATCATTATACGTTAGCATGGGTACACATATCCTTTTGCCCCTCAACCAATTGTTGACCGCTCCTCCGGGGCACGAGTGGGTCCTTACAAGTTTGTTGGATTTTGATTCGCCTGGTGGTTGACATCATCCGTCACTTCGGTAATTACCGGTTGATTCGTAGATGTCCGTCCCCACTGATGTTGGTTATTTGAGTTTATTCCCCCCGGTTGATTCCACTTTCTATTACCGTTATTGTTCCAAGCTTGCGGTCTGAAATTCCTTTCGTTTCCCATACGGGATTGTATCTTTTCCCATTCCTGTTGTTCCTTGGATAGCCCCTCGCAAGACTATTGCCGGTATTATTGTTGCGATTTTGAGGGGTTTCTCCACTATTTATCGATCTCTGTGCGTTTACTTGCCTACCATTTTGCGGAGGTTCTATCTCCCTATATTGGAATCTGTTGTTACGGGCTTTCTGGTTGTTCTCTTCTATAATGTCTATATGATCTAACGTCGTGAGGAACGACTCCAGGTCTTTATCGTTGCCGTAAATTAATTGATTCCGGATGTTAGTTGGTAATCTCGCCTTAAGTATGTTTATTATGTCTGGCAAAGGCATAGGTCTGTCCCAATATCTAGTTTTATTTATATATTTTTCAAAATACTCCCTAAGGCTTCCTCTTGAAAAAGAGAAAGGCTCTGGGTAGAGCACCTCCTGCCTTAGGCGTTCCTGTACCCCTTCTGACCAGAATTTTGCTAAAAACGCTTTCTCAAAATCTTCATAGGTCGAGCAAACAGAAGTCATGTCCGAGGCCCAGATCGCCCCCGAACCTTGTATATACCCAGTCACGAAACAGATCTTCTGCCACTCCGACCAATTTCTGGGTAGTACTCCCCTAAAACTTCGAATAAAAACAATCGGATGGGCCCCCCTTTTGTCAGTGTTAAAAATCTGAAATTGCCGATGCTTTAGCATTTTTTCTTCGGCATGGCAAAGGCTTTCGTAATCTCCGTCAGATAAAACTTCACGCGAACAACTAGCTCGTGGCAATTTAATATTCGAGTTACTCACACAAGTCGGTATCGTGTGCGAATGTGCAGTAACTGGCTCTACAGTCGCTGCTAACTTCTGCTGCTGGCCTGTATTCATTTGTTCTGAGCCTTGTTGTGAAACGCGTATTGACTCTGCTATCGTTTGTTTCCAATGCTCGAAATCAGCACCTAACTGCTGTCGCACTTCCTCAAGTCCTTTCGCAAACAAATTCTCTTCCTGTTTGCCACATAGACTCTGGAATGCTGCTTTAACATTTTGCTCAACGTTTTCACACATTACCCTTTTGTTTTCTAATGTGATTTCGGATAATTTACCCGTTAATACATTAATTTGGTGATCTATAACGTCCTGACGTTCTGTCAGATGTTCCGCACTTTCCTTTAGGTTCGTCTGCGTACGTGCCAATTCAGGAAGTTGCGCAATTGCACATGACATGGCATCTTGCTTTTGTACTAATTGCGGAACCATTTCCACCTGTTCCCGTACGGTATCTATCTTAATAGCCACATACTCCTTCATTTCTACACGTACGCGGTGAGTAGATTCCTCACATTGAGCTTTCACCAATTCTATTTGTACAGTTAATTTTCGTTCCGTCTCTTCGGCCTGATCCGTAAGTTCCTTTGTCTTCGCCTCTATTCGCTGCTCTAATTCGGAAAAACTGTCGTGTAACTGTTGCTTAATCTCAGCTTTCAGATTTTCCTGCCCCTCAGTAACTGAGGCTAATTTCGCATTCAAATCATTTTGCCCCTCGGTAACTGAGGCTAACTTCGCATTAATGTCAATTTTCAGATTTTCTTGCCCTTCAGTAACTGAGGCTAGTTTCGCGTTAATGTCGGTTTTCAAATTTTCCTGCCCTTCAGTAACTGAGGCTAATTTTGTATTCAAATGGTTTTGCCCTTCGGTAACTGAGGCTAATTTCGCGTTAATGTCGATTTTCATGTTGTTCATGCTCTCGGTTATCATTTGCATCTGTCTCATGATAATTACTAATGGATCTAATCCATGTTGCATACCTGCTGTTACATCTCCAGCCGTGTCTACAGGGCGTTCTATTGCGCTATCTGTAGCGATCGGTTCTACAACACTTCTTACTCCATCATTATCATCAGTGCTAACAGCTGAAGGCTGTTGCGTGTTGCTCTGCTCTGTTTGATTCATCTTAAACATTGCCCTAGTTAAAGCCATATAAATGTTCTACAGTCAATATGTATATATCTCCCTTCACACAAGAGTACTTCTGTGGCTGCTTTCTTATTGTACTTACAGAGGTAAATGCAAATAGGGCAGGTCAATCAAACTACGTCTGGCATGAGCACAATTAGTAAATGTTCAAATCTACGTCTACTACCTCAATACTAGCAAGCTATAATAAAAAAGTATAGATCTAGCCTTATTTTCTGCGCCCAGCGTGCTGCTTTTATTTGTAGATGGACTTAATTGGCCTGCGAGTATTTCTTCTCCTTTCCAAGTTAAGTTGTCTCGTCGTAGTTCACAGGAAACAGAGAACAAAATTATTTTAACAACGTCCAAAAACGTGTCCTGTCACGGATTGGCCATTATAATGAATTCTACTCTGTTAATGATGAAAGTCTATGTGAATGCAGCTTGCCGCTAACTTGGTGTAATGTTTTGTCTGTACAGAAGTGTATCTGTCGCCTTTATCGCTCTTTCACACTCACACATAAATCGGTACAATAAAGTCAGGGCTTCGTGTTTTCTAGTTAGGCTGATCCGTGAAAAGACAGACAAACAATTATGCTAATGGAGGATTCTGAGTAATTTCTCGAATTCCATTCGCTCTCTCTCTCTCTCTCTCTCTCTCTCTGTCCTTTATCTGTGTACAGCTTAACTATATTATTTACGTGAAATCAGCCTAGTAGAATCTCTGGTGGAGCCCTTCGTCTTAATGGTTCAAATGGCTCTGAGCACTATGGGACTCAACTGCTGAGGTCATTAGTCCCCTAGAACTTAGAACTAGTTAAACCTAACTAACCTAAGGACATCACAAACATCCATGCCCGAGGCAGGATTCGAACCTGCGACCGCAGCGGTCTTGCGGTTCCAGACTGCAGCGTCTTTAACCGCACGGCCACTTCGGCCGGCTTTTGTCTTAATATTCCGCGGCTGGGTTGCTGGAAAAGATCTTTACATTTGTTATTATTCTTAAGCGCTGCATTCAGTTGGGAAAATCGATCGTTTGAACAATTCGTTCAGTTTACGACAGATCTAAAATTTCAGATGTGGACGAAGCCTTTTTGGTCGATTTCAAAAAAACTCAGAGATTGCAGGCTCTCTTCGTCACAGCTGAAACTTCCCAATTAATTACAGGGTCCAGACAATCATCAATGATTCAGACAGAGAACTCATTCGTCATTCACTCTAGAATAAAATGGTCACAAACCTTATTTCTGAGGAAAATTGTATATTGAATCCATTTCCGTACATGTTCCGTTTTCTGTTGGTTCCAAGTCTCATGTAATTTTCTTTTACAGGTTTTTTTTTTCTCTTTATCTATCACGCTATCGGCACAAACTTTCCTAGCTCGCTTTAGCGCGAAGAAGAGTAAATAAATCTCCTTTAGCAATCCGACAATCTTCCAACCGATACTTCCGAAGCTGTTCCTTTCTCCCACTATAATAACCATGGAGCATACATTTCTGTACCTCTGTTGTTCCAAAGAATAAACGTACTAGAAAAATACCTTGGCGTCGACGGGCTGTCGGCGCATATATTACTAGAAAATCTGATCAGATACTTTTCAAACGTAAATACATGTGGATGATTTGGTTGACCATTATTAATTATTGCGTGGTAGAGGGTAATTTTCCGTGGGGAGATTACAACAGTCCAAATGACTGTTCAGAGATGTCACTAAATCCACCCAAAGATTTAAACAACCATACATGAGCAGCGCCTATTAGACGGAGGGGGTCCGACAGCCGATGAGTTCCAGTCATTCCACCAGGAAGGAGGTACACGGCTCGTGTTGTCTGTAGTTCAACCATGCCTAGACGGTCAATACCGCGGTTCGATCGTGTCCGCATTGTTGCTTTTTGCCAGGAAGGGCTCTCAACAAGCGAAGTGTCCAGGTGTCTCGGAGTGAACCAAAGCGATGTTGTCCGAACGTGGAGGAGATACAGAGAGACAGGACCAGTCGATAACATGTCTCGTTTAGGACGGCCAAGGGTTGCTACTGCGATGGATGACCGCTACCTACGGATTATGGCTCGGAGGTACCCTGACAGCAACGCCACCACTTTGAATAATGCTTTCCGTGCAGCCACAGGAGGTCGTGTTCGACTCAAACTGTGCGCAATAGGCTACATGTTGCGCAACTTCACTCCCGGCGTCCATGGCGAGGTCCATCTTTGCAACCACGACACCATGCAGCACGATACAGATGGGCCCAACAACATGCCGAATGGATCGCTGAGGATTGGCATAATGTTCTTTTCACCGATGAATGTCGCACATGCCTTCAACCAAACAATCGTCGGAGACGTGTTTGGAGGCAACCTGGTCAGGCTGAACGCCTTAGACACACTGTCCAGCGAGTGCAGCAAGGTGGAGGTTCCCTGCTATTTTGGGGTGGCATTATGTGGGGCCGACGTATGCCGCTGGTGGTCGTGGAAGGCGCCGTAATGGCTGTACGATACGTGAATGCTATCCTCCGACCGATACTACAACCATATTGGCGAGGCATTCGTCTTCACGGACGACAATTCACGCCCCCATCGTGCACATCTTGTGAATGACTTCCTCCAGGATAGCGACATCGCTCGACCAGAGTGGCCAGCATGTTCTCCGTACATGAACCTTATCGACATATTTGGGATAGATTGAAAAGGGCTGTTTAAGGACGACGTGACCCACCACAACTCTGAAGGATCTACGCCGAATCGCCGTTGAGGAGTGGGACGATCCGAACCAACAATGCCTTGATGAACTTATGGATAGTATGAAACGACTAATACAGACATGCGTCAATGCAAGAGGACGTGCTACTGGGTATTAGAGGTACCGGTGTGTACAGCAATCTGGACCACCACCTCTGAAGAACTCGTTGAATGGGTGTACAGCAGGCAACGTGTGGTTTTCATGACCAATAAAAAGGGCGCAATTGATGTTTATGTTGATCTCTATTCCAATTTTCTGTACAGGTTCCGGATCTCTCGGAACTGAGATGGTGCAAAACTTTTTTTGATTTGTGCACATACGATAGACGATTTCACTTCAAATTTCGCGCCAGTCACATAGGAGTGACGCTAGTAGCACCACTATTAGATAAAAATGAGGTTTGTTTTAAATACATGCTGTATCGGTCGTCTGCGTTAGTTAATTTTGAGACTGGACGTGTTGACGTTAGTCAAGAATGCCTGTAAAGGAGACAAAGACTCCAGTATCAGCAACTCAGTGAGTTTGAACGAGGTAGTGTCATAGGGCTACGAGAAGCTGGATTTTCCTTTTGCGATTTTGGAGACAGACGTAGCAGGAATGCAGCCCCTGTATGATTGTTGGCAGCGGTGGTTAAGAAAATGTACGACCGTAAGAAGATCGGACTCCGGATGACCACGTGGCAGCGCAGAGAGGGGATACCATCGTGTTCGGCGTATGGTTCTGGCACATCTTGCTACATCTGTAGCAGCAATGTGAGCAGCATCTGGCTACACAGTGACACAACGAACGGTTAGAAATCGGTTACTTCAAGGACAGCTTCGAGCTGTAGCGTGCATTCCTCTGACCCAAACTACCGCCATTATCGAATTCAGTGGTGTCAAGCGAGAGGTCATTCGAGGGGACGGTGGAGGTCTGTTGTATTCTGATGAAATATGGTTCTTTCTCGCTGCTAGTGACAGGCGTGTGTTGCTTAGAAAGAGGCCAATTGAAGGCCTGCATCCAACCTGTTAGCATGCTAAAACACTGGACCTACACCAGGAGTTATGGTCTGGGATGCTACTACTTATTATAGCAGGAGCACTCTCGTGGCTATCCCACGCCTCCTGACTGAAAATTTGTACGACCTGTTGTGCTGCCATTCATGAATAGCACTACAGGGGGTGTTTTCCAACAGGATACCGCTCTCCACATACTACTGTTGTAATCCAACATGCTCTTTAGTGTGTCGACGTGCCCCTTGGTCTGCTCCAACACCAGCTCTGTCTCCAGTCGATTACAAATGGGATATCATGGGTCGGCAACTTCAGCGTCATCCACAAACTTCATTAACCGCCCCTGTATTGACCGACCAAGTGCAACAGGCGTGGACCTCCATCCCACAAACTGACATCCGCCACCTGCGCAACACGATGCATGCACGTTTGTAGGATTAGATTAGATTAGTACCTGTTCCATAGATCATGAATACGACACTTCGTAATGATGTGGAACGTGTCAGGTTAATAAAAGGTGTCTATACGAGATAATACATTACACAAAATATTACATGACAATATTATTTTCTTTTTTTGTGGGGTTGGGGATATTACCCAATTACTGTGTCCAAAAATTCATCTAATGAGTAGAAGGAGTTGCCATTAAGAAATTCTTTTCATTTCCTTTTAAATGCTATATGGCTATCTGTCAGACTTCTGATGCTATTAGGTAAGTGACCAAAGATTTTTCTGGCAGCATAATTAACCCCCTTCTGAGGAAAAGTTAGATTTAACCTTGAGTAGTGAAGATCATCCTTTCTCCTAGTGTTGTAGCCATGTAAATTGCAATTACTTTTGAATTCGTTCGGATTGTTAACAACAAATTTCATAAGTGAATATATATATTTTGAGGCTACAGTGAAGATCTCTAGCTCTTTAAATAAGTGTCTTCAGGATGATCTTGGATGAGCTTCAGAAATTATTCTGATTACACGCTTTTGTGTGATGAACACTCCTTTACTCAATGATGAGTTACCCCAAAATATGATGCCATACGAGAGCAGAGAATGAAAATAGGCATGGAAAGTTAATTTACTGAGATGTATATCGCCAAAATTTGCAATGACCCTAATAGCATAAGTAGCTGAACTCAATAGTTTCAGCAGATCCTCTGTGTGTTTTTTCCAGTTCAACTCCTCATCAATACATACACCTAGAAATTTTGAATATTCTACCTCAGCTACCAATTTCTGGTCGAAGTCTATATTTATTAATGGTGTCGTTCCATTTACCGTCTGGTACTGCGTATACTGTGTTTTGTCAAAGTTTAATCAGAGTCTATTGGCAGAGAACCACTTAATGATTTTCTGAAAAACATCGTTTACAATTTCATCAGTTAATTCTTGTCTGTTGGGTATGATAGCTATACTTGTATCATCAGCAAAAAGTACCAGATTTCAATCTTCGTGAATATAGAATGGCAAGTCATTAATACACACTCCTGGAAATGGAAAAAAGAACACATTGACACCGGTGTGTCAGACCCACCATACTTGCTCCGGACACTGCGAGAGGGCTGTACAAGCAATGATCACACGCACGGCACAGCGGACACACCAGGAACCGCGGTGTTGGCCGTCGAATGGCGCTAGCTGCGCAGCATTTGTGCACCGCCGCCGTCAGTGTCAGCCAGTTTGCCGTGGCATACGGAGCTCCATCGCAGTCTTTAACACTGGTAGCATGCCGCGACAGCGTGGACGTGAACCGTATGTGCAGTTGACGGACTTTGAGCGAGGGCGTATAGTGGGCATGCGGGAGGCCGGGTGGACGTACCGCCGAATTGCTCAACACGTGGGGCGTGAGGTCTCCACAGTACATCGATGTTGTCGCCAGTGGTCGGCGGAAGGTGCACGTGCCCGTCGACCTGGGACCGGACCGCAGCGACGCACGGATGCACGCCAAGACCGTAGGATCCTACGCAGTGCCGTAGGGGACCGCACCGCCACTTCCCAGCAAATTAGGGACACTGTTGCTCCTGGGGTATCGGCGAGGACCATTCGCAACCGTCTCCATGAAGCTGGGCTACGGTCCCGCACACCGTTAGGCCGTCTTCCGCTCACGCCCCAACATCGTGCAGCCCGCCTCCAGTGGTGTCGCGACAGGCGTGAGTGGAGGGACGAATGGAGACCTGTCGTCTTCAGCGATGAGAGTCGCTTCTGCCTTGGTGCCAATGATGGTCGTATGCGTGTTTGGCGCCGTGCAGGTGAGCGCCACAATCAGGACTGCATACGACCGAGGCACACAGGGCTAACACCCGGCATCATGGTGTGGGGGGCTATCTCCTACACTGGCCGTACACCACTGGTGATCGTCGAGGGAACACTGAATAGTGCACGGTACATCCAAACCGTCATCGAACCCATCGTTCTACCATTCCTAGACCAGCAAGGGAACTTGCTGTTCCAACAGGACAATGCACGTCCGCATGTATCCCGTGCCACCCAACGTGCTCTAGAAGGTGTAAGTCAACTACCCTGGCCAGCAAGATCTCCGGATCTGTCCCCCATTGAGCATGTTTGGGACTGGATGAAGCGTCGTCTCACGCGGTCTGCACGTCCAGCACGAACGCTGGTCCAACTGAGGCGCCAGGTGGAAATGGCATGGCAAGCCGTTCCACAGGACTACATCCAGCATCTCTACGATCGTCTCCATGGGAGAATAGCAGCCTGCATTGCTGCGAAAGGTGGATATACACTGTACTAGTGCCGACATTGTGCATGCTCTGTTGCCTGTGTCTATGTGCCTGTGGTTCTGTCAGTGTGATCATGTGATGTATCTGACCCCAGGAATGTGTCAATAAAGTTTCCCCTTCCTGGGACAATGAATTCACGGTGTTCTTATTTCAATTTCCAGGAGTGTATATTAAGAACAGCAGAGGACCCAAGACCGAACCTTATGGCACCCCATTCATGATTGTTCCCCAGTTTGAGAAGTCACCAGTTTTTTGCATATTATGTGAACTGCTAATTTCAACTTTCTGCACTCTTCCAGTTAGGTATAATTTAAACCATTTGAGCACTGTCCCATTCATACCACAGTACTTGAGCTTATCTAGAAGTATTCCATGATTTACACAATCAAATGCTTTTGATAGATCACAAAAAATCGCAACAGGTGACTTCCAGTTACTCAGAGCACTTAATATTTCATTAGTGAAAGTATATATAGCATTTTCCGTTGAAAAACCCTACTGGAAACCAAACTGACATTTTGTTAAGACTTTATTTTTCAAAGGTGAGAAGCTGCTCTACAATACTTTACTTTTTCAAGAATTTTAGATAAGGCAGTCAGAAGAGAGATTGGTTCAAAAATGGCTCTGAGCACTATGGGACTCAACTGCTGAGGTTATTAGTCCCCTAGAACTTAGAACTAGTTAAACCTAACTAACCTAAGGACATCACAAACATCCATGCCCGAGGCAGGATTCGAACCTGCGACCGTAGCGGTCTTGCGGTTCCAGACTGCAGCGCCTTTAACCACACGGCCACTTCGGCCGGCAAGAGAGATTGGGCGGTAGTTGTTGACATCAGACGTATACCCTTTTTTATGCAGTGGTTTAACAATGGCATACTTCAGTCTATCTGGGAAAATACCCTGCTTCACAGAGCTATTACATATGTGGCTAAGAATCCCACTTATGTCTTGAGAACAAGCTTTTATTATCCTGCTGCAAATGCCATCAATTCCATGTGAGCTTTTATTCTCGAGTGAGTTTATTATCTTCTTAATTTCAGAAGGAGAGGTGGGTGGAATTTCAGTTGTATCAAATGGTGTGGGTAAAGCCTCTTCCATTAACTGCCTTGCTTCTTCTAATGAACATTGAGATCCTATTTTCTTTACAACATTTAAAAAATGATTATTCAAAATGTTTTCGACTTCAGGCTTTTGTTTATCAAGTTTCGATTCGCTTTGATGGTGATGCCGTCATCCTGTACTCTTGGTTGCCTTGTCTCCCTTGTAATAATATTCCAAATTGTTTTGATTTTGTTATCAGAGGTATTAATCTCAGACATGATGAACATGTTTATGGACTTTTTAATAACCTTTCTTAATGTAGCACAGTAGTTTTTATAATATTTGGCTGTTTCATTACTCTCTCTTCTTGTTAGATATGGTTCCCTTTGTGGTTACAAGATATTTTTATTCCTTTAGTAAGCGAAGGTTTTTCTCATGGTTTCTTATAATTAGATTTAACTACTTTCTTGGGCAAACAGTTTTCAAATTCTCTTACAAGTGTATCATGAAATAAGTTATATTTTTAATTAATTCCTTGTACACCTCATCCCAGTCTAATTGCTGAAGATTTTCTCTGGAATTTCTAATTGTTGATTCATTAATTGAATGCACAACTTTGGAGATTAGTTTTGAATTACTGAATGTAGCTATGTCATATACTGCAACTAGCTGAGCATCATGATCAGAAAGGCCACTCTCAACAGGACGAGAATTTATGTTTTTAAACCTATCTTGGTCTATAAAAGTGTTACCTATCAATGTACTGCTGTCCTTTACTACCCAAATAGGAAAATTAATGATAGGTGTCAAACTGAAAGAACCGAGCAAGACTTTCAGGTCATTCTTCCTATTACACTCTTTCAGTGAATCAACATTGAAGTCCCCACAAATAACAATTTGCTTTCCCCTATCTGACAGATAGCACAACAAGGCATCCAAGTTTTCCAGGGATAAATGAAAGTTTCCTGAAGGGGACCTATATACTGTTACAATTATAAAAGAGCCCTCCTTCATTTTAAGTTGACAGGCACATGCTTCTATATGTTGCTCTAGACAAAAAATTTTTGTATCTAAGCTTTCTACACAGTGATAACGTTTGACATATATGGCAACTCCTCCTCTCACCTTATTCTCTCTACTCATATGTGCAGCTAGTATATAACCACTGATATTTACCTTTTCCATATCAGACACAATGTGATGCTCAGACAGGCATAGTATATCTATTATATTATCAGATTCAATGTCATCTAAACAAACCAGAAGCACATCTATTCTTCAGTCCCGGAATATTTTGGTGAAAAATGGTAACATTATTTTTTACTTTACTTTTGTGAAAATCTACTTTTTTCTTTAATCCACCAATATTTTGGTTAAATATGGTAACATTATTATTTACCTTCCTGTTTGGACCTCTTTAGCACCTGCCTGTCTGAACTTCTCATTGGACACTGATATTAGTCTAAAAAGAGGTCCCCCCTTATGGATTTCGCTAACAACCGTGCCAGTTTACCCTTCCCTTTCCTATTGAGGTGTAGGCCATGCCTCGTGAAATCCCCCTTATCAATAGCCTCGACAGGAACCAATCCAATGTCTGACAGAGTGGCCACCCTGCGCAACTGATCCAACTCCATATTTACCCTCCTGAGAGAGGGGTTCAAATGGGGCTGATCATGCCGCACGAAAGCAGGCACCAGCCTAACATTGGTATGGGTAGTTGCCGAGGCTATTTTCACCAGGTCACACTCAATACTGTAGACCTGATCCCTATCAATACTGTTTCCCACTCCACTCATTATCATCACATGATCCTGCTTTGTGAAACCCTTGCACAAGGAACCTATATCCTCTACCACATGGCTAAGACTTGCACTTGGCTTAAAAAGTTTGTGACCTGGTACCTGTCACATAATTTTTCCTGCAAACTGTGGCCCACACCTCTTCAGTGGCTGCTACTTAGCAACAGAACTTTCCTCTTAGCTTCTACTTTTTTGGAAACAGTTGCTTTCCTAGTGAGATTCTGTTGCATCTTAACTACGTCTACTTCTACTGGAGCCTCTTCCTTACTTAACTGTGGTAGCAAGGCAGATCTATTGGTTGTGCCAATTGGGAAACTGTCAGACACTGTCCTTTTTCTATGGCCCCTGTTCTCAGCTACCACTTCCCACCACTGTTTACCCACCTCCCCCTTTAACCTCTTCAGTTCCTCTCTCGCTCTGTCCAAATCAGCTTGAAGGGCTCTAATTTTCTCCTTCTGTTCAGCTATAATCCTATCTCTTGAGCAAACCCTGCAAAAGAATGGAAGAGTCTCGTTTGCTTCCCCAATTCCGACGCCGCTACAATTTCCCCAACGAAACCACCATTAACAACAGCTGCACAAAACCCCTGAACTAACTATCTTACTGCAGCTCACACACTTAGTATCCATGGTAGTTTGGAAATTAGGTAATAGATTTACTAAGTGATAACGATAATGTATTAAATACAGATGGAAAAGGATACTAAATGCCGGCCGGTGTGGCCGTGCGGTTCTAGGCGCTTCAGTCCGGAACCGCGTGACCGCTACGGTCGCAGGTTCGAATCCTGCCTCGGGCATTGATGTGTGTGATGTCCTTAGGTTGGTTAGGTTTAAGTAGTTCTAAGTTCTAGGGGACTGACGACCACATATGTTAAGTCCCATAGCGCTCAGAGCCATTTTTTGACACTAAATATGTTTTGGAAACTAATATCTAAGTAAACTATTACCAAATGCACTTAAATTTGTGGTATAACGCTAAATATGCACGATCAAAAATTAGGCCTAAACAGCCGATGTAACCACAACGAACTTTTTGCGGTAAGTGGAAGAATACGTAAATAAAAGAAAAACCTTTAATGGTAAGATTGAAGAGTACACTAATTAACGTATTTAATTAGTTAATCTGTACCAAATGCACTTAAGATTACGGTATAACGGTAAGCATACATACTCGGAAAGTAAGACAAAGCCGCGAAATATAAACAAAACGAACTTTTTGCGATTACTGGAACAATACGCATATAAAAGAAAAACTTTTTAATGGTGAGGTTGAAGAGTACACTAAAGAACGTATTTAATTATTCAAAAGTGTTCAACTACAATTAATTACAACCTAAATTACTTATCTTTCACGAAAGCTCTTTCTCCGTACATGCGGCCTTGTGCAGGGCTACCAACCAAGGCTTGCATCCAACATTCCTGCGGTTACACCGGTTCCCATAAATTTCCATCCGGCACCTGTGCAACACAATCCATGCACTTTCGCAGGCTGGCATTTAACAGTCTGGGGGTTACACGGGTTATTAATTTACCAACATTTCACAGTTGCAAAGGCTTATCTCGCGTTTACATTAACGTGTGAGCTTTTAATGATACTCACATATGTTACGAAGAGAAACGTATTTCCGAAATGTGGTATGCATCAAGGGAAGAAGTTACTATAAACATTGGTCGTA
The DNA here is from genome assembly GCF_021461395.2 of Schistocerca americana. Lineage (NCBI taxonomy): Eukaryota > Metazoa > Arthropoda > Insecta > Orthoptera > Acrididae > Schistocerca > Schistocerca americana. Next base: position 349,574,935 of record NC_060120.1, read on the forward strand.
AACCTCGTTTCTTCGGAGTTACGGCCTGCTTGCGTGAGTAGCGTATCATGCACACTGAGCACTTTGGCGCGGGACTAGTTAAAAAACAGGGTACGTACTTGATGTTTATGCAGTACAACATGCTTACATCGGTATGTAGCACGCACCCAACACGAGAACACTACAGAATTCTACAGCGTATTACACTACATAGTGTATCAGTGAGGTGGATTATTTTCGTTTTGGGTACCCATAGTGTTCACATGGAGGAGCGTTCGTTGTGAAACAGCAGTACGATGGATATAGGTCATATCGAGCAGTAGTTTTGAAGAACAGCACAGAGACATGTTGATCTTTGTCAGTACTGGTAATAGACCACAGCTCCGAAAATACGAGGTCTACGACCAATGCTCATAGGAACTTTTTCCCTTGTTGCATACTACATCCTCTGTTAATATTGGAACCTCTTTTCCGGATAGCCCCTCCATCCTACATACAGCAAAAAAAAAAAAAAAAAAAAAAAAAAAAAAAAAAAAAAAAAAAAAAAAATTCGTATACAAATTTTATTGTTTAGAGAAGATACATAGAAACACTTATTGTATGAGAAAAATGTCACATGAAAGTTTTGACACCAGTTACGTTTAGAGACTGTGTTCAAACTGTCGTGTGGTTTAGAGATATTGCTGAAAATGTCGTCCTTTTACATCAAAGTACAAATGACATCTGCGTGTTATGATTATCTAACAAGCTCGAAACAACTAGATATTTCACAAATAACGGCTGCAGCTTCATCTAAACGGACGACATCTCTCCTGGAATGTCTATTGGGTGTATCGTACACCGAACCCTTCATCTTCCCCCACAAGACAAAATCCGCATTCTAGCAGCAGCGGGAATACGGTGTACCTGTAACACATTTGTTACGTAGGAACGTGTTTATTTTTAGCCCCTCTAAATACCCTAAAATTGTGTGTACATAGTGTTTTACACCTTCTATATAATGGAAGCTGTTGAATGTAACCACACTGGATTCTGCGAGTTTGTGTGGGATCCGTCGATCATCTCGAATGAGAGTACCCGCACGTTCTAATACTGCAGGAGTCACATTTCTGTGCGGTCAGCTAGCACGCGGGAGATCGGAAAAGTTTTCACGATCTTGTTGCGCGATGATGACACGTGCCTCGCCCAACGACTCACCGTGATTTTGTTCACTGCTAAATCTCCATACACACCGTGCCTATGAATGTATGCGACGCTCTAGTTTTCCGCCGAATGTAAGTCAATGCCAGTTCTCTAAAAATTGTTCAAATGGCTCTAAGCATTATGAGACTTACCATCTGAGGTCATCAGTCCCCTAGACGTGGAACTACTTAAACCTAACTAACCTAAGGACATCACACACATCCATGCCCGAGGCAGGATTGGAACTTGCGACCGTAGCAGCAACGTGATTCCGAACTGAAGCGCCTAGAAACACTCGGTCACAGCGGCCGGCGCCAGCTCTGTACAGAAGGGGCTGAGGCGCGAATACTCCACGATGACTTACAGCAAAGTCTGCTTTCTCTCAAGCGAAATCGGCCGAGAAAAAAATGTGTTTCAATAATTATTGAATGCCCCTTGCACTTCCCCTGTTGTCCCTAACTATTGATCTCAAGTTTTTTCCCCTCTCATCGTCCTTCGAATTTTAATGTAAAATAACATTCATACGCCGCCGTCATATTATTTATGCGTTTTTCGTGTCAGATAAATGAAATACACAACTATGGTTGATGCGGGTGTCCAGTGGTCCATGCCACTGTCAGCAATCAAACAATACAGGCTACGCTCTCTACAACCTCTCTTTCTGGTGACGTCCTTCTCCAGAACGTTAGTGGACGGCTTATTTAAGAAGTTCCAAAAGCATCCTTGTTACTAGAATACAGTTATTTAATATTAGAGCCGGCCGCTGTGACCGAGTGGTGCTAGGCTCTTCATTCCGAAATCGCGCTGCTGCTACGGTCGCAGTGTCGAATCCTGCCTCGGACATGGATGTGTGTGATGTCCTTAGGTTAGTTAGGTTTAAGTAGTTCCGAGTCTAGGGGACTGATGACCTCAGATGTTAAGTCCCATAGTGCTTAGGGCCATTTGAATCATCTAGTACTACAATAGTATATTTCCAAAATAATCTATACACATGACTGAAGTCAAAAATAACAAGGACTATTACCGGCTGTTAAGATATTTGAAATTGTGATTGAAAATTTTGATTATGCTGGCATCTTAGAAATTCTACGTGCTGAAGAAAAATCACATAGTATTTATGTTACACTAAAAATAATAAATATATTCCGCATAGACAAATTACGCCATAAATTAAAAACGGTATGTTCTGCGACCTTTTTATCTCAGTACAAAAAATGAGAAAATGAGTCATTAATATGAAAATTACATATTGATTTTAATGAAGTAATTATTATCTGTAATGTTTTGCGCGTGGGTCTCATGAAAAAGTTAATCCAGATGATTTGTGGTGTCACGTTTTAGGTAGTACGATAAAGTGAGTTCAAAATAACCAGTATCATTTACAGGGAGTTGCTCTTCCTTGAAGTTCCAGATCGCATTTAAACGTGACCTCTCTTTCGAAGATCATGCTTTCAGCCCATTAAGGCTGGACGAAGTACACTATAGATAACTTCCAGCATTAAAGACATTTGCTACTAATATGTTTGTTTTCCACTAAATAAGAAATATTATTGTTAAATTATCAGGCAAAGGTGTGTAGGACGCTCATGTTCAGAAAAAAACAGAACACCTTGGACGGGTAGACACAGAATGTTCTTATTCACAGGACATGTACATTAGCATGTTCTGTAGCAATGATTAGCATTTCAGTCACCTCGGTTCTTCACTTGTCCTGTTCCCTAGGGCCCGCACAGAAAAATGTAAGTGCTCGTTTTTCCCGCGCGCCGTTCGAGAGTGGAACGGTGGAGAGACAGCTTGAAGGTCGTTCATTAAACACTCTGCCAGGCACTTTATTGTGAATAGCAGAGTAATCACGTAGACGTAGACGTGTACAGGGTCCGCCATGGGCACTTATAACTTGTTCTATGTGTAACGGTGTCGACATGTATAAGGCACGAATGACGTACTGTGGTATAGTCATCCATACTGCACTCGTCTACTTCCAAATTTCATCTGTGGTGGTTGGCATTGGGTCACAGTGCTGCACCCGTCGTTTCGCCAAATTCCACACATTTTACATTGTCGATGAGTCTGATGATCTGGCGGGCGAGGGCAAAAGGCTGACATCTTTTTACACCAAGAAGGCACGTTTTAGTGCAGCAACATGTCGTCGTGCATTGTCGTGCTAGAAAAGGCGTCTGGGCTGTTGTGCAGGAGGAGTATGGTTACGAGTCGCAGGATATCATTCACGTACGTCGCACTCGCCACAGTGCCCCGCACACGAACCAACTGTGATTTGTGGTTGTACCGAATAGCACTCCACACCATAAGGCCTTCAGTTGTTGCTGTATGTCTTGTGCGTATGCAGTCACTGTGATGTGTCTCGCCGGATTTGTGGCGAACTAAAATGCGGCCATCATTTTGAAACAAACAACTCGATTCGTCCGAAAACACTATCTGATGCCAGTCCTGTCCCCAGTGACGTCGTTCGACACACTGTTGCCGTCTAACAGGTTCCTGCAGATTCGTCAAAGGTAGGCGGGGAAGTGGAGGACGCGCACGTAACCCATGCCGTAACTAATGGCGGTGGGCTGTCACTCTTGATAATGTACGATGTATTACATTGTTTCGATGTTGCGCCAGAACCGAGGCAGACGCACATCCGACATGCAATGTCATTTAGATTATGTGTCGATCTTTTCGGAGGGTGCTGTGGGTGGTGCGAAATGACCCACCCCGTCGTATTCTATGGCCTTCTGTGAACCATTCGAAGCCGCCGGGGTGGCCGAGCGGTTCTAGGCACTACAGTCTGGAACCGCACGACCGCTACGGTCGCAGTTTCGAATCCTGCCTCGGGCATGGGTGTGTGTGATGTCCTTAGGTTAGTTAGGTTTAAGTATTTCTACGTTCTAGCAGACTGATGACCTCAGAAATTAAGTCCCATAGTGCTCAGAGCCATTTGAACCATTTTTTGAACCATTCGACAAACACCCGTTGCTCTGCCGAAACACATCGTCCCACACGAGCAGCAGTTTCCCGGATGGATGTATCACATTCTCTCGTGCCAGTAATGCACCCTCTTTCAAACTCACTGATTTGACGGTACGGATCGCGCATACGTCTGCAAGGCATCCTACACACCTACTCAAGTCATACTGATCCATTACAGCGAGGGCTGCAGGCACATTTTACCAGTAGGTGGTGCTGCGCAGCGTTATCGATGTTGAACACGCGGGCCGTCATGGCTCAAATGCTAATCATTTCTGCAGAACACACTAACGTACATGTCCTGTGAATATGAACGTCCTATTTCTTGTTGTTCAATGAGTTTTCTTCTGAACATGAATGTATTTGCTGTCATTTAGGTCAGATTCGTACAGGGAAATTTTCATTGCATTCACTGTCCAGAAAATTGTCGAGTTTCAGTATGATAACTTTTTAGGCACAAATCCGGTTATAATTTCCAGTACGGCTGCCGATAAACAATATGACCTCGACAGGAGGACCAACCATCGATTCCGTATTGACAAAATTGATTCATTGCGTTCCTGTCCAACTGTTATCTGAATTCAGAAATGGTGTTTCAGATCAGTACGTGGCTTTCAGTGAGCCACGCATGTACGTTTCATAGAGCGACTCAAATGTTCAGCTAGTTTTGCCGCTTCCTCATTCTGTATTACGTGAAGGATCTCACATGAAGTTGCTGTCAGTGTTGTACAATTTCGGGAGAAAGTTTGTGATAGTGGGAGTAGCATGTCCTAATTCTCAGTGTTTTTACTAGGGCGAAATTCCTTCCCGGACGAGAGCTACAGTAATTGTCGCTCACGTACTACCGGTTTACAAATTTTAGCATTTTCCGGGTCTCCGGTTGTTGCTTTTCACGGACTGTGCTCTCCGAGACTATAAAAGAGCCAGTAAGAAGCGAAAAGCTTTATTCAGTATTTTTCGGGCATACGTAATTTAAACAATGGCGAGGTTCGAATCTGAATCCGGCATACGGTTTTAGATTTCACATATACGAGGGTGATTCAAATGAAAACCTTAAACATTTTTTTAAAATATTATTTATTGTGCAGAAGTGGCACAAAGCTGTATCACTTTTCTACATAATCTCCTCCACGCTCAATGCAAGTACTCCAGAGCTTACAAAGTGCACAAATTCCTTTAGAAAAGAAATCTTTTGGTAGTCCGCGCAACCATTCATGCACCGTGTGCCGTACCTCTTCATCAGAACGGAACTTCTTTCCTCCCATTGCGTCTTTGAGTGGTCCAGACATATGGAAATCACTTGGGGCAAGGTTTGGTGGGTATGGTGGATGAGGAAGACACTCAAAATGCAGGTCTGTGATTGTTGCAACTGTTGTACGGGCAGTGTGGGACCTTGCATTGTCATGTTGCAAAAGTACACCTGCTGACAGCAATCCACGTCGCTTTGATTTGATTGCAGGCCGCAGATGATTTTTTAGGAGATATGTGTATGATGCACTGGTTACAGTGGTCCCTCTAGGCACGTAATGCTCCAAAATGACGTCTTTTTCATCCCAAAAGAGAGTCAGCATAACTTCCCTGCTGATGGTTCGAAACTTCTTTGGTTTTGGTGATGAGGAATGGCGCCATTCCTTGCTCGCTCTCTTCGTTTCCGGTTGGTGGAAATGAACCCAGGTTTCGTTCCCAGTAACGATTCTTCCAAGGAAGACTTCACCTTCTCGTTCAAAGCGCCGAAGAAGTTCTTCACAATCATCAACACGTCGTTCTCTCATATCAGGAGTCAGCTGCTGTGGCACCCATCTTGCAGACACTTCGTGAAACTGGAGCACATCATGCACAGTGTGGTATGCTGACCCATGACTAATCTGCTGCAATGTCATTCAATGTCACTCAGCGGTTTTCCATCACTATGGCTTCAACTGCTGCAGTGTTCTGTGGAGTCAGAACTTGTTGTGCCTAAACTGGACGAGGAGCATCTTCCACTGAAGTCACACCATTTGCGAACCTCCTGCTCCATTCGTTGACTTGCTGCTGTGACAAACATGCATCACCGTACTGAACCTTCATTCGTCAATGAATTTCAATAAGTTTGACACCTTCACTAAGCTAAAACCAAATAACAGGACGCTGTTCTTCCCTGGTGCAAGTCGCAAGTGGGGTGGCCATTTTTATACTGATACTGCGACGGTATGTGTGCATGTGCACTATGGTGCCACCTACAGGCCATTCTGCATGCCGCTTGTAGCATCTTTACCAACTTGCAGGATAACGGCGCGAAATTTCGATTTGTTATTACAAATTTAAGGTTTTCAATTGACTCACCCTCGTATTAGGCGCCAATAATGCCAGATCAAAAGCGGACGAATTCTTTATTAGAATTCTTGGTTGTTTCACAATGCAAGGAAAATTACATTGTTCTATTCATTGCCATTTTATGCGGTATCTCAGTTTATGTTCTATTTGAACGTTATTCTCGCAAAATGGAACGAGAACATTTGACGATAAACTCAGTTTTCATGGTATTAATTGTGAACTGCTGAATAATCTTAAGATCATCACTTCATCAGGCTGTAACTTTCCACTTCCCTAATAGGCTATAATTGGACCGTGATCCCGTGAGCTTAGCAGATTATAAAATTAGGGGAAGCGTTTCCTAAGTAATAGCTGGTAAGTGGGGAGAAATGTACGATTAGGTATTTTAACAAATAGCTTACTCAACTTTCTTCTTACGTACACTTTAAATGATCGTCATAAGGCAGTGCAATCACACACAACAAAGACAACGAATAGTATCACGAACTTTTCAGTAACCCACAGCGAATAAATGAAACTACTTCTAAATTCGGTAGGCGAAAAAAATGAGACAGACCCAAAAAAATTGAGAGGGTGAAATAAGAGTTAGAAGCGGAGGAAAAAGAGGTAGGATAATAAGAAGAAGGCGAAGAAGAAGGAGGGAAAGGAGGACTGGAGGACACTGAAATGGGAAGGGGTGGCGATGTACAAAAGGCAGTCGTTGGCAGATACGGTTCGGGTTGCGATGTGTAACATTTCCGTAAGACCTACCTTTAAGCAGAAACTGGAGTCCGCCGACGGAGGGGGACTTGGATGGTGGAGGTGGCTGGGGGGAGGGGGTAGGGTGGGACAGTCTACTCCAAGCTTGCCGCGTGCGCCAGCTACTCCTCGTAACACCAGAGATAGACATGCTGAAAACCAACGATTTCTTATTTCAGGCACTTCTTGCGTCTCCCACGTGACTGATCGATCCAATACAGATCTAACTGATTATACTGTTTGGCAGGAAAGAAAGGGAACTCGTACGTAAAATGTACCTTGGTATTTCTAGATGGGTGGGCCTTAAAAAGGATTTTCTTCGCTAGCGCTCCTTCACTATGGCTGTCTCTCAGTTCGTGAGGCACTAAAAAAGGATACTGATTCGCCCCTTGGAGATAAGTGACCTTTCTACTACCCCAGGATTCTCAGAGCTATCTGCGACGGCTATCTTGTCGGTGTACCAGTCAATCACGGTTTATTTACGACGACGGTTTCTGTTTAATCAGCATCAGCGGAGAGACAGTCCGTTGGCCAATGCACTCACGGAGGGCAAACCGCCCTTTATGGGCAATGAAAAAGGGCTCTCTGCTAGATTAAAGTTCCTTATATGTATGGCTCCACGTAGACTACGATGCCGTTCCTGGGCTTGTCCGTATCTACAGCGATGGAGAGTCTCTTCTTCCACATGTTACTAGGAGACTTCGACGTTCGATACCAGACAATAAGTTAAAATTTTTTAAGAAAGAAGATCGCCAAACAGCCGTGTAGGTTAAGAAGTTATTTTCGCAACCAGTTTCGGCAGTTCAGTATGCAATCTTCAGGACCCATGTGCACCTCACGTATGAACATTCAAACTTGTCGATATTGGTACACTGGAGCCGTCAGCACTAGGATGTCATGAATTCGTACTTCATGGGCTTTCTTGGAAGACTGCATAACAACTGAGCACACCTGCTCTTTCTCGGACTGCAGATGTGCTTCGAAGGAAGCTCTTGAAATACGAATTCACGACATCCTTGCACTGATGGCTCCAGTATGCCAAAATTGATTCGTTTGAATGTTTATGCATGAGGCGCCTATAGGGGCTGAAAATGCCATACTGAATTACCGAAACTGGTTGTGGAAATCAAATAAAATACCTTTCCAAATTGCACGGCTATTTGGTGATTTTCCTTGTTAAATATTTGACCAGCCGTTGTCCTGCATCCACAACCGGATTAACAGAGGTAAGTTAAAAGTGTTCTTCTGCTCCACTGATAATGATCCGCGAATACGCGAAACAGTTTAGATACTGCCACTGCAAACCATTGTAATGAACGTGGCAGAAGCTAATGTTTATTGTGCAACACGTTAAAGTTACATGCAGTTTGGAGGAGAGGTATTGTATGCACGCAGCGCAACTTCGTCTCTTAGGTGTCCACCCCGATAGCTAAGTGGTCAGCGTGACGCATTGCCGTCGTGTGGGCCCTGGTTCGAATCCCAGCTGGGTCGGGGATTTTCTCCGCTCAGGGACTGGGTGTTGTCTTCATCATCATTTCATTCCCATCCGGCGTTCAGGTCGCCAAATGTGGCGTCGAATGTAATAAGACCTGCACCAAGGCGGCTGGACCTGCCCCGTAAGGGGCCTCCAGGCCAATGACGCCAAACGCTCACTTCCATTTCGTCTCTTAGGTAACTTCTCTATATTCATCTCTTTTTATCTCCCATACCCAAGAAAGAGAAAACAAGCGAATCGCGAAAAAAAAAATTACCTGATACTGTTTCAGAGACTAATACACTAACGGCCATTAAAACAGAAGCACTATAAAGACGGCCTGCAAGAAACCTCAAACTGGCATGATGTGAACAACACGCTTGTACAAGACCCAGCCATAATGTGGTCACCGCGATACTAGCAGCACTAGCAGTGGAGAATATACAAAGTGTGTGTAGGGGGGGAGGGGGGTGGGGGATTCGGCAAACAGTGCAGTCGTTGTAATGCGGAAACGGAACGATTTATATGACGTCCAAAAGGGAACTGTCGATGACTTTCGGGTCAAAGGTGGAAGTATTTCCTAAACGTCGAAGTTTTTAAACTGTTCACGTGCCGTTGGCGTTAAAGTATATCGTGCATGGGGGAAATGGTGCTTTTCAAAACTGGTGCCTAGGGAACTGTGGGGCACCACGAGCCACAGAAAACTGGGGTGATCGACGGCTACTGAGATACGTACGAGCGAATAAACGTGCAAACTGTTAAGCAAATGACCGTCGAGATGAATCAAGGAGCTGCCAACGCTTTCTCGTCAACGACCGTTCGGCGAGCGTTGCTTCCTATGGGCCTCTGCAGCAACCGTCATGGTTCATGCACCCATGCTGACTGCTGTCTATCGGCGACGAAGACTGTAATTTGCACGCCAGTACCGTATCTTGACGTCCGCTTGGTGGCGACATGTGACCCTCTCAGATGAATCACGTTTTATGCTTGATCGGACAGATGGCCATTGGCTTGTTCGGCGTGAAATGACTGATAGCAAACAATCATCGGAAGTGTACAGGCCTGAGAGCATTCCCTGTGCAAGCCCGTCATTCTGGAAGGCACAATGGAAAAATACAAATATGCAGCTATCGATGGGGACTATGTCCACCCCTACATGCAGTTTATTTCTCCTCGCCGCGATAGCTTCTGCCAGCAGGACAATCGAACGTGTCACACAGGTCGCAGGGTTCATGCGTTCTTCGAAGGGAATTTACATGAGTTTCCCGTACTCTCCTCGCCGCCAACTCCTCGGGGTTTAAGTCCAATCGAGACTTTGTGGCTTCACCTTGAGCGGGCTTTTCGCGCCATAGATCGTCAACCGAGGAACGTCGCGCGGCTGGCCACAGCAGTGGAGTCAGCGTGGCTCCATATCCGTTTCGATACCTTCCAGAACGTCATTGACTGTCTTTCTGCAAGTCTCGCAGCAGTCCGCGTTGGAAAAGGTGGTTTTGCAAGCTTCTTGCTGGCGGGCAGTGTATATAGATGTGCAACCGCACAAGGGAGGCAAGGATAACGCCATCTACATTCTGTATGTAAGGAAAGATTGCACAGTAGCTTTCCCATTCGGGAAACGCCTTTGAATGTTGGTTTTTAGTGAAAAAATCCTGGTGAACCTTCCGCAAGAAGGAGAAATGCCTATCAATACATTTCGGAATTTGACAGTGGCAAAATCGTGACCTACCGAGATTGCCAGTTTTTCGTTCTGCTACATTACAACTCACGTTGGTGTGAATCTCAGGACTGTGAAGCTAGTTACTCCAGGACAGCCAGTCAGCGCAGTGTATGGTGTCTTTGCCCCACGCGACTAGCACCTGATAGGACAGACATTATTGCCCTCTCCTGTGCAAGATCGTACATCCAAGTCAAGTACCTTGTGAGGCAGTGGTCTCGTTTGCAGCAAGACAAGTATGAACACGGGCTTTCCGGCCCTCGAACTCTCTACACAGTGACAATTGCTCGGCGGTAGAAAATGTGTGCCACTAGCCTTGCATTAAACAACTCTGCTCACAGTAGAAGCACCACGTCAACTTTTCACACGAATTCTGGCTCTGCATTCAACATCACGATGGACGTATCTGTGTGTGAAGGCTCCAAGAAGAATGAACATTTTCAGATTGCATTAGTGGTAGTCATAAAGGGCCAGCAAAGCGCGGTGGTGTGGTGTTCTATTGATTACACAACACGATTATTTCTGGTTAGCGTAGTCGATAATTTGGATAGCTGCCTTTACATTTATGATGTGTTAAGACCCGAAGATATGCCCATTTTCGAGGTCTCCATAACTTAGTCTCCCCAAAAGATAACACAAAACCATTATGTCCTGACCAAAATCGATACACATGGTATTCGAAACTTTTCATGATCAGCCCGTTCTCCACATCTCTCAGCATTTGAAAACATATAGTGCTAGGTTGCAGAGACATCAGCACGTTACCACTCGTTTGCCATTACGACTGATGAACACGGCATTTGTGTTCTAGCAACACAGGGCGTCGTAACCTGCCATCCACGCTTAGATCGACTCATCAGACGAGTTTAAACGATTGTTGCTGCCAAAAAGAGTCGTTCTGTATACAAAAATTCGGATGTGGTACATCCAAAATCATTTTCAAATTTACTCATACATAGTCCCTACTATACTGTCTACGCACAATAAGTAAAATTTTGCCATTGGCTATCGTTCTCAGTGCTAAACTTTCAATAAGTAGTAGTGTACGTATAATAATCTTTTTTGTAATTTCCCGATAAAGGAATAGTTATAAACTCAACAAGTCTTCAAACACACTCTTTCAGATTCTTCTGAACAACCAAAACAATGCAAGAAGATTTCAATTAGAATCTAGAGAGTTCAGTTAACACATAAAATACATTATTCTCTCCATGACAAACATTAAGAAGAAATTACGCCTGAACAAACTGCACGTGTTATCTTGTTAGAATACTTAAAAGAGGTGACTACTAATCATACCAACCACCTTCACAGACTTGCACTAAAAATTCTCAGGCTGATGATTCAACAAAAAAAGTTCCTCTTCTGGAGATCTAAGAAGAAGTGTGCATCTACCCTCTAACTCAATATCTTGCAGGTTCTGCTAGTGCCAGATTCTTGTTAGCCAATCGGAGTTCCACCAATAAAAAATTTGTAACAATAGGAACAGTCTCCTTCTCCTATGGAATCTGCTCTGATTAACCAATAACACACATTTCTTTCTTAGAGCGTAGCACAAAGCAGAAATTCTGTCCCATTATGAGATTGGTTCGGGGTACAGCCAATGATAGCAACTGCATGTGCGCACTCACTATGAAAATAATTTTGGTGAACGAATCTGGAACTCTCTTGAAAAATTTTAATATCGGTTACTGCTGGTCTTGTTTGAGTTCTACAGATTCTTCTTGCTATGAATGTGTCATGTTTCGCCACCTCCTTGCAGAGCTCTTTATTTTTAGAAAGAAGTTGGCCTTGCCGCAGTGGTAACACCGGTTCCCGTCAAATCCCGAAGTTAAGCGCTGTTGGGCTGGGCTAGTCCTTAGATGGGTGACCATCCTGTCTGCTGAGCGCTGTTGGCAAGCGGGCTGCACTCAGCTCTTGTAAGGCAAACTGAGGAGCCACTTGACTGATAAGCAGCGGCTCCGGTCTCGTAAACTCACATACGGCCGGGAGAGCGGTGTGCTGATCACATGGCCCTCCATATCAAAATCCAGTAATGCCTGTGGGCAGAGGATGACACGGCGGCCGATCGGTAATGTTGGGTCTTCATGGCCTGTTTGGGCGGAGTTTATTTTAGGTTTTAGTCTTTACTCTGTTTCTCACAATGGAAGCTTAAAGCCTGTCGCATGCCGCCTCCAACCCTCTGTGAGGCTGTTATTGGAACATGGAACACCATTTCTGCAGCGCCCATCTGTTGTGTGTATACCTGGCTCGAAACTCTTCCTTCCAGCATGAAACAGTTTTACCACTCGCTTGCAGTTGTACCCTTGCACTCGTCACTTTCCCACAGTCAGCCAACAGACTCAGCTAACCGAAAAAAACTTTACACTTGTATTTCACCATACAGAAATGAAATAGGAATAATAAAAGCATGGACACTTATATACATTTCATAGGTGTTCTTTTGCCAAAAGAAGAAATTTTGGACATTACACACTACCGTGAACTTTTGCCGTGAAGCGATGTACCTAAAACATTGAAATACAAAGCCAGAATGAATGAAACATTCTTTCGTAGGTGACCGACGTGTTACACTGACAGAATAGAGATGTGGGCGCGTCGACTACTCCGCAGACTTTCTTAAGCAATTTTACACGAACTATCAAGAGAAAATTCTTTAATTTTTCATTAGTTGCAGCCTCGTATGTCAGCTTCATGGTTAACTGCCTATTTTCTCGTTAGTCGTCATAGTTACTGTGATATTTCCAAATTAATTAATCCATCACACTAAATTCGAATAGTTCACAATGAAAGTTAGTAGTCAGTATGAACTTACTTTTGGTGCACATCAGGTCACACATTGCTGGTTATGAAATGATTCTAACATAATGAATTTTTCTTTTGACTTGGAAGGACGTCTTTATCAATGTCCAGTCTCGAGAAAAGGGATATTATCTACCGTACTCAGTATTTCTATAAACGATCTAAGATACTGAAACAAGTATTTTGCAAATGGTAGCACACAAATAGAGAGTGTTTTGCAGTGTGTTAGAGTGGAACACTTTTGTATTTATCACAGCAAATCTAACTATTCATTTATTCAATAGAATAATTGAAGAGAATATACCTTTATCTTCATACCGACGATGAGCTGTTTCGTAAACTATTGACCTATCTTGCCCTCAGTTGTTTGTTCATTAACGGATTATTATTTAGAATTTCATCATAATTGCAATAGCATTAGCATTTTAGCGAAGTTGTGTAAACTTCACTATGTTTTACAAAAAAGAAGGAAAATTAACATGGTAACAAGAGAAATGTATGTGCGACTCATGACGATTCTCTGAAACAAAAAATAGTTTAACAAATGTGGCGAAAATACGCGTCTTTTTTGTCGTAATTTCGGAAGAATCATATAATCCATCAAAAGAGCCAGAAAACTCACCGGATCCAGGACATATTCACATCATAAGTTTTTATAAATAACTATATGGAACTACCGACTATTTTAAAATTTTCCATTTGTGATTAAAAACAAAATCTTAGTTCGAAAACTGGCCATGTAATTCATTACAGTGAGTGTGTAAAGGAATGGAAACCGCATGTAAAAATAGTTGTTGGATGATTTGTCTATGATTTTTGAAAATGCGTGATATGACAACAACAACACAAATTGCTTTGTTCAATTTTAAATAGCCAATCACCTTCAGATAAGATTTCCGTCTGCGTAGTTGAGTTGGTAGTTGGTCAGTGGCTTACTGCCGTAGAGAGGAGCCAGGGTCAATTCCCGGAACTGCCAGACATTTTTCCTTCCTATGAGGACTGGAACGACGTCTACTCAGCCTTGTGATGCCAGTTGAGAAGGTACTTGAGTGAGAAGTAGCGGCTCCAAAGTGTACAAAGCGGACAAAGGCCGGGAGAGAAGTGTGCTGACCCCAAACTCCTCCATACTGCATCCAAACGATGCCATTAACTCAGGATGACACGGTGGTCGGAAGGTACTGATTACCCTATGTGTCGCCTGAGCAGCGATTTTTTATTTTTTTTTATTGATCTTCACAAAAGACTGTTTACTGCTGATTTACGAAATTTAGTTTGTGCTCTTCCTCTTCGTCAGCGAAGATGTCGTCAGTATACGAGGATAGTTTGAAAAGTCCTCGGCATCACCACCAGAAGTCATCGCTAGCGCAGCGAGTTGTTCGCGTGATATTCATTGGAGTGTTGCCTGCAAACACGTGCCACGTCACTGCTCTTGGAAGAGAGCTGTGGCGGTGACGTGGCTCTGTTGTTGTTCCCGCGTAGCAATTTGCGAAGATGTAAGGAAATCGAGATTAGAGCAGTGATTACGTACTTCGTAAAGAATGGTATGAAAGCAAAAGACATTAATGCCGATTCCCAGAATACACTGCGGGTCACTGCTCCTTCATATTCAACTGTTGCCAAGTGGACAAATGAATTGGATGATGATCCGCGCAGTAGTCAGCCGAGATGTGCCACTACTCCAGAAATCATTGCAAAAGTGCAGAAAATGGTCACGGAGAACAGCCGATTGTAAGTGCGTGAAATTGCTCGCGCTTGCCAGATGTCATCTCAAAGAGTATATCACGTTTTAACCGAAGAATTGGAAATGAAATAGTTATCTGCAAGATGGATGCCGCGACTCTTGACGCTGGATCAGAAACGCATGAGAATGGACATACCGGAACAATGTTTGGCCCGTTTTAGGTGAAACGAACTAAACAGAATACTTTTAACTAGCATAGTGTTATAATTTGCCCATTAATTTTGATAAAAGCATACATTTTAGAAACCTAAGAAGTAGGTTCACAAGGATATAGGACAGGTTATTCATATCTTATCCAGTTTTAGAAAAAAAATTCTAGAATGTGAAAGCTGTATCATCAATAACTACTCAAATAAATCATTTATAAAAAAGAAAATCGTTCATCCAATGTAAGAGAAAAGGAAGTTTAGTTGAGGTATGTCAAAGCTAATACAAACCACTTTCATCTCTGTAGATATTTTAGGTACTATGCTAATTTTATCAGATTTATTTAAATAAAATGTTTTTGATAAACTAACTATACTATTACAATCAGAAAAGTGATGCCTAAATATTGAATTATAAAGTGTGACCTGAAATACCTTTATTAAAATGTTGAAAATTTCTAGAAGATTGTGTTTACACATTTTGTATGTGATAGACAGAATAAAAGGAAAATAAACAGTTGTTTGGATCATTAGACCCCCTTCCTTTTTTCAATTTCTTCCTTTGTTTTTAAATAAATGGTGTGATGTCGCAGCTTGTTAATACGTATTAAAAAGCATATTTTACATTATTATAGCCTGAAAGAGGTGTTTCATTAGTTACAACACATTCCGAATGAAATAATTACTTATATGTAATTGCATGTATTGCATAATTAGAATGTAAGTTAGTATCAAGAGGTTTTATAAAAATTGGTATCGACTACTACAGTAAAGCCCGACCCAGCGCCCACTCCCTCCCCCCCTCTCCCCCGTCAACCCATACAGTTATATTTCATGGTAGACAGTAATTCGAGAGAGTCTTGTACCTTGGAACAGAATTTCGCCCCTAGCCAGCACAGCAATAGAAGTTTAATATATTTCTTACTCTGTTTTTATATGATAGCACTTATTTTGCGTGTGCTGCACTCTTTTTTCTGAAATTACAAAAATGACTCCCGAAAATTAGGGTTTTTCAAAATGCGAAGGATTGTTCCAAGATTCAACATGATCACGTACCAACGAACAAATGCTAAATTCAGATTTAAAACAGTTACAATGGAGAATAGATTGTCAGCTTCACATTTATTGGCCTATGTGTTACATTGTTACACTTCTACATACAAATAATCACTAGGTCAATTCAGATTTAAATCTTCTAAATTGTTACTGATATTACTTCTAATAAAATATATTTTATTATCTTACTGACTTAATATTGCAATATAGAGTTACTAAAACATATGTGACAAATAAGGCAGACATGTTTAGTTCCGCAGACTGATTGTCGCTGCCACGACTTTAACGATTTCCTCGGCGGCAATGAGGACGGTTATGGAGGAGTAGCGCCTTCATTTATGGAATTCAACATTGAAATGTGACTTAGAACTTCGTCAGAAAAATACAAAGGCGCCTTTGATTTCTCAGTTATTGAAAACCTAGATATTCATTTATAATACAACGTAACTGCGTGTTCTCATTACAGTAGTACACTCATGCTCATAAATTAAGGATAATTGCAGAATGTGGTGCCACACAACGTGGCACTACACAAAATTGACGCTAATAGCATAGGCACATAGGGAACATACACTCCACAGATTTGTAAGTCCACGGTATTGATGATAAATTGAGAAAACCGTCCCGAAACACACGTGCTACAAAACGCCACTGTTTCCTGCGCATGTACCCGACATCAATATGGGATATGATCACCATGCACACGCACACAGGCCGCACAACGGGTTGGCATACTCTGGCTCAGGTGGTCGAGCAGCTGCTGGGGTATAGCCTCCCGTTCTTGCACGAGTGCCTGTCAGAGCGCCTGAAGTGTCGTAGGGGTTTAAAGACGTGCAGCGATACGTCGACCGAGAGCAGCCCAGACGTGCTCGATGGGGTTTAGGTCTGGAGAACAGGCAGGCTACTCTGTTCGCCTGATATCTTCTGTTTCAAGGTACTCCTCCACGATGGCAGCTCAGTGGGGCCGTGTGTTACCATCCATCAGGAAGAAGGTGGGACCACTGCAACCCTGAAAAGGCTGACATACTGGAGCAAAATGACATCCTGATACACCTGACCTGTTGCAGTTCCTCTGTCAAAGACTTGCAGGGGTGCACGTGCACCAATCATAATCCCACCCCATACCATCAAACCACGACCTCCATACAGGCCCTTTCAAGGACATTAAGGGGTTGGTATCTGATTCCTAGTTCACGGCAGATGAAAACCCGGTGAGAATCACTGTCAGACTACACCTGGACTCGTCCGTGAACATAACCTGTGACCACTGTTCAAATGACCACGTACTGTGTTCTTCACACCAGGCTTTACGGGCTCTCCTGTGACCAGGGATCAGTGGGATACACCTTGCAGGTCTCCGGGCGAATAAACCATGTCTATTCAGTCGTCTGTAGACTGTGTGTCTGGAGACAACTGTTCCAGTGGCTGCGGTAAGGTCCCGAGCAAGGCTGCCTGCGGTACTCCGTGGCCATCTGCGGGCATTGATGGTGAGGTGTCGGTCTTCTTGTGGTGTTGTACACTGTGGACTTCACGTACTGTAGCGCCTGGAGACGTTTCCTGTCTGCTGGAATCGTTGCCATAATATTTGTGGCACACGGAGGCCCCGTGCTGCGACCTGCTGTATTTGCCCAGCCTCCAGTCGCCCTAGTATTCTACCCCTCATAACGTCATCAATATGTGTTCTTTGAGCCATTTTCAACACACTGTCACCATTAGCACGTCTGAACACTTACTCGCTGCACCGTACTCTGCCATGCATCAAAAAACCTCTGCGCATGTGGACTGCTGCCAGCGCCACCGTGCGACAACCGCAGGTCAAATGCAGCGCCTGCTCATACCCCAAGGTGATTTAACCCTCAAATCGCCCACCAGAGCGTTGTTTCGCCATGTATCAGCATTATCCTTAATTTATCAGCATGAGCTTGTTAACCCTATATTAATAATTGGAGCCGGCCGGGGTGGCCTAACGGTTCTAGGCGCTTCAGTCTGGAACCGCGTGACCGCTACGGTCGCAGGTTCAAATCCTGCCTCGGGCATGGGTGTGAGTGATGTCCTTAGGTTAGTTCGGTTTAAGTAGTCCTAAGTTCTAGGGGACTGATGACCTCGGATGTTAAGTACCATAGCGCTCAGAGCCATTTGAACCATTTAATAATTGGAGATTTTACCAGTCCACTTTTGTGGCATTAACTTTCAGAGAATGGGTATATGAGACTGATTGCAGACATCACTGACGAAACTAACTTAATCATGCAAACGAGGCTCTACTGTCCACATATACGGAGCAATACAGCGGATCTGTACTTTGCGAGACTCAGACAGGCGAAAGAGTCCACTTAATTTAATCGATAAGCTCATTTTGCTCAAATAAAAAAAATGTGTAAAAGTTGGGAATGAGTATGTACGAAAAAGGACGACGAATGAGGGAATCACGAAAGTGTCAGCGAAATCTCCAATACTATTCCATTATCATTTTCATTCCCTTGAGCTCTTCAAGGTTTGTATTTGTATTTCTGCAAGGAAACAATTATACAACCTGCTATTCAGGTGTCTTTCCCAAGAGCATTTACAATGTTTTTAAATGCTTGTACGTATCCTGAAAATATTTCTGTTGGTTTTCAAGTGGAATGTTGTACAGATGTGACATTCGATTGTCTAAGCGTTTAAGAAAACAAGAAATTATTTGTACACTCGGTACATTCCTTTGAAGGGAACCCCCTTAATAAATTATTCAATGACACACACATTCCGTCTTAAAGTTTACAACTGTTTGTTGAGTACAGATGCTGACAAAAATAAGAGGTTATAAGCAATGCCATGTAGTTGTGTCAGCTGCGTTAGTTTTATATTAAATTGTGCTAACTACAACTGAACAGTTAAATGAGAAAAAAACCTCATTAACAGAGTCAAGAAATCGCAACCTTATCCTGATTTGATCATTGGCAGCCAGTTTTCCTCAGTGAACCATCCGAATACGGTTCAGAGATTCCTTCCTTCGTACTATCTCTAGTTCTATAAACATTAATTCACGTCTAAAAGAGGTCAATTGATAGAGGAGAAGCACTCATAATTTATATGTGGCCAGACAGTCAGCGGAGGAAGAGGCGTGTAGAATTGGTGGCAGAGAAACCACATTCAGGTCGGTAACATATATTGCGCATACCAGTTCGTGGTGAACCGGCAAATAAAGGGGATCACAAACGCAGAGAGGATTATTGAGTTTTGCTTAATTTATTGGCTTCTCGTCGAGCACGAAGTACTAATCTGCGACATCAATAAAAAGTGAAACCTAATAAATATCGCAATGTGGTGTGCTTCACAGGATCAACTGCTTTGATACAAATCACATTAATTACATTAACTCCCTTTCGCGGATGTAGAACATCAAAAACTGCGAGAACCGTTCAGTGAGGCATGTAACATATACCGACAAAGAATTTATATTAGTAACGTGAAAGTTATTAGAAAATTCATTAATAAACGATTTATTACGAATTCATTTTGCATCGCAGAGTCCAAGCATTACCGTAATCTTACGGTTTTGATATTACTATCGACTTCTCTGGAAGTAGGTGGTTTATATAACTAAGTCGAATTTATCTACAGGAGACTGTATGGATGACTGCATTATTCGACAAAAATTTAAACTTTTAGAAATAAAAAAATTATAAATGGTACTGCAGCATCACATAAAACATTGTTATTATTTCTTTTGTGATTGAGCTTCATGCCTTGCGTGAATATACCGCACAGTTGGAAAAGTATACGAAGAAACAATTCTGGCCAAGATGTACCAGTTACGTACTTTGGAGACCCGTCACGATATGCAAACTGTACCTGTAAGAAATCAGAAAACTTATTTGTGACCGAAGAGATCCACTTATGTAAAGGAATAATACAATAGCTCGTGCTCTTGCTGCTCGGTTGAAAGAGTTCTTAGCCTACGATACAAAATAAGATGGCCATCCAGTAATACATCTGTCCTCCGAAGGAAAAGACTTCAATAATAACCGCCTACGTCGCCGGCCGCCGTGGCCGAGCGGTTCTAGGCGCTTCAGTCTGGAGCTGTGCAACCACTACGGTCGCAGGTTCGAATCCTGCCTCGGGCGTGGACGTGTGTGATGTCCTTAGGTTAGTTAGGATTAAGTAGTTATAAGTTCTAGGGGACTAATGACCTCAGAAGTTAAGTCCAATAGTGCTCAGAGCCATTTGAACCATTTGATAGCTGGTCGCACGATCCATACTGTGCCTCATGAAAGATTTTCTGCTGAAAAGTGCTGTATGTAGTGTGTAGACTAGACATCATCTACCCATGTTTCCGTGGATGTATAATGATTCTTTTCGTATATGTTTTGTATTTTATTACCTGTTTACTGATCAGTTACCACTGTTTCTTTGATCTTGATATTTGTACTTAAGATAATGCAGGATGTCCTAAACATAATTTCTATTTTAGACAAAATTTCTACTTGTTGTAATAAACCAAAGTGACAAAGTCATTGGATAGCGGTGTGCACATATACAGATGGCGTTATGGACGTTATTGCCCTTGATAGTACTGCATGGTAGTTGCACTTTCCAATTGTTTGCTCGATGCAATGTTCGATTTTCGTGTAAAGTGTTGCTTGCAACTTTTTGTTAATGTTCTTGTCTTTTGGAGTGTAATTACTATATGAATTGTTAGTTATTTCGTGTACTAATCTTAACCATGAAAGGCTGAAAGTTTCGTCTACAATTACTAAGTCGTATTGATGCGATGTTGTGCCTTTGTAGTTCATTACAAACATTTACAGTCTGTTGATCGGTCTTGCAGGGCTTTCATGATACGCGAGCGGTTACATGGTCCCGTTTAGCCGGGGTGGTACTGGTTGACTCGGAAAACCTTTTCATACCTCTATCTGAAAGGATCTCACGTGCTGCTTGATAACCTTGCTGGATTTTTTAGTGTGACAATCAAGCATCTCAAGATGGGATTTACATCGTGGAACTCGGGTAGTGTGTATATTTTTATCCAAAAAAACGATTTTCCGAGTACATTTATTCACCATGAAAAATTTTAGCAACAGTTGGCGTACACAAGGTGTAAAAAGGGGAATGCATTGGCGGAGCTCTTATTTGTACTCAGGTGGAAATATTTCTGACGCCATTGTGGCCGCACGATGATGGGGAGGGGGGTGGGTTGTTTGGGGGAAGTGACCAAACAGCGAGGTCATCGGTCTCATCGGATAAGGGAAGGAAGAGAAAGGAAGTCGGCCGTGCCCTTTCAAAGGAACCATCCTGGCATTATCCTGGAGCGATTTAGGGAAATCACGGAAAACCTCAATCAGGATGGCCGGACGCGGGATCGAATCGTCGTCCTCCCGAATGCGAGTCCGCGCACGACGGGAATTATGGCGTTTTCGTAGAGCTGTCAGTGCTAACAGACAAGCAACACTGCGAGAAGTAAGTGCAGAAATCAACGTGGGACGTACGACGAACGTATCCGTTAGGACAGTGCGGAGAAATTTCGCGCTAATGGGCTATGGTAGCAGACGACTGACGTTAGTACCGTTGCTAATAGCACGACATCGCCTGCACCACCTCTGCTGGGCTCGTGGCATGTCGATTGGACCCTAGACATTGGAAAACCGCGGCCTTGTCAGCTGAGTCCCGATTTCAATTGGTAAGTGCTGATGATAAGGTTCGAGGCTATCGCAGGGCCCCACGAAGCCGTGGAACCAACTTGTCAACAAGGCACCATGCAACATGCTGGTGGCTCCGTAATAGTATGCGCTGCATTTATATGGAATGGACTGGGTCTTCTGGTCAAACTGAACCGATCACTGGCCATTTTCAGCCAATTATGGACTTCAGGTCCTTAAGCAACGATGGAATTTCTTTTGGATGACACTGAGCCATGTCAGAGGGCCACAGTTGTTTGCGATGGGTTGAAGTACATTCTGGACAAATCGAGCGAATGATATGGCAGCCCAGATCGCTCGACATGAATCCCATCGAAAATTTGTGGGACATAATCGAGAGTTCAGTTCGTGCACAAAATCCTGCACCAGAGACACTTTCGCAATTATGGACGGATATTGAGGCAGCTTCGCTCAATAGTTCTGCAGGGGACTTCCAAAGATCTGTTGAGTACACACCACGTCGAACTGCTGCACTACGCCGGGCAAATGGAGGTTCGAAACGATATTAGGAGGTGTCCCATGACTTTCGTCACCTCAGTGTAAACGGTAACTCTCTTCAGATACAGGTAACAATGAGGTAAGGTCTGCAAGAAAGAAAAGGAACCCCGTAGTATTTGATTACAAGCTTCGTGGTGAAAACAGTCAGAGATAATACTAAGCAGCGATATCAGATGCGTCGATCATGTAAAATCAATGGTAGGAAAGGTGAATGGAAGACTGAGATTCGTTGGAAGGGCTCGCGGGGTATGCAGTGCGCCTGTAAATGAAGTCTCAACGCTGATATGACCAGTTCTAGTGTTCCTTGCCAAGTAGGTATGACATTACACACCGAAAAAAGTTTAGAGACGCGCTGCTAGGTACGTGTAGCTGACGCGAAGGTGTAACAGAAATGCTCTGAGAACTTCAGTGGAAATCCTTGGAAAAAAGAGGACGTATTTCTCGCTAAAGCCTGTTGGGAATATTTAGGGAATCTGTGTTTGAAGGGCACCGTGCGAGCGATCCTGCACCGACAACTTTCACAGTTATGGATCGCTACAGAGACAGAATGCCACAGTCGTATACCTCGCAAAGGGAGACTAAGATGATAAGGGACTGGAGATTTGCGTAGATACCGGGTGACAGTTATTGAACTACATGAAAGAAAGGAAATTACTTACAAATTACGGCGTGCACACACTTTATTCAACATGCAAACGTCACTACAAATTTTCGGACCGAGGTTATGACATGTTCGATAAGCGTGCCATCATTGGCGATGAGGTGGCGCAAATGAATAGCGAAATTCTGGTGACCCTCTAAAGTGTCGGAACATCTATGCTGTAGTGACCTCCTCAATGGCTGTTTTCAGCTCGGCAATGATCTTGGGGTTATTGACGACCTCAGCTATTTGCTGGATTTATTACAATCTGTTCTCTTCCTTTACAGTTTTTGTCCTCTACAGCTCCCTCTAGTATCATGTAAGTCATTCCCTTATGTCTTAACAGATGTCCCATCATCTGTCCCTTCTCCTTATCAGTGTTTTCCACATATTCCTTTCCTCTCCGATTCTGGGCTGAACCTCCTCATTCCTTACCTTATCAGTCCACCTAATTATCAACATTCATCTGTAGCATCACATTTCAAATGCTTCGATTCTGTTCTGGTTTTCCCACAGGCCATGTTTCACTACCGTGCAATACTGTACTCCAGACGTACATTCTCAGAAATTTCTTTCTTAAATTAAGGCCGATATTTTATATTAGTAGAATTGTCTTCGCCAGGAATGCCATTTTTGCCATTGCTAGTCTGCTTTTCAGATCCTCCTTGCCCCGTCCGTCATTGGTTATCTTACTGCCTAGCTAGCAGAATTCCCTGTCTTGACGTATTTCGTGACCATCAATCCTGAGAAGTTGCTCGCTGTTATCATTTCTGCTACTTCACATTACTTTCACCTTTCTTCGATTTACTCTCTATCCATATTCTGTACTCATTAGACTGTTCATTCATTCAGCAGATCATGTAATTCTTCTTCACTTTCACTCAGGTTAGTAATGCCATTAGCGAATCGTATCAATTATATCCTTTCACCTTGAATTTTAATTCCACTCCCGAACCTTTCTTTCGTTTCCATCATTGTTTCCTCGATGTACAAATTTAACAGTAAGGGCGAAAGACTACAATCTTTCACATTGCCCCACGAAAAGGAGTTACATGTTTTCAGATCCGGAGAATATGGCAGCCAATCGAGGCCCATGCCAGTGGCCTCTGGGTATCCCAGAGCCAGAATGAGGTCCCCAAAGAGCTTCTCCACGGCATCAAACACTCTCCTGCTTCGATGGAGTCGACCTGCGTCTTGCATAAACCACATCTTATCGAAATCAGGCTCATTTTGGATAACAGGAATGAAATTATTTTCCAAAACCTTCACGTACCGTTCGGGAGTCACCGTGCCATCAAGGAATATCAAACCGATTATTCCGTGACTGGACACAGCACACCACACAGTCACCCGTTGAGGGTGAGGAGACTTCTCGATTGCGAAATGCACCAGTGAACCAGTTTTGCTTATTGGCAAACCCGTCCAAATGAAATTGGGATTCGTCGTTAAGCCGAACCGTACATTCGCATACTAATTCCTATCACGCCACGCGGCCAACGGTGTAGTTCGAAAGTCCTAACGCAAACCTTTCAGAAGTTATGACGATTTTCTTTCATAAAGTTCAATAATTGTCGCCCTGTATGTATCTGTAGTTTTTATCTCGTCCGGTGAGGCAGTAGAGTAGGACAGGAAATATGTAACTGTGGAATGAAGGACTTCCCGTCAATCGGTGTACAGTAGCTGGCGGAGTGTATAAATGACGAAGTAAAAGCACTACAGCGATCTGTACTAGTCTCGTTTATCGCGCACATTTTAGTCTTCCCTGAATGCCGTAACTGCATGTGTAGTTCTGCAAAGTGCAGCATCCGCAGCTCGTGGTCTAGGGGCTAGAGTTGCTGCTTCTGGATCGCGGGGTCCCGGGTTCGATTCCCGACCGGGTTGTGGATTTTCTCCGTCCGGAGACTGAGTGTTTGTGTTGTCCTCATCATATCATCATCATTATCATTCGAGACAGTGGCAAAATTGGATTGTGAAAAAAATGGTACTTTCTACGGGCGCCGATGACCGTGCAGTTGAGCGCCCACAAACCAAACATCATCATCATCATCATCTTCATCGTGCAGTGTTACGCGTAATCTTAAGCAATCTCTTTACTGTCCCTGAGATCCATGCGGCCTCTTTAGAAGATCTTCAGTAATTGAAACTGCCCCCCCTTCCCGCGTTAAGACTGCTGTGCAGGGCGAGCCCAGTAGCGGAATGGCCGCATCACTGCCACTAGCCGGTTTTTTGTCTTCTCCCACAGAGAAATTAACTTGGCTGCGCTTCTGGAGACCACCCTGATCCCTCCTGTGGAGCAGAATGAGATGCCTGACACACTGATGTCCAGATGTAACCAATTTTTGAAAGTGTTCAGTTCTTACTTCCGTGTGCTGCAATTACAACATTATTCGTGTTGGTGGCAAGTTCTGAGCCTACAACGTAAACAAATGAGAGCCAAGACTGATCGATGAGATAGACCATTATCTGGGTTTCTTCACCTGATGGTTTTGTGATTCAGAAAAATTAAAAAAAGTTCAGCAGAAAGCATGTTGTTGAGTAAAATTGTTACCTTCTGACGTGACACTACAACAAAATACGTGATCATCAGGCCTCCTTTCCACGCTATATCATAAATTGCCATTGATCTACGGAAGCTGGAGGCGATTTGAGGCATCTCTAAAATCTAGATTCAAACAATGTTAAACTTAATTTCATCAACACCGATTTCGTGTAGAGCCTAGGATTATTTTATCACGCGCGACTTGGATGTGACCGAGAGTTAGTCTCTCCAGTAATTTATATGTGATGCTGAGTAGAGCGAGAGGTCGATAGTTAGCCGCCTCATTTCCATCTTTGACTGCTTTTAAAACTGCTATTACTTAACCTTTCTTAAACATACCTTTCTGTTGACGGAACGTCCACAGCTGTTATTCATGATCAATAACAAAATGCTATACAGTTACCAAAACAACGTTCTTAAACATCTTAGAAAATTTTCCAGCTCGCCAATGACAGATTTGTGGGCGGTTTACAGTTTAATGTCAACAGGTTCGTATCACGTGAACTTCGACATCTTTACGAACCAGGATGGACACAAAGACGTGAATAATTAATCCCGTAATATTAGCTATGAACCAGCGAGATAATAGCTGAAGATGAATTAGAGGCTGTCGATCAAACCAGAAGATATAATCGACTAATTCTGTACTGTGTTGAAGTTTATAAGGTTCTGAGAAGGTATTATAAGGTAGTGATCATCATATGAATAAGCGCAGGCGCAGATGCTAATAAATAGCCAAGCACCGTCTGGGTTGCCGCCTACCGGTTTCAGTCTGCGCGGCAGATCGACGTGGTGCAAAACTGGTGTAAAATACAGCAGACGTGACGGGGAAAAATGTCGTACAGTACCACCAGAACCGTTGCATTTTACGACTGTTTTACGCTGTTGTTGACAAACCACATTCCCAGGCACCGGATATGAAGATGACGCACACGGAAGATTGAAGCCGTTAGTCGGTAATGAAAAGCGGTGGTCCAGAAGATGGTTGTTTATTGTAACAAAAGGGGCCACGATTACTAGACATGGCGTCAGCTGTGAACCAAATGTTAAGGTAGTAGTTGCTCGACAAATAAATTATCCAAAAGCCGAACAACGCAAGGCACATAACAACTGTGAAGAAACAAGTATATTCGAGGTCATGCGACAAAGTAATGCTTCTGAATTTTTATTAGAAAACCCTTAAAGCTTTTCAAATAATACAAACCTTATTATCATTCTACAACTTCATTCTACATTTTTGCTTACTTATTTCTCAACATAGTCACACTGGCAACGAAAGGATTTCTTCCAACGAAAGACCAGCTCGTTGATACCGTCGCTGTAGAATGTTTAGCTTTGTTGACGGTGACACATTTCACCCCTGCTTGCACCGCTTCATCACTTCCAAAATGAGGTTCACATAGGTATTCTGTAAGTTCTGCAAAAATATGAAAACTGGATGGAGCAAAGTCAGGGCAGTATGGAGGATAACAAATGACAGTGAAGAACCCAAGGCGGAGGGTTGTTGCAAATGTCGCTGCGCCCGTCTGTGGTCTTGCAACTTCATGGTGAAGGAGAGGGTGTTCCATGTCCATGTGTGAACGAACTCTTCAAATTCGATACTCGGTTAGAGCACGCTGCTTCTCACGCACCGCCATACTTACGTTACACACCGCCACGTTACACGCTACAATTCGGAGCCCTAGAGCGGCTGAAGACTGCCAAGTACGTAGACATGAAAAACAAAAAACTATGCACGTAACTTTGACACGAACTCAAACTAACTGTGACCACACCTGAATATTAAAAAGGATTTGATTGTTTTCGGAATTTCTGAACGATATAACCTCCAGATGAAACACTGACATAGTGCTATCACCAGCGAAAACCTAAAGAAATGTCATCTTTATTCCTGCAGCTCTTTTGGTTCTCTATAAACCCTTAGGGGTATGGTTAATTTTACGACAAATATTTTTCAGACCCACTGCACTCCCTAGTAAGTTTTACGCCTACAAACCCATACATTTTCCACTGTTCTCTGCAGATTAATTGAGCTGTTACTTTCTCATTATCTCTATTGAAGGCTTCTAATAGTTACCTTATGCATAAGATATTCCAAATTTGCGGAAAATACTGATGGTGTAGACGATACCCAACAATCTGAATTCTTTATTTCTGCAGCTCTTCCGTAATCTATAATCAAGTTACTGATTCGTTTCTATTGTGAACCGACTGCGATGTTCTTGGCGTAAGCATTTCAGTCCTCAATTGGAGTACCAGACTGCTATGAATTTAAACTCGCAGTGTGGGATTATTACTATTATTATTTTCGTGTTCCACGTAAATTTTTTTTGCAAAAAATGGCTCTGAGCACTATGGGACTTAACAGCTATGGTCATCAGTCCCCTAGAACTTAGAACTACTTAAACCTAACTAACCTAAGGACAGCACACAACACCCAGCCATCACGAGGCAGAGAAAATCCCTGACCCCGCCGGGAATCGAACCCGGGAACCCGAGCGTGGGAAGCGAGAACGCTACCGCACGACCACGAGATGCGGGCAATTTTTTTTTTTTTTTTTTTTTTTGCAGATTTCACAGATACCTCTTTCTCATTCTGTCTAACACCGTATCTTTCATCATCAGATTTTGCTTGTGTTTTTTGTACTTAGTTTACTTAATTCAATTGCTTTCGTGCTATCAGTGGGGTCTGAGACGTCATTTCACAATCAGGAAGGTATCCGAACACTTTTGTATCTAGACAATATCGAAACAGCAGCAGTGACAGTGCACGCAAAGCTGCAACCGGAATGAAAAAGCGGAGTCCAATTTCACGGCCGTCGCGCTCCCTGTACTATGTTTACTGATGGGCCAGCGAGAGCGAGTCATTTCCCGCGCGACTCTAGAGCTGGAACCAGATGGAGCACGGAGCGAGCGCATTCCATTACGCTGCCGGTGTCCATTCGCCGAGAATAAAGGGTCGCAGGATAGCGAAATGGACCGAAAGGTGTGATAATGAGCTTGTCTGCCTCTTCCTGCACAGAAATGACGTCACGAGCGAGAATTGCTACCGTGCGCCGCTGACGTGACGTCATGTAATCCACATGTGGGTAACCGTCCACCCAACAGTGAGGGTTTTTTTTTCCCGTCTGAGGACAGGATAAATACTCTGCCGACAGCTGTGTGTCGACTGTTTGGTAAACTTTGCTGGCTGGTCACGGAACTTCTCGTGTTATGAGACAGCGCGACTATTATGACAGCTGGCCACAGCACACACCGTATTACTGACGAATGTAAAGATCTTCTTAAAGACAAATGACCTCTCGGCATATTCTTATTTGAATCGGTTTTTAACAGAGTGTAAATTACAGTGTAAGACAGATTAATGTGAGTGATCAGTTTAGAAAAATAAATAATGTATTACCCACTTTTACATGTTACAGTATTGACTCCTGATACGCTTTCTTTTCTGTTGTACAGTTGTATTACAGTGATCACAGATCGCATTTCCATATAGGATATTTCAACGACTTTCAGTTACGTATTGGCATATGAGCAAGTAAACAGAAAATTCAGTATCTTTCTCGAAAAGTTTCTTAATCCTATATTAAACATTACATGTTGCCTATTTTTTTTAATTTTTCAGTATAAGCAATGTAAATTTATTAAATGCTCTGGAAAGTTGTGGTTAATAATTGAGGATGTCCTACTCTGAAATGAAAAAGGTAGCACGGGAGAGAATGCTGAATTCTAACCGCCATCTACTCCTGCCACCAACCCCACATCGTCTTCGACAGTTTAACCTACCTATTTTTCTATACTACTTTACTAATTCAAAATGGCTCTAAAGCAGAGCAACATGGCCCACGCGGAGCCTCTATCAACTCCGACATTCCCTCCATCTGTAGACACTCCATGTTCTTTCTCAATGTAATTTTAACTGTCTTCCCCTCCTGCACCACGAAATCATCTTCATACCTCTCCCTCTTTCCGAACATAACGCATGCTACCCACTCTATCCCAAATGAAAACTCCAACCCACCCTTTCCTTTACCTGCCACCATGCAACTCATCTCCTAGCACCTGCGTCCAAGTTGTCAGTCCTTTCCCGTTGTACGGCTCTGGATTCTCCAGTCAGTAGTCAATAGCGTATCAGCCAGTTCAGCTTGGAACCAGTGGGTTTCATTATTTAGTTCAATTTACAATGTCCAACGATCTTCTGCCGACGTCCTCGGGAGGGGGGAGGGCATCTACCCAACGGTGATCGGTGGCGAAATATTACCGTGTAACCTTCAGCATTCATACTCAATGCATTTCGGGAGCAAAGTAGCACAGTGCTGCACGCATTCCGTGCCGACGAGGAAGCTGCTTCTTTTGTTGGCGCTGCAGAGATACAGGTACTGCAATTGCCGGGCTAGTTATTTCGAATGGTGAAAGCATAATCGGTACAGTGAACTCTGACCTCGGGGTCTGCGGCGGTGCCTATGCCCAGCCAGTCGGGAACCTCGAGGGTCTCAGGTCGAGGCTGGACCCCCGAGGCAGGAGGTTCCTATAGGATGGTGAACGGAGATAGTTGTTCCATCTCCAGCAAAGAGGGGGTGAGCAATGATCCCTCACAACAGTACGCCACTCCACAACGGTCGCCCATTCAATGCCTTCTGAATGGCCAATATTTATACGTATCAAGGCAGGGTTTTTGATGAGAAGAGGCCCAAGTGTCATGTACTCCACTTGCTGCAATGTCGCCTAAGCGTCTTCGCTTTCTGTAATACCGTTGGTCATTGACCAAATGGCTACTCAGACTTCCATCATGACAAAAAACTGCACTAGCTGATAACGGCAAATAGTGCGATTACGACAGCGACCACTTGTGCAGACCCATGCTGCGACACCATATAGATAAACCACATCTTAATCGCTGTCCGCAGTAGCCGGGAGTCCCTATCATGTCATCTTTGTAACAAAGAGAGTCTACACCGCATCATCATCAACTTGTCATAAACAAAAATTTCTTAAACTATATTACATTAATCTAGAAATTTTATACAATCCAGTGGCTGAAGACTGACAACTTGGTGGCTGCAAGCCCGCCCAAAGTGGAGATAATGTAAATAACTGTTAAAAAAATATCTGTTAATGACGAAAAGAGGTCTCTACTACATCATGAAAAAGTATTCCCTGGCAGATCATCTTCAAATTTTACCATTTCATCGCTTTCTCAACGTCATTGACTTTAATATGCCTGTCAGCATTCTTTGCAGCGGTGCGAGTATTAAGTAGAGGTAGTACTACTGTTCCTGTACAGGAATATTTGTAAATGGAAATCAGAAATTTAGCTTTTCGACAGTTTTTCCGTTTCCCGCCGTTCCTTAGTTGCTTCAAAATTCACGGAGGTCAGAAATACCAAACGATAATTTGACCTCACGAAACTTGTGCTGCAGAACTTGTTTCTAATCTGGAAAACAAAGAATAACATGAGAAAACGTAACATAGTAACACACTTCTAACTATTACATAACGCATTCCCATATATATAAAAGCAAACATGTATTAGACGCCACTGCTGATGCTTCGTAAATGAAAGAAGCGAAACGTATCTGGCAAAAACAAGCTTCGTTTCATTTACTTGCAAAGTCAGAACATACCTTCATGAATTCAGCTTTTGCTTTGCTACCATCAATTTTTGTTCCCTTGTTATCGATGAGTGACGGTGAGTACTTCTGACTGAGCATCATGCAGATACTCATATCCACTAATACAAATGCTGAATGCGTTAACGAACACCATCAAGACCATACGGACGGTTACTACCAGTAAATACAATTCAGCAGTTCGAGGAGGATGGATTTCTCAACAGTTAGCAAATAAAGAAAACAACAAAAATGATAAATATCTCTTTGAAGACAACCAGTCGACAACTGAAATGGCCGGAATTTAAGATGCAAAAAAAAAAAAAAAAAAAAAAATATACGTCACTTAAGAAAAAGAAAAAAACTCACTCACGTCTTTGGGTAACTTACTATTGTAAGTAGGGATACGTACGGCGAAAATCATACGTATTTCCGTAAAGGGATTGTAAACAAAAGCGAACAGTAGAGAAATTTGCATTGAATTTTGTTCGAAGAGTGAGCAACTGTAGACTTTGACATAACAAACAATAATGAAGGACACAAATTGTAGAAACGAAAAATTTTGCTTAGAGACAGTACGAACCTGATTAATCAACTCGAAGTACACCTACTTCCACTTCTTCAGTTTTTCTCTTCTGTACGAAGAGAATGTCTTCTTCAGTTCCACACCCGGTTATCGTGGCGTAGTGTTTAGCGCACTAAAGTCTAATTCTGGAAGCTCTGTGTTCATATACCCAAGTCCGATATTTGCTATTGGCTTCTTAATAGCGGATGCTACACTTTATAAGGTATACTTTATAAGGTATATATTGTAAGATCAGTATTATTTTCTGCTCATGATATGCCCAATCCGACCTCATGTTCCGTACTCGATGATCTTATTTCCGATGGCGCACTTAATTCTAATTTTGATTCGAGGAGAATTTTCGGACGTTACACACTTCGGGAGAAACTGTATGTGATGCTGTTGGACTAGACGACGTACATACCTTTCGCATGGTAGTGGTAGACTGCAGAACATTATCTTACGTCCTGCCACAAAGTGTGATTCTTCAGCACGTATACCTTTGTCGGCTTCGCAATGCACGGTGACATACTGTGACGTGCTTGCACCTGCCTGATTACGGGGGCACATACTGACAAGATGTACAACAGGTCTTTGCGATGGTGTTTCCACGAAAGGAGTCCCTCCAACGTGATGCCCGAACATTTCGACCGTTCTATCGATGTAATTTCTTTCCCTCACGCGTTGATGGGGGCTCCTGTGAATCTCTGTATCTGTTCCTGGATTAAGTGTCTCTGTTGAATGTCTATACGGAACGATGACTGCGGCCCTTCTAATTAGTGCTGCCTTCATCCTCGATCGAGTAAGTTGCGAATGAAAACAATTGGCCGTCCAGGAAGAGCTTGTTTCATTCCATGGCATGATCCACGTTGTTCCTTTGTGTTCATTGCTGGTAATTCTGTGCATTTGTTTCGCTTCTAGTGTGGACTGGTGATTCGCCTTGTATCAAACTACAAAGTAATAAATATTATTATGTAATGTGTTCAAATGACATACGGTAACAAACAAATTATTAATAAATATGACAGATAATTGCCACACTATTACGAAAGCTTTTGTAGTATCGTGATTATATTGCCTTTTATAATGGTCTCATTTGCATTCTTCCCATAGTGTACTCAAGCGAGGTATGTGCATCTAAATGTTCAGTAAGCCTACAATTTCGAACATATTGTGCCAGTATTCCGGGGAACGAACATGTAACTAATCCCGAGGGGTGAGCCAGTGTGAAAAAGGCGTTGTGGGTTCTGTCTCAATTTAGTTTAGGAAGTTACAAAAATACGAAATTAAGATAGCCGGATGCGTATTTTAGTAAATATTCCATGAGCCGTATTTCCAATATCAATTAAATGTTTGTCAGTATGTAAGAATATTTTAACGGTATTCAGTCTAGATTGTGAATGTATAATAATTTTAATGCTTGCCTTTTTTTGTTTTTCAGGTCAGTTGCTTTTGTGCTTACGGTATCTTCACCGGAACCCTGAATTCCGAGTAACTGCAATTGTGAGTTAGCAACTATACATAGTCTTTTACGTTAAACGTAAAAAAAAGAATTACGGCAATTTCGTTTGTTATTGGGAGTAGAGTAAAACTGCTCTTGTCGGCAGTTTCTGCACTGTTTTCTGTGTCTGCAGAAATACTGGCTGTTCTGTATTTCACGTCTTATGGACTGGTTCATACCTGCGCCAGGAACTCATGCCTTGTTTATTCATTATCTCTTATAAAACGTCGCTTTTATAGAATGATAAAGTCTGTGATAGTATAACCGTGTCACAATGTCCATGAAGTCTAAAGCATGACTATGTAACACCCTTCGCGTTTCGCATATTCTGCACAGTGTGTTGTAAATACAAGTACAGTGGAACTGCGAAGTGTTTGCAGCAGTTCTGAAGCAACCGTTTCTGATCATTAAGAATTTATAGCCCAACAAACATCTTGAAAATTGACTACGTGCAATTTGAGAATGTGCGTTGTCTCGTATGACTAGATTTGATGATTTACTTTTCATGCATGTCAACCCACATGGATACATGAAAACATACCGGCTATGAATGATGCCTGGAACATCTCAGAAACAGCAATCGACATGATTCTATTTGTCAAGGTATCGTGATTTTAATTCTGAAAACGCGTTATAATAAAACCATATCCTGTTTCATTGTTGAAAGCGGCAAATATTTAAAAGTGGTAACTGTTTGAAACTGGAAGGTACTCCAGGTACTAAAGTTACTTGACTCGGTGTCAATGAAATGCAAAATTTATTCATTTAACTGTATTCAATGTTTATATGCTGCCATTCATACGATGGTTCGTGTTTGAAATGCATGTTGTTGTTGATGTAATCTTTAGGTCGAAGACTGGTTCGATGCAGCTTTCCACACCAGTCTACTCTGTGAAAGTCTCGTAACTACTGCAGCCTTCATCCATCTGAAACAGATTATTGTAGTCGAGTTTTTGTCTCCGTCTGTAATTACCACTCTATACTTCCTCAAATACCAAACTGACGATTCCTCTTTGCCTCAGGATGTGTCTTTTTAACCGATACCTTCTTTTAGTAAAATTTTGCCATAAATTTCTTTTCTTCCTGATTCGATTCGGTATCTCCTCATTAGTTAAACTATCTACTCATCCCATATTAAGCATTTTTCAGTAGTACCAAATTTCAAAAGCTCTTATATTTCGCTTCTCGAACTGTTTATTATTCACATTTTATTTTCGATCAGTGTTACACTCCAGGAAACTGTAAGTTGTAATGATGTGGAAAGAGTCATTTAACACTGACATCGCAATTTAATTTTTAAATATGGCTGCATCTGAATATTTATCATATACAGATGTGAGTTAGTAATTCCTATCAACCACCTTTTACACATCACAATAACAGAAATGTTTCTACCGTGTAGAAGGAGCTATCAAAGAGAGACATTTTCAGTATATTTTCAAATTTTACTTCGTTATCTGTCAGACAATTTATTTCACTGGATAGGTGATCAAAAATTTTAATTGCAGCATTGTTCACCCCTTTTTCTGTTAAAGATAACGATAATGTGTAGCAATCTGCTTTCTTCTGGTATTGTATTTAAGTACATCATGGTTCCTTTTGAACTACAGTGAATTGTTGAAAACAAACTTCAAGAGGAAATAAATATACTGTGAAGCAGTAGTCATAATGATCCACTCTTTAAACAGATGTCCACAAGATCGTAATTGAGCACCACACATTCTTCTTACAGTATGTTTTCAAGCAATGAAGACCTTTTTACCTTAAAGATGAGGTACCCCAAAACATTCTATATGACATTGCTGAATAAAAAAACTCAAAATATGTGAAAAATGTAAACTTTCTGATTTGTCTCTCCCCACGATTTCCAATGATTCTAAGTGCAAATATGGATGAACTAAGTAGTTTTAGGTGCTCCAAAACGTGCTTTTTTCCAGTTTAAATACTCGTCAATATGTAAACCTAAGAATTTCGAAGTTTCCACTCTATTTATTATTTTATCGCCATGTGTTACATTTATCACTGGTTAGTACCCCCATGTGTGCAGAACTAAATACGCTGTACCTTTCTAAAATTTTGGATGAGACCATTCACAGAAAACCAGTGAATGATACTTTCAAGAACATTGTTTCCAATTTCTTCTGTTTCTGTGTGTATGAATGGACTGATTACAATACTAGTGTCCTCTGTAAAAGGAACTATTTCAACTTGTTGTATATTAGACCAAAGATCGTTTACATATATGTGGAGCAATAGCGGACTGAAGATTGAGCCTTGGGGAATCTCATATGTGATTTCTCTACAGTATGTTCCCAGACTATATTGGTTGTATTGCTAAGCACAGTTTTCTAGATTCTCTTGGCTAGATATGACGTTATCCATTGGATCTTTATACCATCAATCCCATAAAATTTCAGTTTATCTGGTAGAATACTATGATTCACAGTCAAATGCCTTGAGTAGGTCACAGAAAATACCAACCGGCATTATTTTATTAATTAATGCTTTTAAAATTTAGTGAGTGAACATACAGAAGGCGTTCTCAATAGAGCAACTCTTCTGAAAGCCAAAGTGTGACTTTATGAAGATATTATTGTTGTTAAAGTGAGATACCGTTGTTAAAGTGAGATACCGTTCTAGAATGCATCAGTATCTCAAGAATTTTGGGAAATAATGTCAATACTGAAATCTCGCCTATCAGTTTTCTTAAATAGAGTTTTGACAAAGCCATTTTTCAATCTCTCTGAAAAAATGCCTGTAGTTATTGATACAGTACGTATTTGAGATAAGAATGATCTTAACAATTCTTTATTACTCTATTAGAAACAGCATAAAAACCAGATGGCCTTTTATTTTTGAGAGAATATGATTTTTTTAATTACAGAAGAAGAGTTTGGTAATATACTCATGTGATCGAATTTTATGAGCATTACTTTTTCAACACAATGCTGTGATTTTCTCTTGAAGTACTAAATGTAAGAAAAGATGATTAAATATTTTTGTTTACGTGCGACTCATCATTTACAGCCCCTCCATTTAGTT
Organism: Schistocerca americana; assembly: GCF_021461395.2. Classification (NCBI taxonomy): domain Eukaryota; kingdom Metazoa; phylum Arthropoda; class Insecta; order Orthoptera; family Acrididae; genus Schistocerca; species Schistocerca americana. The sequence goes on from NC_060120.1 coordinate 349,611,116, forward strand.
CAGTAATGATGTTATCCCGTTCTGTGGCTGGTTGTCCTATTTCTTGTTTCACTACATTCCATGTATGGTAACTGAAAAAAACTTCGCAAGCCAAGATCACTGAAAAAGCACTTTGTTGAATGATCGGGTTACACAGAGCTATGCTGTCATCTTCGGATCTTAACTGTGTCGAAACCTGTACTCCAATAAAATGATTTTTTAACGATCTTGGCTTGCGAAGTTTTCTCCAGTTGCCATACATTGCAGATCGTCCCCAGAATGACCATTTCAGGCGTATATAACATTCTATATAGACTCAAATCTGTTGTTGGAATTACAGATTTCTGACATTATCTGCATTTCCTTGATTTTTAATAGCCTTTCTTAGTAATTTTGAGTAGTTTTTGTACTAATGCCGCAGGATCTCTGTTTGTTCTTGTCAACATATACATTTCCGTTTTCATTTCACAAGATATTTTAATTCCTCTAGTGATCATGTTTTTCTATATGCTATTAATGTCCTTTATGAATAACTTAAATGGAAAGCTATTTTCAAATTACGAATATGGAATAATTAAATTTGGTGTTAGCATTTGGATCATTGTAAATATTATCCCATGTTATCTATTGTAAACTGTTTCTAAAAACATTTCCATTGAGAAGTATCCATACTGTAAAGCCACTATGTTATTTATCCTAACTACGTATCATGATCAGTGAGAGTATTTGTTACTGGCGAAACAGTTATTTTCTTACTCTGAGCTTCACCAAAGACAACATTATCAATTGGGATCCTCCGATCTTTATCTGCCTTTATTGAAAAGTTAAATACTGAGACCATACTGTGTGATCAAATTAAGGTTTCCAAATCGTTTTTTTATCAGAATCTTTTAGGAAATCTACACTGAAGTCACCACAAAATATTGACTGCTCACTGCAGTGTGACAGATAGCATAGTATGGAACTCAGATTCCTCATAAACAGTCTAAAATTTCTCAGTGGTTATCTATATATGGTTACAATTAGAACTGAATTATATTTCAGTATTAATTCACAAGTACACACTTTTAAGTGAAAATCACTACAAAATCTCAACGTTTTTGAACTTTTTTTCAGCCTTAATATTGCAAAAACTCCTCCTTTTCCCATATTAGTTCTGCATGAGTAAGTTGGTAGAATGCAATCTTTTATTTGTAACTTATCTAACCCTGCGGTTTTGTGGTGATCATGCAGACAAAGAATTATCTTTTGAGAGCTCTCTAAGTTTTTCAAACACCGCTACCACCAGGAGGATATTTCGTCGTGCCAGCTTTGCATTATTACGAGAAAGGAATCACAACACAAGGCAACAGCTGGATGCAGATGGACGTGCTCTTATGGCCTTACACCTGCAGTTATCAAGAACACTCAAAGCTTTGGACTGGGAATGGGTCGACTCTGCTACGGTTTCTCAATAGACGTCAGCACAGAAACGAACTACAGAGAAGCAGAAAAGAAAGTTCGGCCGCCTTTCGCAACAACAACATGGTGCCGACCACAGATCTTCAGAACGCACCGTCATCAACTTGACGGCGAGACATATAGATGCGAGTGCAATGTCGGTACTTAAGAAAGGACTTAATTTCGCACCTTCACCGCGGTACATTCCTGTCTGTGAAATAATAAGCGGTGTTGAACAGGCAGTCCACAAGCTCCCACATGAAACAGCGGACGAAATACGGCGAGAAACCAGCCGTATACTGACAAAGGCGAAGTTACCATCATTCAACATGACCAGGGCGAGCGCAACGGCCTTCGAGCACCACGTAATGATGAAAGCATTGTAGTACTTCCCGCTGACAAGGGCAATGCCGCCGTAATTATGGAGTTCGAGGACTATGATACGAAGATCTGTGCGCTGCTGAACGAAGATACCTATCGGAAGCTCCCACGCGACCCGACATCAAGAATCGTAAGAAAAACATCAGAACTTCTTAAGCGATCTTCAGTGTAAGACAGTGTGGTTAAGAATCTTCTCCCACAGGCGCCTAGACCACCTACTGCTTATGGTTTACCGAAGATACACAAGGATGGGACGCCGTTTCGCCTTATTGTGTCCACAATAAGTTCTCCAACATACCAGCTGGGGAAGTACTTGGCCAAGCTCCTCGCTCCACACGTGGGACACTGCGAACATCATATAAAAAACTCAGCAGAATTTATCAGCAGAATCAACCGTCTACGCCTTAGTGAGGACGATATTATGGTCAGTTTTGATGTAGTGGCGCTGTTTTCGAATGTGCCTATCAAAGATTCTCTAGATCTAATTTCAAAGTATTTTGTAAGTGACGTGGTCGAGCTATTTAGGCACACTCTTACGTCATCCTACTTCGCGTACAACGGCCAGTATTACGATCAGACAGACGGCGTAGCAATGGGTAGCCCGTTGGCTCCAGCTGTTGCAAACCTCTTCATGGAGAATTTTGAGAATGTTGCCATAGATACTGCGCCATTGAAGCCTAAGTGTTTCTTTCGATACGTTGACGACACGTTCGTCATTTGGCCACACGTACGCGAGAAATTAGACGAGTTTTTGGAACAACTCAATGGCATCAACAGTAATATCCAGTTCACCATGGAGATGGAAAAAGATAATGCATTGAACTTCCTCGACGTCCTTGTCCACCGTAAACGAAATGGGTGCCTTGGCCACAGCGTCTACAGAAAACCCACCCACACAGACCTGTACCTGCACGCTACCAGCCGTCATCATCCGGCACAGAAGCGCACAGTATTGCAAACATTGGTGCATCGGGCAAGAGTAATATCAGACGACGACAACTTGCCCCACGAACTGAGCCACCTACGCAAGGTTTTCAGGAATAACGGCTACAGCACCCATCAAGTGAAAGAAGTGATTTCTGGGAAATATCAGAATAAGACCAGCGACGAAGAGCAGGAAAAGAAACTTGCTTTGCTGCCATTCTGTGGCTCTGTGTCGGGCAAGATAAGCCGCCTGTTGGAAAGACACAAGATCAAATCGATCTTCAGGCCTCCAACGAAAATCCGTCAATTACTGAGACCAGTTAAAGACGCACCTGGAACACCTGGAGTTTACGAAATACCTTGTGAGTGTGGCCAGAAGTACATCGGACAAACAGTGCGCACTGTGGAACAACGCAGGAAAGAACATGAGAGGTATTATCGCCTACGCTATCCAGAGAAATCTGCGTTAGCTGAGCATGCGTTAGGAAACGGTCACCACATAAAATTTAACGATACTTCTGTCGTGGCTCGCACTAACGGCTTCTGGGACAGTTTAATACAGGAAGCTGCGTGGGATCCAGCGATCGCGTGGTTGAAGAGGGCACATCGAACGCCGACTCAAAACATGCCCATATATGGCAATGTCACGGGCACCAGTGACGTCACAGCCGGCAGCTAGCGTATATAAGGGCGCACCAACAGCCCACTGGCAGTCATAACACTCGACAATGGCCAAGGAGTGCTTGGCCGAAAGCTCGTGTAGTTTTAACCAATTGACGCAGTTGGAAACCCGAGAACATTTTATTCAATGTTATTGCCGCGAGACTCTGCATTCATACAGAAAATCTTTAGTTGCATTAATTTTAATGATCCTCAGTCAATTCTTCTGATATTACAAGTCCTTTGCTTTCTCTGACAGTATATGTCGTTGCAAAGCTGAAATTTTTATTTCTTGTTCCTCAATTTAAATTCGATATCCCAGTTAGTTTCTCTCACTTCATGCTGATTGTGTAGACTGAATAACATCGGCAAGAGGCTATAACCATTTCTCACTCCCTTCTCCGCTACTGCTTCCCTTCCGCCTCCTTCGAATCTTGTGAATACAGCCTCTTTTCTCTACAGATTATAAATAATCTTTTCCCTGCCTACATTTTTACCTGCTTGTTTCAGAGTTACAGAGAGTGAATTCTAGTCAACATTGTCAAATGTTTTATGTAGATCTACAAACGCTTCAAAAGTAGATTGGCATCTTCTCAGCCTATCTTCTAAAATAAGTCATATATTCAGCACTGCCTTACGTGTTGCTACAGTTCTCCAGAAACCAAACTGATCATCCCGAGATCGCTTTCTACTATTTTCTCCATTGTTCTGTACATAATTTGTGTGAGTGTTTTGTAACCATGATCTATTAAGTTGATGATTTTGTGAATTTCATACCTGACTTCTTTGAAGCTGGGATTATTATAATTTAATTGAATGAATCGTGCTTACCAGATGCAATGATTTTCTCACTTAATGTTCTGTCAAAGATGTCAATAATTCTGAGGGCATGTTGTCTACTACAGATACCTTGCTTCAACTCATATACACTGAGCTGACAAAAGTCGTAAGATACTTCCTAATATCATGTCGAACGCCTTTTGCCTGACGTAGTGCAGCATCTCGACGTGGCACGAACAAGTCTTTAGAAGCTTCATGCAAAAGTGTTGAGCCATGCTGCCCCTACAAACGTCCATAAAGGCGAAGATGTTGGCATTGTAGTATTTTGTGCATGGACTGACTTCTCGATTATGTCCCATAAATGTTCGATGGGAATCATGTCGGCCAATCTGGGTGGTCAAATGCTTTGCTCGGTTTTTCCAGAATGCTCTTCAAACTAATCGTAAATAACTGTGGCCCAGTGACATGGCTCAGTGTCATCCTAAAATTTCCATCGTTATTTAGGAACATGAAGTCCATGAAAGGTTGAAAGTGGCCAATGATCGGTTCAGTAAACACTGCCCACACTATTATGAAGTCACCACCATCTTGCACAGAGCCTAGTTGACAAGCTGGGTCATGACTCTGTGGGGTCTGCGCCACATTCCAAAATCGCTCTTACCAACCAAAATCGGGACTCAGCTGACCAGGCCACGGTGTTCCAGTCGCCTAGGGTGCGGAGGTGCTGCAGGCGATGTCGTTCCGTTAGCAGAGGCATTCGCGACAGTCGTGTGCTGCAACAGCCCATTAGCGCGAAATTTTGTCGCTATGTCCTAACGGATACGTTCGACGTACGTCCCACATTGATTTCTGCAGTTATTTCACGCAGCGTTGCTTGTCTGTTGGCACTGACAGCTCTACGCTAACGCCGGTACTCTCGGTCGTTAAGTGAAGGCCGTCGGCCACTGCCTTGTCTGTAGTGAGAGGTAATGCCTGAAGTTTGGCATTCTCGGCACACTCCTGACTCTGTGGATCTCGGATATTGAATTCTCTAACGATTTACGAAATGGAACGCCCGGTGCGTTTAGCTCCAATCACCATTCGACATCAGAGTCTGTTAATTGTGTCGCGTGGCCACAATCGCGTCGGAAACCTTTTCATTGGAATCACCCAAAGAACAAATGACAGCTCCGACAATGCATCGCTATCCCATACCTTTTGTCTTCTCAATATATTTCAGCAGACTCTAATACAAATTTATACAAAACGTTATGCACCCTTTCCACCTGTTAAGCCACACGCTTCCTCAAGCAAAGACATACAAAACGCAATATAAACTTTCAAAATTAATTTCGTGTCATGTCTGGACGTTCATTTCTTTGGTAGGCTGACATTGATTACTACGATGCTTGCCTCATTGCTTCATGAGGTAGACTACAGATTGTATGGGTAAGAAGACTCCAACTACCTTCGCAAAAAAAAAAAAAAAAAAAAAAAAAAAAAAAAAAAAAAAAAAAAAAAAAAAAAAAAAAAAAACACGATAGAGAAACACGCATCTGAAAGTTCCCTATCTCAACATACTCTCCTCCTTCCAAGAAGTATGGATGTTTGAACACAAAAACAGGAAATATAGACATCAGCGAAAAATCAAAAAAGGGAAAATGACTCCAAAGGACGTGAGAATGAACTGTGAAATAACAAACGGACAGAAACGGTATTATTTCAGGGCTATAGAAGCAATTTCCAGTGGCGAATGAGTCAATAGATGTTGTATTAACGATTAATATCCATTTTCGTTAGAACTACAAACCGCTTCGGGCTTGCTACAAGTCTCACATCAGAAATCAATCTTCTTCCTATTTACAAATTCACAAGCATCAGCTTCCATAGCTGTGACCTTCCAGTAGTAAAACCTAAACACTTCACCTCAGTTGTTCCTAGCACCAGGGATGCTTATGCTGCGAAACACTCTAAGCAGAAGCTGTTATGTTTAACTTCCCATCGACACCACGGTCAACAGATTTGGGGAATAGCTTCAATTTATTCTAATAAGTCGGGGATTACTGTTTCAGGCTTGTCGATGTATGGTACTGACGTTGGAAAAACTAATCAGAAGAAAACCTCTACGTCTTAAATTAGAATGTTTCAGCCGGTATTCGGAACCCTCTTATCTCGACTAGCAATCCAGAATCACCGATTACTGCAATTTGTATTCATTTTCCTAACAATGTATTCAATGAAACTGTCTGTAATTATTACTCTTTCACTCCTTACTTATGATGACGATGAGGATAACGACCTGTACAACATATGTAACATAGTACCTTTGATAAAACGACACACACACACACACACACACACACACACACACACACACACACACACACACACACACATAGTATGTGGCTGTTAAACATTAGTCTTATTTTGAAGACCACGGCGGATTTTAAGCATGGCCCTACTGGTCATTGTATGCCCTTGCCTTTCTTTGAACTTGAACTGACTTACCACTTGACCCAGACCGTTACAGGGGTACCTGGAGTTTGACGTAGTCTCTGAACTACGTGGAACTGTAGGAGATTACTAAATAAAAACCTATGTTGCTCTTAAGACTGATGCTGAAGCTAAGTCATAGGACGGTCAAAATTGTAAAATGATAATTAAGATAGACGCAGCTGTTTGTTTTTATACTCTACGGAGCATATTCCCTTCAGTCTCTTATTTATTTGGAAATGATTAAATTTATTTTGAATCGTTATTTTAGAAAACTGGGGGACATATTTTGACAATGACGAAGTATTTTTACGGAGTGTGTTTGTTCGACCTGAATTGAATGTTTCAAGAGTACGCTCTCCATAATGAGACTGGGTGCTGTAATCTAATTATAAAATAAGTAGAAGTTGCAATTTTATACATTCTATTCAGCACTGTGCGAAATAGTTTGAATAGTTAATTTCACATCGTTGTAAATAAAAGTCTAACGAACTTTTAAACTTACACAGACCACAAGAAAGGGAGGCAGAGAGAGACAGAGAGAGATATACATTTAAGGAATGATTTTCATCGTCCGTCGCAATCTCCATTATGTTTTCAGGTTGCAGGTTTCCACCATCTAAACTGCCATCCTCAGATCCAACATCTGCACAGATCTGAAAACATGGTTATGATTGCGTCGAGATATAAAATGAGTCTAATAACTGTAGCAAACAGAGCCGTCCAAACGATGAAAATATTCTACTTTACATATATACGTTTCTTTACTTGAAATTTAACATGAACACGTTCAGGTAATTAGTAAAATATATCAACTTGGAAATAACTGAATGTGTATTAAAACACAACACATATATTTTGCTTCTTCTGTAAAACAAGTAACCAAGGATTCGCAACACTTGGTGTTTTATGGATGCTGAATTCAGTTTTTGTTTCACCTGCTCGGTTCTTTCTTCCTGCTGACAGACACTGCAGAATTTTATTACTCTGTCTCTCGTAACTCTCTTAACTTACTTACGCTCTATCTTTTTAGAATTTAAATTATTACTTTTTACACTGTAGATGTTAATTCTGTTAAATGTCAATGTCTCCTACTACCTCCTCCCTTTGAAACGCACCGCCAGAACAAAAATAACGATTTCTTGGAATGCGACTAACTTTGTCTTTCAGCCTTGATTGCATACTATCAGAAGTGCATTCCAATGATGCAATGTTTATGTGGTTTAATTGGCATATTTTTCCAGATCCATTGCCCTAAAATTCTCCAAATACTTTCGAACATATAATCGAAATTTTCCCGACAGTAGTTGACATCCATTTCTTGGATAGGTAATACCCCGCTACTCATGAACTCCATATAAGCTTTAACAGTATCACTGGTCATTGAAAAACATTATTTTGGCATTCTAATTACACTACTGGCCATTAAAATTGCTACACCACGAAGATGACGTGCTACAGACACGAAATTTAACCAACAGGAAGAAGATGCTGTGATATGCAAATGACTAGCTTTTCAGAGCACTCACTCAAGGTTGGCGCCGGTGGCGACACCTACAACGTGCTGACATGGGGAAAGTTTCCAACCGATTTCTCATACACAAACAGCAATTGACCAACGTTTCCTGGTGAAACGTTGTTGTGATGCCTCGTCTACGGAGGAGAAATGCTTACCATCACGTTTCCGACTTTGATAAAGGTCGGATTGTAGCCTATCGCGATTGCGGTTTATCGTATCGCGACATTGCTGCTCGCGTTGGTCGAGATCCAATGACTGTTAGCAGAATATGGAATCGGTGGGCTCAGTATGATAATACGGAACGCGGTGCTGGATCCCAACGGCCTCGTATCACTAGCAGTCGAGATGGCAGGCATCTTATCCGCGTGGCTGTAACGGATCGTGCAGCCACGTCTCGAACCCTGAGTCAACAGATGGGGACATCTGCAAGACAACAACCATCTGCACGAACAGTTCGACGACGTTTGCAGCAGCATGGACTATCAGCTCGGAGACCATGGCTGCGGTTACCCTTGACGCTGCATCAAAGACAGGAGCGCCTGCAATGGTGTGCTCAACGACGAACCTGGGTGCATGAATGGCAAAACATTTTTTCGGATGAAGACAGGTTCTGCGTGCAGCATCATGATGGTCGCATCCGTGATTGGCGACAACGCGGTGAACGCACATAGGAAGCGTGTAATCGTCAACGCCATTCTGGCGTATCACCCGGCGTGACGGCATGGGGTGCCATTGGTTACACGTCTCGATCACCTCTTGTTCGCATTGACGGCAGTTTGAACAGTGGAGGTTACATTTCAGATGTGTTACCACCCGTGGCAGTACCCTTCATTAGATCCCTACGAAACCCTACATTTCAGCAGGATAATGCACACTGCATGTCGCAGGTCCTCTACGGGCCTTTCTGGATACAGAAAATGTTGGATTGCTGCCCTGGCCAGCACATTCTCCAGATCTATCACCAAATGGAAAAGTATGGTCAATGGTGGGCGAGCAGCTGGCTCGTCACAATACGCCAGTCACTACTCTTGATGAAATGTGGTATCGTGTTGAAGCTGCATGGACAGCTGTACCTGTACATGGCATCCAAGCTCTGTTTGACTCAATGCCCAGGCGTATCAAGGCCGTTATTACGGCCAGAGTTGGTTGTTCTGGGTACTGATTTCTCAGTATCTATCCACCCAAATTGCGTGAAAGTGTAATCACTTGTCAGTTCTAGTATAATATATTTGTCCAATGAATACTCATTTATCATCTGCATTTCTTCTTGGTGTAGAAATTTTAATGGCCAGTAGTGTACATACTGCCACAGCCGTTACAGTTTCTATATCTTCATTGTATGTTTCCTTCCTCATTTAATATGATAACTAGACCATTTACGTACAGAAAAATAAACGTAAAATTATCTGAAACAACTTCAAATTAAAACTGAAACATTATTTTCTGGTCCACCAATGTTTTAAGATTATTTCCAGATATAGACAAAGCCAAGGATAAACCACAACATTATCGTACTCCTAAGAAAATGGTTCAAATGGCTCTGAGCACTATGGGACTTAATTTTTGAGGTCATCAGTCCCCTAGAACGTAGAACTACTTAAACCTAACTAACCTAAGGACATCACACACATCCATGCCCGAGGCAGGATTCGAACCTGCGACCGTAGCTGTCGCGCGGTTCCAGACTGTGGCGCCTAGAACCGCTCGGCCACCCCGTCCGTCGTTCTCCCAAGACTATTTCTTTTTGTTAATTAGTTATTGTATTTTCTGTATGTTGTCTATCTGTGCGTGCATCCTTAATACGATAACCAAATACAGCTTTCCAATAATTGTCTATTGTCCACGTTGTCAAAAAATAAATAAATAAATAAATAAATAAAAACAAAAAAACTGTCTTCTTTGAATCTTTCTCTATGCCTACCGAAGAGTACAACTTTTTGTGCCATCATACGTTCGTGTAACGAATGCGCGAATGGAAATCTGGTACAGTGTGTTTGGGCTGGTACGAATAACCATAAAATCCATGATCAGGCACTTCCCGACGACACCTCTTCATGAGAGCTGTTGTGTACGTTATTGTAGATTATTAAATACCTAGTTTTATTTTGTCTGTAACCATTATGCATCACAAAAATTACCAGCCATCGCTCAGTTAACGACCAAACAGAGAGAACGTTTAGTATGCTAAATGATTAATAAATAAAAGTGAACCTCGCGAAACGAAGAATACATGACGCAATCACTTTTAGATATAATACACGTATAGCTTAAGGCTTCTAGGAGCAATAAACAGTAACAAACACGAAACGACCTTTGATACACTCTAACGACACATTAACGATAATTTATACACAAACCGAAGATAGAATCCCACTAGAACTTCCAAATTTTGGCGGTACAGACGTTTGAAGCACTGAAGACATGTTTTCTCGTTTCATAGTTCACCAAAAAATATCAAATAGCTGGGACAGATGAATAAGGCTTTCTTTGAGCTAAATACTTACATTTATAAATGCGATATTCGTTGGATGTTACGCTGTTACGTATCATAAATATGAAAGAAAAAGTGATCGATGCCTTCTGCCGACAAGCAGGCTATTATTTTTAGCTCATATTCCAGCAACATGTAGAATGAAAACAGTGAACAAAACTGTTACTGAATATTTAACACCCAAGCAATTTTTTTTTTTTACTGCCATACGCTTCAGGAAACTATAAGGGAGGATGAGTAAGTAAACACAATAACTTTTTTCTCCCCTGTTACTGCAGCTGGGACACTGAAGTTTTACGACGATATAGTTTGAAGTTTTCGCTTCAGAGAGTGTTTTGTTTTTATGTGCAGCTCTTGCGAGAAAAGCCTTAACTACAATATTAATATGGCGCGAATGTTACTCGTCAACTTGTGGAGAGCATCTGCATCTACATCTACATCTACATGGATACTCTGCAAATCACATTTAAGTGCCTGGCAGAGGGTCCATCGAACCACCTTCACAATTCTCTATTACTTCAATCTCGTATAGCGCGCGGAAAGAACGAACATCTATATCTTTCCGTACAAGCTCTGATTTCCCTTATTTTATCATGGTGAGCGTTTCTCCCTATGTAGGTCGCTGACAAAAAAATATTTTCGCATTCGGAGGAGAAAGTTGGTGATTGGAATTTCGTGAGAAGATTCCGTCGCAACAAAAACGCCTTTCTTTTAATGATGTCCAGTCCAAATCCTGTAGCATTTCTGTGACACTCTCTCCAGTATTTCACGATAATACTAAACGTGCAGCCCATTATTGAACTTTTTTGATGTACTCCGTCAATTGTATCTGGTAAGGATCCCACACCACGCAGCAGTATTCTAAAAGAGGACGGACAAAGGTAGTGTAGGCAGTGTCCTTAGTAGGTCTGTTTAATTTTCCACGTGTCCTGCCAATAAATCGCAGTCTTTGGTTAGCCTTCCCCACAATATTTTCTGTGTGTTCCTTCCAATTTAAGTTGTTCGTAATTGTAATACTTAGGTATTTAGTTGAATTTACGGCTTTTAGATTAGATTGATTTATCGTGTAACCGAAGTTTTTTTCAGCACTCCTACGGATGACCTCACACTTTTCGTTATTTAGCGTCAACTGTCAATTTTCGCACCATTCAGATAACTTTTCTAAATCGTTTTGCAATTTGTGTTGATCTTCTGATGACTTTATTAGTCGATAAACGACAGCGTCATCTACAAACAACCGAAGACGCAGATTGTCTCCCAAATCGTTTATATAGATAAGGAACAGCAAAGGGCCTATAACACTACCTTGGGGAACGCCAGAAATTACTTTTGTTTTACTCAATGACTTTCCGTCAGTTACTACGAACTGTGACCTTTCTGATGGTAAATCACAAAAAAAATGGTTCAAATGGCTCTGAGCACTATGCGACTTAACGTCTGAGGTCATCAGTTGCCTAGAACGTAGAACTAAGTAAACCTAACTAACCTAAGGACATCACACACATCCATGCCCGAGGCAGGATTCGAACCTGCGACCGGAGCGGCCGCTCGGCTCCAGACTGTAGCGCCTAGAACCGCACGGCCACTCCAGCCGGCCGAAAATCACAAGTCCAGTCACATAACGGAGACGATATTCCGTAAGCACAGAATTTCACTACGAGCCGCTTGTCTGGAATAGTATCAAAAACCTTCCCGAAATCCAGAAATACGGAATCGATCTGAAATTCCTTGTCGGTAGCACTCAATACTTCATGTGAATAAAGTGCTATTTGTGTTTCACAAGATCAATGTTTTCTAAACCCATGTTGACTGTGTGTCAATAGACAGTTTTCTTCGACGTAATTCACAATGTTCGAACACAATAAAATCCTGCTGCATATCGACGGTAACAATATGGGCCTGTAATTCAGTGGATTACTCCTACTACCTTTCTTGAATATTGGTGTGACCTGTGCAACTTTCCAGCCTTCGGGTACGGATCTTTCGTCGAGCGAACGGTTGTATATGATAGTTAAGTATGGAGCTAATGCATCAGCATACTCCTGAAGGAACCTAATTGGAAGAGCAGTTCGATGTTTGTGGGGTAAAGAGCATAAACCGAGCGAAATTCACAGGGACATGAGTGACGCGTGTGGGAAAACTGTATTAACCGTAACAGGTTGAGTGCATTCTTCCAAAAGGGACACGCGAACATTAGCGATTCGCCCGGCGACCGGTGACGGCTTCAGCCTCGCACAGTGTCGGAGCCATTGAGGCAGAAATTCGGAACGACCGACATGTGCGACTGCGAACCTTATCGTACTATTTCAACATTTCCTGTGGTGCGGTATACGGTATTGGTCATTACATGTTGAAATTTTGTGAAGTTACTGCTGGCTGGGTGCCTAAGAACCAGACGGACAACCACAAGGGTCAGCGAATGATGACAAGCTTGGATCGCTTAACGTGTTACGCTGCAGAAGGGCGTGACTTCCTGAAAGGAATCATCGCTAGTGATGAGTCGTGGACGTACCACTACACGCCTGAAACGGAGCAGTCTTCTACGGAATAGAAACATGCTGATTCCCCAGTAGGAAAAAAGTTCTTAGTGACTCGGTCTGTTAGAAAACTGCTTGTGACATTGTTATGGAATATGCACGGTGCGTTATTGGCGGAACTTTGCTGAACACGGGACCACTGTAAATGCTGCAGACTACGTTAAATCTTTGGTTAAGCTGCGTCGTGTCCTTCGTGACAAATGCCACAACATAAATTCTGACGGTGTCAAACTTCTTCATGACAATGCTTGCCCCCATGTTGCTGCTCCTCGTGGTGAGAAAATCGCCAAATTTGGGTTGGTGATGCTCCTGCATCCACCATACAGTCCGGACCTTGCACCTTCGTACTTCCATCTGTTAGGTACCATGAAAAGAAATCTGGCCGGATAATGCTTTGCAACATATGCGGAAGTGAAATCAGCAGCACGCAGATGGCTATACTCCAATAAAATTGACTTCTACCAACAAGGGATATTGAAACTGGTGCCACTATGGGAGAAATGTGTTGAGAACGCTGTTGGCTACGTAGAAAAGTAGGTAAAATATGTAGGTTCATTTGGGGCTCTTGTTTTGTTTTGTTACCTATTAAACTTTTTGGTAGTAAAATTATTGTGTTACTTTCCAATCTTCCCTTGTATTGAAAATATATTCACAAACAGCAAAGAAAATTTTTGAGGGGAAGGTGGTAAATTGTAAATCATTTTTTTCATAACTAAGTTTCAATAACCAAAACGAGACAATTACGAGGGTGAGTCAAATGGAAACATTAAATATTTTTGTAAATATTATTTATTGTGCAGAAGCTGTACAAAGCTGTATCACTTTTCAACATCATCTCCCCCATGCTCATTGCAATCCAGCGCTTACAAAGTGCATAAATTCCTTTAGAAAAAAATTCTTTTGGTAGTCCGCGCAACCAGTCATGCACCGCGTCGCGTACCTCTTCATCAGAACGAAACTTCTTTCCTCCCATTGCGTCTTTGAGTGGTCCAAACATATGGAAATGACTTGGGGAAAGGAGTGGTGAGTATGGTGGATGAGGAAGACACTCAAAATTCGCGTCTGTTATTGCTGCAACTGTTGTACGGGCAGTGTTGGGCCTTGCATAGTCATGTTGCAAAAGGACACCTACTGACAGAAATCCACGTCACTTTGATTGCAGGCCGCAGATGATGTTTTAGGAGATCTGTGTACGATGCACTGGTGACAGTGGTCCCTCTAGGCATGTAACGCTCCAAAATGACGCCTTTTTCGTCCCAAAAGAGAGTCAGCATAACCTTCCCTGCTGATGGTTCTGTTCGAAACCTCTTTGGTTTTGGTGATGAAGAATGACGCCATTCCTTGCTCGCTCTCTTCGTTTCCGGTTGGTGGAAGTGAACCCAAGTTTCGTCTCGAGTAACTATTCTTGCAAGGAAGACATCATCTTCTCGTTCAAGGCGCCGAAGAATTTCTTCACAAGCATCGACACGTCGTTCTCTCATTTCAGGAGTCAGCTGCCGTGGCACTTATCTTGCAGACACTTTGTGAAACTGGAGGACATCATGCACAATGTGGTGTGCTGACCCATGACTAATCTGTAAACATACTGAAATGTCATTCAGTGTCACTCGGCTGTTTTCCTTCACTATGGTTTCAACTGCTGCAATGTTCTGTGGAGTCACAACTCGTTATGCCTGACCTGGACGAGGAGCATCTTCCACTGAAGTCACACCATTTGCGAACTTCCTACTCCATTCCCACACTTGCTGCTGTGACAAACGTGAATCACCGTACTGAACCTTCATTCGTCGATGAATTTCAATAGGTTTCACACCTTCACTACGCAAAAAGCGAATAACAGAACGCTGTTCTTCCCTGGTGCAAGTCGCAAGTGGGTCGGCCATCTTTATACTGATACTGCTACGGTATGTGTGCATCTGCACTATGCTATCACCTACAGGCCATTCTACACGCTGTTTGTAGCATGCTTACCAACTAACAGGATAACGGCGCGAAATTTCGATTTGTTATTACAAATTTAAGGTTTTCGTCTGACTCACCCTCTTAGATGGTCGCTAATAATTACAATTAGTTCACTACTTGCACAGGCTCTCTCCATCTACCTGGGCCCAGCCTCTGTACGGAGATTCTGCCTTTTTATCCTCACGACAGGGATCGTAAATAGGGATCAGCTGGATGTATGGTAATGGAACTACCGCTAGGCGGCTGCGTTTGCCCACAGTCGCATCCGTTACAGCACACAATAGCTTTCCGGCTGTGCTGGGTGGAACCTGCCGCTGCCGGCTGCCGACTGCCTCCAAGACAGATAGCCTCCGCCATCAAGTAATGCTGCAGGTCGGAGGTGCGGCTCATGCAAATTCAGCAGAGCTGCTGATGAGGAACGCCTGGCTACGTACAAAGGTTAGTAGGAAAGTTCTACTGCGACGGGCTACAGTGGACAAGCCACACTCTAGGTACCTCTTCCCACCTTCCCAGTACATCCCACTCCCCAGCCAAGGGCCCAGACATCACGATTTATTGGGCGCAGTTTCACACAAGCTAGAACCGGTTTTACGCACATCTCTTCTAGATGATTACAGTAGGTCAGTGCTCCGACGAAATATCCATCCATCTTGGACAATACCTGAGGTGTCAGTTTATCTCCCTCAATTGATTCAGGTCGTTTCACAACGATAACTCATTCCTACGTGAACTAGTGAAAGCAGGAATATATATACTGCAGTAAAATAATACTGACAACCTTCTAAAAACTGTTAGAGTTATTTACCTATAGATTGGTTCATTCAGAGACGAAGACAGCAACCAGCAGCTACTGATAATGCTGTTTATTTACATAAATAGAGCCGCAACCGGTTTCGAGCCTACAGGTTCATCTTCAGATGGCTGTTCACATCAAGATATTTACGGAAGTGTTTTGCTCTTTATTCCTCTTGTGGTGAAAGATTCTTGAGATGGTGGTGCTTTCACCACAGGTGGGAATAAAGAGCCAAAAAATTATGTAATTGTCAACAACTACACATCTTGATGTGAACAGCTGAAATGGATTGCACTGTCAATAGTGGCTGGTCGCTTTCCCCTTCTTCGAGAGAATCAACCTGTATTTCGTTATGTCAGTTTCGGCAGGAAAGCAGTTATTTACCTTTCTGTATGCCAATAGTCTTGCCTCATTGTACTGTATATACTGGATCTCCTCAGATAACTAAAGCAATCTCGAGCGTGGCCGATACTTGGATAACTAATAGCCTGCATACGTCACGTGCTGTCGTGTGCTTATACTTTGCATTTAAGGAAAACGAAAGGGGACGTTGTGGCGTAAAGTTCCTGATCACCAGACTTTGCTCCAATGTCCAGATTAGATTCTTCATCTCAGCTGGAGTGAGGGTGTGTGATACTGTTGATGCTGATCTGTTCGTCGGATGGAGAAGTTAACCTTGGCGGCCGCCTAGGTGCTCGTCGAGAGGAAGCGGCTACTTACAGATATCGGGTGTCACCTTTTCCCTTATCATCTCCAACACATGCATGAAACAATAATAAGTACACCCATTATAGTCACCTACACTTACTAGATACACGTAAACAAACAACTACCACACTTCGCGAAGGAAAGATGTCCGAAGGACGGAAAAACGTTACTAATTAGGAAATGAAACCCCATCTGGGTCTCTCAGCCATACGAACTTATTGTTTATCTTTCAGTATCAGGTTATGGTACTTACATGGTTTAGGTCGTTTGACAGTGATAACAGTTGCCACTCTAGTCCACCTCCAATACCAGATATTTATAACGTTTCGCAACTATGTAAATTAATGAAAGAAGACGGTACGAGGTGTTACAAAGCCTTTGAATAATCGTATAGTGTTTCTTCAGGGTAGCTGGGAATATCATCCAACAGAGCTACATACTATAGAAGCTATCACAGAAAATACCTGCAGCTAGGCCAGTCGTAAGTTGGTACCCGCTACAGTTTTGTGCTAGCGTGGAGGAGCTGGACGCCGCCTAATGTAAAGAGTGCTGTCAGGGCGATTTCCAAGAGTTCCGCATACAATCCGTCAGCGTACAAACTTGCGTTTGCTGCTGAAAGGGTGTCAAAGCGGTAGGCGTTAAGTTCTAATACGACGCTCTGTCATTAGCCGTCGTTACTTGAAGTGGGTCCTACACTCAAGTTCCAAGACAACCTCTGTAGGCCCTTCAAGTTAGTCATTATCGCTTTGTAATAAACTGTATAGGTCACTCCATAAGGCTTGAATAACCCTCGACCAATCAGCATCTGCAGTTCACTTTACTGCGTATGATGAAATTAAAGTGAAGCGTTTTTGTACTTCATGACAGAGGAGCTTGTGAGACACAGAATCATGTTGTTTAGTAAAACGCCCAAAAATTATATAATAACTCTTAAAGCTCCCCCCCCCCCCCCCCCCACCCATTGAACCATGGACCTTGCCGTTCATGGGGAGGCTTGCGTGCCTCAGCGATACAGATGGCCGTACCGTAGGTGCAACCACAACGGAGGGGTATCTGTTGAGAGGCCAGACAAACGTGTGGTTCCTTAAGAGGGGCAGTGGCCTTTTCAGTAGTTTCAGGGGCAACAGTCTGGATGATTGACTGATCTGGCCTTGTAACACTACCCAAAACGGCCTTGCTGTGCCGGTACTGCGAACGGCTGAAAGCAAGGGGAAACTACAACCGTAATTTTTCCCGAGGGCATGCAGCTTTACTGTATGGTTAAATTATGATGGCGTCCGCTTGGGTAAAATATTCAGAGGTAAAATAGTCTTCCTTTCGGATCTCCGGGCGGGGACTACTCAAGAGGTCATCGTTATCAGGAGAAAGAAAACTGATGTTCTGCGGATCGGAGCGTGGAATGTAAGATCCCTTAATCGGGCAGGTAGGTTAGAAAATTTAAAAAGGGAAATAGATAGGTTAAAGTTAGATATAGTGGGAATTAGTGAAGTTCGGTGGCAGGAGGAACAAGACTTTTGGTCAGGTGAATACAGGGTTGTAAATACAAAATCAAATCGGGTAATGCAGGAGTAGCGTAAATAATGAATAAAGAAAAGAAGAGTGCGGGGAAGCTACTACAAACAGCATAGTGAACGCATTAATGTGGCCAAGATAGACACCTAGCCCAGGCCTAGTACAGTAGTACAAGTTAATATGCCAACTGGCTCTGCAGATGAAGAAATTGATGAAATGTACGATGAGATAAAAGAAATTATTCAGGTAGTGAAGAAAGACGAAAATTTAATAGTCATGGGTGACTGGAATTCGAGAGTGAATATGGATTTGGGGGGCCGGCCGAAGTGGCCGTGCGGTTCTAGGCGCTGCAGTCTGGAACCGCGAGACCGCTACGGTCGCAGGTTCGAATCCTGCCTCGGGCATGGATGTGTGTGATGTCCTTAGGTTAGTTAGGTTTAACTAGTTCTAAGTTCTAGGGGACTAATGACCTCAGCAGTTGAGTCCCATAGTGCTCAGAGCCATTTGAACTATTTTTGGGATTTGGGGGAAGAAACGAAAGAGGAACCCGTCTGGTAGAATTTTGCACAGAGCATAACTTAATCACACCTAACACTTGGTTCGAGAATCATGTATACATGGAAGAATCCTGGAGATACTAGAAGGTGTCAGATAAATTATATAATGGTAAGACAGAGATTTAGGAACCAGGTTTTAAATTGTAAGACAATTCCAGAGGCAGATGTGGACTCTGACCACAATCTATTAGTTATGAACTGTAGGTTAAAACTGAAGAAACTGCAAGGGTAAACCGACTAAACCAGACGTTGTACAGAGTTTGAGGGAGAGCATAAGGGAAAAATTGTCAGGAATGGGGGAAAGAAAAACGGTAGAAGAAGAGTGGGTAGCTCTGAGGGATGAAGAAGTGAAGGCAGCAGAGGATCAAGGAAGTAAATAGACGAGGGCTAGTAGAAATCCTTGGGTAACAGAAGGCATATTGAATTTATGATGAAAGGAGAAAATACAAAAATGCAGTAAATGAAGCAGGCAAAAAGGAGTACAAACGTCTCAAAAATGATATCGACAGGAAGTGCAAAATGGCTAAGCAGCGATGGGTAGAGGACAAATGTAAGAATGTAGAGGCTTATCTCACTAGTGCCAAGATAGATACTGCCTACAGGAAAATTAAAGAGACCTTTGGAGAAAAGAGAGCCACTTGTATGAATATCAGGTGCCAGATGGAAACCCAGTTCTGAGCAAAGAAGAGAAAGCAGAAAGGTGGAAGGAGTATATAGAGGGTCTATACATGGGCGATGTACTTGAGGACAATATTATGGAAATGGAAGAGGATGTAGATGAAGATGAAATGGGCGATACGATACTGCATGAAGAGATTGACAGAGCACTGAAAGACCTGAGTCGAAACAAGGCCCCGGGAGTAGACAACATTCCATTAGAGCTACTGACGGCCTTGGGAGAGCCAGTCCTGACAAAACTCTACTATCTTGTGAGCAAGATGTATGAGACAGACGAAATACCCTCAGACTTCAAGAAGAATATAATAATTCCAATACCAAAGAAAGCAGGTGTTTACAGATGTGAAAATTACCGAACTATCAGTTAAATAAGCCACAGCTGCAAAATACTAACACGAATTCTTTAGAGACGAATGGAAAAACTGGTATAAGCTGACATCGGGGAAGATCAGTTTGGATTCCGTAGAAATGTTGGAACACATGAGGCAATACTGACCTTACGACTTATCTTAGAAGAAAGATTAAGGAAAGGCAAACCTACGTTCTAGCATTTGTAGACTTAGAGAAAGCTTTTGACAATGGTGACTGGAATACTCTCTTTCAAATTCTAAAGATGGCAGGGGTAAAATGCAGGGAGCAAAAGGCTATTTACAATTTGCGCAGAAACCAGATGGCAGTTATAAGAGTCGAGGGGCACGAAAGGGAAGCAGTGGTTGGGAAGGCAGTGAGACAGGGTTGTAGCCTCTCCCCGATGTTATTCAATCTGTATATTGAGCAGGCAGTAAAGGAAACAAAAGAAAAATTCTGAGTAGGTATTAAAATCCGTGGAGAAGAAATAAAAACTTCGAGGTTTGCCGATGACATTGTAATCCTGTCAGAGACAGCAAAGGACTTGGAAGAGCAGTTAAACGGAATGGACAGTGTCTTGAAAGGTGGATATAAGATTAACATCAACAAAAGCAAAACGAGGATAATGAAATGTAGTCGAATTAAGTCGGGTGATGCTGAGGGAATTAGATTAGGAAATGAGACACTTAAAGTAGTAAACGAGTTTTGCTATATGGGGAGCAAAATAATTGGTGATGGTCGAAATAGGGAGGATATAAAATGTAGACTGGCAGTTGCAAGGAAAGCGTTTCTGAAGAAGAGAAATTTGTTAACATCGAGTATTGATTTAAGCGTCAGGAAGTCGTTTCTGAAAGTATTTGTATGGAGTGTAGCCATGTATGGAAGTGAAACATGGACGATAAATAGTTTGGACAAGAAGAGAATAGAAGCTTTCGAAATGTGGTGCTACAGAAGAATGCTGAAGATTAGATGGGTAGATCACATAACTAATGCGGCGGTATTTAATAGAACTGGGGAGAAGAGGAGTTTGTGGCACAACTTGTCAAGAAGAAGGGGCCGGTTGGTAGGACATGTTCTGAGGCATCAGAGGATCATAAATTTAGTATTGGAGGGCAGCGTGGAGGGTAAAAATCGTAGAGGGAGACCAAGAGATGAATACACTAAGCAGATTCAGAAGGATGTAGGTTGCAGTAAGTACTGGGAGATGAAGAAGCTTGTACAGGATAGAGTAGCATGGAGAGCTGCATCAAACCAGTCTGGGGACTGAAGACCACAACAACAACAAGAACAACAACTCTTAAAGAGTAAAATAATTTACTACAGACTATGATGTGCTTGTCTTGAAAGGAACTTACTGACCACGTGATCTAATTTCGCATCGTAACATTTTTCTATTGCTTGTGCTTCAGTTTCCAAAAGCCTGTTCCTTCTTGTGTGCTAGTCTTTATTTATCGTTATATACACTTATGATTCTGTGCACGTTTTCCGCCTGCAAATATTTGGCTCAAAATTTTCTTTTTATTGGTGAATATTTAACGATTTCACGATTTATGTACCTCATTGGTGAAAACTTTTCTTTTTTCCAATTTCTGACAATAAATGAAACGAAAGCCAAGTTATCCGTAAGTGCATAACTGCTAGAGAAGGAAAATGAAAATTGTTATATAATGACGTAATTATGATTTGACACAAGTGAAATAATTAGCTTCGTGGACCAAACAGATAGAGATTGATTAGTGTGGCTTTTCTCTTTGTGTTATGTTTAATGTACCCTTTAGTAGGTATGGAGAGCACCTCCGTAGCAGACTGGTCAGTGACAATGGCTGCCATGCACCATGTAGAGGAGCTAGGTTCGATTCCTGATACTGCCAAGGAGTTTTCCTTGGTGTGACGGCTCTGACACCTGATGCAGTAAGCCTCGTGGTGCCTGCTGGATACTTGATTCATTAGTAGAGATTTCGTGGCCTAGAAAGTGTGCAAAACGACTCGAAAGAGGGGGGGGGGGGGTGCTGTGAACACCTGAGCACATACCCATCCATACCACATCTATATGAATCATCAAGGCAGAGGATGACACGATGGCCAGTATACATCCATTGGGGGCTTCACGGCCAGGAGGAAGCACTCGTGGTAAGAATGTGGTAACGATTCTAGGACAAATTTGATCTTTGACCAGCTGGTCGCTTACATCCGAGGGCGAACTCATCTACATTGAGTTCAGGCGGCCACTGTTTGGCAGCGCTGCAGTCAGGCGGAACTGCAGTTAGTTAAGGATGTTTCTGCTGGGTGGTGTTGCAATTGGCAGCTATCTTGCTCTGCTAGTTCTATCTCTAGCAACAACATCGCGAAAGTTCGATCTCTGACTGCCTTCCCCTAAACTCCAAACCCACATCATATCTCCTCTCTTCTCTTTTCCCTCTCCTAAGGTATTACCCTAACCCTTCCCTCCTCACCCCTCTCCTTGCCTCCTACACCACACCCCTTTTTTCATAGTAAGTCAATCAGACAACTTTTAAACCGAAGTTCCTGCTGTCCCAAGCACAGCCCAGTATTTATTCGATGCTATTTCGCAAGTCTTTCTTAAGCCATTTCCCTTTCTAGGAAATAGTTCAAACAGAAAGCTTCTAAGTCAACATATACACATAGATCGATCTCCCAACCACAACCATTAAAATGAGACATGAATAAGAAGGTATCTCAGAGCCACCATCTTGTTCTGTGAAGCCCATCTGCAGTTCAGTTTTTGTGCAAAAGTAAAGTAATGTTTAAAACTGTCTCCATTTTTATCGAAATACAAAATGATTTCACTCTATCTTATTTGAATTACTGATCTAATTAACAGGTTAAGATATACTTGGCAATAACTGATTTACGCTATTGCTTATTGGAAAACTATTTGACCTGTCCATGAAATAGCACACAGAACAGTCAATTTAACATCTGATCTTGATACATATAGACACACACACACACACACACACACACACACACACACATATATATATATATATATATATATATATATATATATATATATATATATATGAAGAAATGAGGGTTGCTATGCTTTCAGCTATTATTCCTTGAATGTTCATGTTACAACAAATCAAAATTGTGGAATACCAGTGTCAAATACAGTTTCTTATACCATCATCAATTTACTGGCAGATGTGAACCTATCTCTTTCTTGTCATGTTCATTCTAATTGCAGTTATAAAGTACAGGATTAATGTCTATTGGAATAACATATTTTATAGAAGTGTTCATGGAAATTCTTTACTTTTGCAAGTTATTTTGAAATATACTGGAATGTTATTTCTGTCTTTCAGTGTAAAAGGTTTTGGTCATAAAATTAGTAATCTGTAGATTTCACTTGCCACAAGGTTCGAATATTTTTCTGATTGTAACTTCATAATATTCCAAATAAATTTATTTTCCTCTAAGCAGGAAACCATTCTTACATTTTTTAAAAAAGTCCTTTTAGTGCTAAAAAGCTGAATGATGTATTTTTACTGTTGTGACAAGTTGAAATGTGAAATACAATGTGCTATGACGTAAGAATAATACTTCAGACGTGAAACCATCTCCTAGCAAAACAAGGTGCACTGTATCAAGGACAAACAAAAAGATAAGTACATTTTGCTTTACATTATTATTCAACAAACTTTTTGGTAAACGTTTTCTCATTCCCAGACCTTTAAAATAATTAGCAATTTTTGATACTGGGATAGTATATAATTTTGACACAAAATGCAAGAGTTGTGTATTATGTAGTTGTAGAAAGAGGGTCATTTAAATGTGCAAACAGCAATAAGTCTGGACTTGTCTGAAATACTGCATCTGCATTTATGTCAGCATAGTGTAATATCATATACTAGCAGATTGCATCAATGTACATGTGCAGATGTCAAGTCTGGTCGTTATGTCATTTCTGGTTATGCATCCTGAATTTAGAACAACTCTTGACTCATCTTAGAGTTTGGTGACTAAGCATATATACACGCCTTAGCACAGACTCCTCCAATGCCAAATACACTGAGAGCCTACAAGGTTTTTGTGTGTCGAATGAACTCTAACCTGTAAGTTACACCAACAGTGTAAATATCTTCATGTAAGTCTGATGCAAGGTACAGACTACTTACAGACATGTGAATGACATTTGTGACAATTTGAGAGTCCACCATTATGTTTTAGACACCAATAATTACATTCTTCCAGTAGCTGACACCCACTGTCAGGTTATGGCACACAAACCGTTAGCTTCTTGTGTTAGAAAACTATCTGAATTCTGAATACTGGTGACTTATACTGACTGCCAGGTTATGGCACATTCTCTGTCAGTTTCTGGTATTAGAATTCTATTTGATCTCTGAATATCTTTTTGTTTGGAATAGTCAGTTATTATAGCCTTAACTGCTTAGCATATTGTTTACGCTAAATGCGTTATATATTGTTATAGAACAAGAATGAAGACAATTTAGATGTGGAATTAAGGGTCCGTTGTGCATTGTACCAAGTGGGTACTAAGTTTACGAAGATCAAACTATTGTTGAGACCAAATGCAGCTTAATCTGTGAGTTAGATCTGTACATCTACATCCTTATTTTGTAAGCCGCTGTATGATGTGTGGCACTTGCTGTTCCAGTCATAAACAGTGTGAGAGAAAGACGACTGTCTGTAGGACTCAGTTCAAGCCCTAATTTCGCTTGCCTTTGTGATCCCTATGCGAAAATAATGCAGACGATTTAGATTCAGAAATATATAAATTATCGGTCCACTGTAAATTGTACCAAGTGGGGAAACATTATCGAACTTTACCCACTGTGAAGTATGGAGAATAAGATGATTGACTGTAAGTAGTACATACCGATTTCCTTATATATATGACTTAGGATAAAAGAGTAGTGGGTAGGAGAGGATAGGGAGGGCAAGGCGTGGCATTGGAGGAGGGAAAGGGATGGAATGGGGAACCAGACGTCAGACTTTCATGATTTTGACCCCAGAAATCGAATTATCACAGAAAGAGCAACTGTAGTGTCGACAAACTGCACGCACTTGAACTTTGTAGTAGCACTTTACACTCCCGCTGATTCTAGGCAACTCGACAGTCAAAGGTCATACCTGTATCTGTCCCAGAATCGGCATTACATTCCTACTCACGTTCCTAAAAACACAAGTAATTTCACTATTAGTCTGTTTTGCTGTTTCTTCACTGGAGATTGAATGTGATGTGCACAGTTTGTGTCAAGCACCACAATTGTTGAAGGGCAATAGGACTATATTATCACAAAAAAATGCTTTAATAATCATGTGCATTATGGCTGCGGGTTATGACTGCTAGACGTCTTATAATTAAATGACAAAAAATTTACTTCGCGTTTGGGTTGATGAGTCGTCAGACTTCTGCCTGGTTTGATGCGTATCTTCATGAATTCCTCTCTTGTTGCCGTCTATTCATGTCAGGGTAGCACTTGCGCCCTATGTACCCAGTTACGTGTTATAAGTGTTCCAATTCCTGTCTTCCCCTACAGTTTTTACCCTCTACAGCTCGCTGTAGTGCTATGGAAGTTATCCTCTGTTCTCTTGACACATGTTCTATCATCCTGTCCCATCTCCTTCTCAGTATTTCCCACATCTTTCTTCCTTCTAATTTTTTTATAAGTCCAACTGATTTACAGTACCTCTCTGTACCATATCATAAATGGCTTGATGATCTTCATTTCTAGTTTTATCACAGTTCATGATTCAGTTCTATACAATGCTGTACTCTAGACGTACATTCTCGGAAACATTTGATACTAGTAGACTGTTCTTGGCCAAGAAAGCCCTCTTTTCTTATACTGGTTTTCTTTTGTACGCTCCTTTTGCTTCGTCCATCTTCTGTTATTTTGTTTCCAAGGTAGCAGAATCCCGTAATTTCTTCTACATCGTGGCCACCAGTGGTTAATCTCCTTTCTCCTACTCATGATTACTTTGGTCTTTCTTCGATTTACTCTCAATCCTTATACTGCTCTTATTACACTGATTATTCCAGTCAGCAAATCCTGTAATTGTTCTTCGAATTCACTGAGGATAGAAATCCCATCCGCGCATCTTTCCATTGATATCCGTTCATCCAGAATTTCAATCTCACTGCTGAACCTATCTTCTGTTCCCGTCATTGCTCCTTCTGTGTACAGATTGAACAGTTGGGGCGAAAGACTGCATCCCTCTCTTACAACATTTTTATTCAGAGCACTAAGTTAGTGGTCTTCCAGTCATGTAGTTCCCTTTTGGTTTCTGTACTACCATGCATTACCCATCTCTCCCTACAGATTATTCATATTTTTCTCAGAATTTCGAAGATTGCACCATTTTACATACTCGGTCGTTTATTCTAGGTCGACATATCCTACGAACGTGTCCTTAAATTTTCTTGTCATGCTTACATTGTCAAAAGCAACGTTAGAACTGCCACTGTGGTTCCTTCAGCCAAAATGATCGTCGTCTAACAGGTCTTCTATTTTCTGTGTTTGATATATAAACCGCGAAATTTGAATTCTGGTGAGAAATTCAGGAGCTTTTTATTTATTGGACGTCGGTATGCTCCTACAGGTGTAGGATTCGTTATGAATAGGAAGGTAGTGCAGAGGGTGTGTTACTGTGAACAGTTCAATGACTGGGTTGTTCTAATCAGAATCGACAGCAGACCAATACCGACAACGATAGTTCAGGTATTCATGCCGACGTCGCAAGCTGAAGATGAACAGATAGAGAAAGTGTATGAGGATATTGAAAGGGTAATGCAGTATGTAAAGGGAGACGAAAATCTAATAGTCATGGGCGACTGGAATGCAGTTAAAGGGGAAGGAGTAGAAGAAGAGGTTACAGGAGAATATGGGCTTGGGACGAGGAATGAAAGAGGAGAAAGACTAACTGAGTTCTGTAACAAGTTTCAGCTAATAATAGCAAATACCCTGTTCAAGAATCACAAGAGGAGGGGGTATACTTGGAAAAGGCCGGGAGATACGGGAAGATTTCAATTAGATTACATCATGGTCAGACAGAGATTCCGAAATCAGATACTGGATTGTAAGGCGTACCCAGGAGCAGATATAGACTCAGATCACAATATAGTAGTGATGAAGAGTAGGCTGAAATTCAAGACATTAGTCAGGAAGAATCAATACGCAAAGAAGTGGGATACGGAAGTACTAAGGAATGACGAGATACGTTTGAAGTTCTCTAACGCTATAGATACAGCAATAAGGAATACCGCAGTAGGCAGTACAGTTGAAGAGGAATGGACATCTCTAAAAAGGGCCATCACAGAAGTTGGGAAGGCTGGCTTTGAGCACTATGGGACTTAACATCTATGGTCATCAGTCCCCTAGAACTTAGAACTACTTAAACCTAACTAACCTAAGGACAGCACACAACACCCAGTCATCACGAGTTGGGAAGGAAAACATAGGTACAAAGAAGGTAGCTGCGAAGAAACCATGGGTAACAGAAGAAATACTTCAGCTGATTGATGAAAGGAGGAAGTACAAACATGTTCCGGGAAAATCAGGAATACAGAAATGCAAGTCGCTGAGGAATGAAATAAATAGGAAGTGCAGGGAAGCTAAGACGAAATGGCTGCAGGAAAAATGTGAAGACAACGAAAAAGATATGATTGTCGGAAGGACAGATTCAGCATACAGGAAAGTCAAAACAACCTTTGGTTGCATTAAAAGCAGCGGTGGTAACATTAAGAGTGCAACGGGAATTCCACTGTTAAATGCAGAGGAGAGAGCAGATAGGTGGAAAGAATACATTGAAAGCCTCTATGAGGGTGAAGATTTGTCTGATGTGATAGAAGAAGAAACAGGAGTCGCTTTAGAAGAGATAGGGGATCCAGTATTAGAATCGGAATTTAAAAGAGCTTTGGAGGACTTACGGTTAAATAAGGCAGAAAGGATAGATAACATTCCATCAGAATTTCTAAAATCTTTGGGGGAAGTGGCAACAAAACGACTATTCACGTTGGTGTGTAGAATATATGAGTCTGGCGACATACCATCTGACTTTCGGAAAAGCATCATCCACACAATTCCGAAGACGGCAAGAGCTGACAAGTGCGAGAATTATCGCACAATCAGCATAACAGCTCATGCATGGAAGCTGCTTACAAGAATAATATACAGAAGAATGGAAAAGAAAATTGAGAATGCGCTAGGTGACGATCAGTTTGGCTTTAGGAAAAGCAAAAGGACGAGAGAGGCAATTGTGACGTTGCGACTAATAATGGAAACAAGGCTAAAGAAAAATCAAGACACTTTCATAGGATTTGTCGACCTGGAAAAAGCATTCGACAATATAAAATGGTGCAAGCTGTTCGAGATTCTGAAAAAAAGTTGGGGTAAGCTATAGGGAGAGATGGGTCATATACAATATGTACAACAACCAAGTGGGAATAATAAGAGTGGACGATCAAGAACGAAGTGCTCGTATTAAGAAGGGTGTAAGACAAGGCTGTAGCCTTTCGCCCCTACTCTTCAATCTGTACATCGAGGAAGCAATGATGGAAATAAAAGAAAGGTTCAGGAGTGGAATGAAAATACAAGGTGAAAGGATATCAATGATACGATTCGCTGATGACATTGCTATCCTGAGTGGAAGTGAAGAAGAATTAAATGATCTGCTGAAAGGAATGAACAGTCTAATGAGTACACAGTATGGTTTGAGAGTAAATCGGAGAAAGACGAAGGTAATGAGAAGTAGTAGAAATGAGGACAGCGAGAAACTTAACATCAGGATTCATGGTCACGAAGTCAATGAAGTTAAGCAGTTCTGCTACCTAGGCAGTAAAATAACCAATGACGGACGGAGCAAGGAGGACATCAAAAGAAGACTCGCTATGGCAAAAAAGGCATTTCTGGCCAAGAGAAGTCTACTAATATCAAATACCGGCCTTAATTTGAGCAAGAAATTTCTGAGGATGTACGTCTGGAGTACAGCATTGTATGGTAGTGAAACATGGACTGTGGGAAAACCGGAACAGAATAGAATCGAAGCATTTGAGATGTGGTGCTATAGAAGAATGTTGAAAATAAGGTGGACTGATTAGGTAAGGAATGAGGAGGTTCTACACAGAATCGGAGAGGAAAGGAATATGTGGAAAACACTGATAAGGAGAAGGGACAGGATGATAGGACATCTGCTAAGACATGAGGGAATGACTTCCATGGTACTAGAGGGAGCTGTAGAGGGCAAAAACTGTAGAGGATGACAGAGATTGGAATACGTCAAGCAAATAATTGAGGACGTAGGTTGCAAGTGCTACTCTGAGATAAAGAGGTTAGCACAGGAAAGGAATTCGTGGCGGGCTGCATCAAACCAGTCAGTAGACTGATGACACAAAAAAAAAGTGCTCTCTCTCTCTCTCTCTCTCTCTCGCGCGCGCGCGCTCGTCTGTGTGTGTGTGTGTGTGTGTGTGTGTGTGTGTGTGTGTGTGTACGTGTATGTGTGTGTGTGTGTGTGTGTGTGTGTGTGTGTGTGTGTGCGTGTGTGTGTGTGTGTGTGTGTGTGTATCTTCCTTTCAATCCTGTTTTGTATCTTTTGTCAATTTGTTTCCTCTGGTGTTACGATTACAATCGGTGTGTGTGTAAATTTTTCAAAATTCTGCTCGAAGGACCGTGGATTTCAGAGCACTTGGAGACGTATTCAAAGTCAAGCACATGACGTTTGAAAATAATTTTTGACGAGTAATGTTAGGGTTACAAGCAGGGCGTTAATGGCAGTGAAAATAGGAAAGGAACATGTAGGCTATACTGAAAACTGTCTTTGTACTGTTTTTTAAGTGGTGGGGAGAACACATTATTTTAGTATGTTGTAACATATCACAGAAGCCTTTTGCTCGTTCTACATCACGTTCTTTCTGAATAAAAAAATAAAAATTATATCTATATCTGAAACACATCAAAAACTGATGTGAGATTCTTTCACTTGCCATTTTCAGACTATAAAATAGTTTGAACCAAATAATCAGTTTTTGATATTTTCTTTGCACAAGATATTAATGACTATTACGATATGTATTTCTAAGTTTTTCTTACATTACTTACTCCAGGACTTTTAAGTATCTCAGTAACAGGAAAACTGGATAACAATTTGTTTTCCTACGTAAAATGTAGTGGTACCTGAATTATACCGAAGACAGTGACATTAGTAACTTATTTGGTATTACAAAATGCAATACACTAAAAAAAAACGATCTACTCATAATGGTGTAGCGATAACAGTGCGTACTTAAGTATTAATACGTGGTATAGTGGAATGTATGACATAGTTATTGATATTAATTACGTTAATGTTGTGTATATTTTTCTGTACAAATGGTATCGTATGTGTGTTACACCTTGTTCGAAAATGTAAATTCTTTTGTACGACTATCAATACAAATAAAGTATTCTCTTGGGTAAACATACCTGAATCGGTCGCATATATGACACAGAGCTTTTCACTTTAATCGCAGAGACCTTAAAATCACGCTGTTGTGTATATATATATATATATATATATATATATATATATATATATATATATATATATATTTTAAGGTCTCTGCGATTAAAGTGAAAAGCTCTGTGTCATATATATATATATATATATATATATATATATATATATATATATATATATATATATATATATTCTTGATCTTATTCTTCCCTGATAGTACATATTTCGAAATATTCTGTGTAAAGAACGTAATTATTATTTGTCATTCTTATTCTAGGGCAGTTTACAGGAATACATGTTTTTAGATGCCTTCATTGCCTCAATACATTTGTTACGAGATGGAAAATTTAAGGTGCCTCAATAAGGAGACGCTTGAGCTGTACATAAAATAGCACCCACGCTGTTCCCACGTAGAATGTAATGTATTGCGAATACATAGAAAGAAGGATCCTTTATTGTATAATTATATGATAGCGGAACAAACACTGGTAGCAGTTACTTCTGTAAAATATCTGGGAGTATGCGTGCGGAAGGATTTGAAGTGGAATGATCATATAAAATTAATTGTTGGTAAGGCGGGTACCAGGTTGAGATTCATTGGGAGAGTCCTTAGAAAATGTAGTCCATCAACAAAGGAGGTGGCTTACAAAACACTCGTTCGACCTATACTTGAGTATTGCTTATCAGTGTGGGATCCGTACCAGATCGGGTTGACGGAGGAGATAGAGAAGATCCAAAGAAGAGCGGCGCGTTTCGCCACAGGGTTATTTGGTAACCGTGATAGCGTTACGGAGATGTTTAACAAACTCAAGTGGCAGACTCTGCAAGAGAGGCGCTCTGCATCGCAGTGTAGCTTGCTCGCCAGGTTTCGAGAGGGTGCGTTTCAGGATGAGGTATCGAATATATTGCTTCCCCCTACTTATACCTCCCAAGGAGATCACGAATGTAAAATAGAGAGATTAGAGCGCGCACGGAGGCTTTCAGACAGACGTTCTTCCCGCGAACCATACGCGACTGTAGCAGGAAAGGGAGGTAATGACAGTGGCACGTAAAGTGCCCTCCGCCACACACCGTTGGGTGGCTTGCGGAGTATAAATGTAGATGTAGATGTAGATGTAGAAGGAGCTTATTGGTCTCCCTGAGGAAAAAATGTGAGTAGCACTACGGTTTCAAGATTAACGATGCTGTCGTCTGCAAGATGTATTCTGCGCTGTAGCTCAAGACCAACATTTGTGTAATTCAATGAGTAAAAAATCCAGTTCTCATAAACTGTTTACGTAAGTTTAATGACACCTACTTACTGCCATGATGGAAGCCAGTCTGTTTTCTGATGATCTCACGCTGGGAGGAGAGGACGACGGACAAGAGACAAATACATTCCGTAGGATACACAGTGTAAAAGGAGCATGTGTGGATTCTGGGTCTCAGTGTGTAAACGGACGGCAGTAAGAGAAGACTCAATCTGCCATTCTTATGTTAGCTCATTATTAACTTTTCCGTTTTCAGCATTACGTTCAGAGACCTCCGTTTTAGTATTATACTCATGGACCTGAACGTAATAGATGATAATTGTCACAGAAACTCAGAAATACCTACAACTGACCGAAAAAATGCGACAGCTTGGACTGATCGAAAAACCATTAGCTTCATATACCTACGGTGAAGCTCATTAAAATACATAATATTGTTGTTTTGGACTGTAATGTAATGGTCACACTTCATGTTTCAACTGTCTCTTGTGGACAAGTTTTAGATTCAAGGCTAATCTCACAATTTGCTAATATTCAAGTTGGATCCACAGTGTCCTGACGACGTAATCTGACCTACGTAGGTTCTAGGGACGCTAATATCACTCTTTGCATCTAATACTAAAACTTTTGCACCGAAGAGTGCTACAATTACGATTCTCATTTTAACGGCATCTATGCATACAATAATTTTCTTCGCGTCGTTAGATAACAAAAATTAAGTAAAAGCAAATATCTACTGTAAGAAAGTCACCACGGAATTCATTACAAAAATCACAGAGTTAATTCAAAAATTTCGCATAGGTATACATTTTTGTAGGCGAGTGCTTTGCACGCTTTCTGTCCATATGAACTCATCAAAAAGTAAAGATTAAAAGACGAGACATTTGTCCTATTTCAAAGGATATCTGTCTCGAATTACGCCGACGTGTTGCCAGAAAACATATCAGAAAGCTATGTTTATCAGGGTGAACATTAATAAAACCGACAAACAGCAGGAACGGACTCCTGACTGGAAATGGAGGAAAAACGATCCTATAAACACGTGTCCGGAAATGCATCATTGCCACGGTAGATTGTGCTGACGAAAGACAGTTCCTCTGACCACGTGCCGTGTGTACTTCGTGTGTTGCACGTTGTGTGACTGATGCAGCATACTGCAGGCAGCACAATGGTCCGGTATTCATGGCAGGAAGAGGCCGAGATGGTGTTTGTGTACGGCCATACAGATAGGGACAGTTGAAATGCAGCACGTCTCTACCAAAACAAGTACCCTCATAGACACCAACCGCATCACACAACATTTTAAACCCTTTTTGGGCGTTTGTGTGATCAAATCACTTGACCTTGAACGTGCATACGACAGTGTGTGGCATTCCGGCCTCCTATTCAAGCTCCAAACCTTCGCCCTTCCCATCAATTACGTCCGTCTCATCACCTCCATCCTCTCCCGTCGCCCTTTCTATATGTTACCATCCACAATACTGACTCCTATAGCTTCTACCCCTCCGCCAGTGTGTCCCAGGGCTCCGTCCTCTGCCCTCTGCTGTACCTCCTCTATACGACAGACATGCCGTCACCTAAACCCCCTGTCCACCTTCTTCAACTTGCCGATGACACCGCCTTCCTTGCCCTTGCTCCCACCCTCCAACGCTCGCAGCGCATTCTGCAATTCAACCTTGACCTGTTCACCGCTTGCTGCAAACAGTAGCTGCTCAAGGTCAATCGTTCCAAAACCCAGGCACTCCTTGCAGGCAACACCACCCCTCCCTTCCGGATTTTTACCTTACCATCTATGGCCACCCCATTACCCTCACCCCCACCCGCAAGTACCTTGGTGTCACCCTCGACCGCTGCCTTCCCTGGACTCTCCATCTCCAGACAGTCCAAGCCAAGGCACGTACCTGACTCCATCTTCTTAAATTCCCCTCTGGTTGGACATGGGGTTTGGAGCCCTCCACTAACCTTCACATTTACATACTTATAAATCCCTCATCCGCACCATTCTCTGCTAAGCCCATCTTGCCTGGACTTCCGCCCCTCCCACCTACTATAAGTCCCTCCAAATCCTTGAATGCCAAGTGCTTCACCTCAACTATCGCATCCGTCTCCCATCCCCCACGTGGACCCTATCTGACTTGATTCCTTTGCTGCACCTTCTCCTTTTCCTCGAACGGATACAAATCCTTTACACATCCCGCAAGCTCAGTCCCCCACACCTGCTTGACTCTCCCATCCTTGTCCATCCCAGCCCACTGCCGTGCCTGTATTCTTGCACCCCTCCTACTCTCCATCTTCACACCATCCATACCCTTGCCCAAGGTGGCTTCTGCTAACTCCCCCTCCCTGATGATGTCCTTATTCCCTCCATCTACCCCTCCTACCATCTCTGACTCTCCGCTCCCATTCCCCCCTTTTCCCCTGGCTCCCTCTCTCCCTCCTCACCTTTCTTTTTCCCCCTTTCTCCCTCTCACGTCTCCCGCTTCCACCCCTCTCCCTGGGCTTCCAACCCCTCCCCTCTCCCTTCTTTCTCCCACTGGCTCCACCACGCCCCCCCTTCTTCCTGTGCTCCTACTTCTCCTTTCTACCTGGAGGCAGCCCCCCCCCCCCTTCATCAGTGTATTTGTGAGAGCTTCACCGATGACCATCACCTGTGTTCCAATGCGTCAGTTTTTCTCCATTGTGTGCTACAGTGTTTTCATCAGTGTCCTCCTGCATTTGCATCCACCACAGCAAGGTCATATCACATTGGATGGGAGGAATTGGTTAATTGTCATGAGGCCATAAACTGTATAAAAATTATGAGTCACAATCGGTTTTTAATCTGAGGCCAAAAACAGCATAAAAATTATCATTCACATCGGTTTTTAATTCTCCTGAGGCCAAAAAACTGTCAATCACATTGGTTTTTAATTGAACTCAGGCCAAAAACTGCATAGAAGTATTAATCAAAATCAAATCGGATCATTAATTTCCGTGTGATTGGCGCTAAGCATGTTCAGTATGCTGTCAACCGTTTTGTGCAACAAGTTGAAATCGAGAAATAGCATGTTCCACAACTGATCAAAGTCTTTCTGGGGTCACATTCAGAACGTGTTGCGCAGTGCGTGCCATCAGTGCAGCTACATTTGCAATCGAAACCCTGAACACACCATCTTTCAGATAGCTCCACAGCCAGAAGTCACACAGATTAAGATTAGGTGACCGGGATGGCCAGGCTGTAGGGAAATGGCGACTGATAAGTCTAGCATTTCCGAAATGGAGCTTCATCAGCTGCTTAACTGGATTTGCAATGTGTGGAGGTGCACCATCTTGCATAAAATGGATCCCATCCAAACATCAGTGCTATTGGCGTTCTGGAATGATGTGGTTGCAGAGAAGACACTCATAGCACTTGCTAATGACGGTATGGCTAACAGGACCGGAAACACCTGTCTCTTCGAAAAAATATGGTCCCGTAGTGAATAGTTGCCACCAAGAGGTGCCATATTAAAACTCAGCCAGATTTTTCCAAGTGATTTAGTGTTTTTTAGCTGTGGTGCCCTCGTTCCTCTTGGCCTGCATCACAGGGCCCCCACAATGCTGAGGGAGCACCCCAGCAGCCCATGTAATGCAATGCTTTGTCGAACTGGCCTTCTACGCCAGCAGAGTCAAGATGCCAGGAGCTGGCTCAGTGGTCTGCGTCCCTGCCGACTCAGCGCCGCTCGGTGTGAGCTGCAGGGGGCCAGCTGCATCCTTCTTCTCACCAGTGTGGTTGAGATTGTGGCGACGACAAGGGCCTGTGCTCCAGCGTCCGAATTTGTGGCCTCACTTCGGGATGCCTACGACGTGTTTTGGAAGCCAGGACACCTGCACGTGGTAGTAAGCCGAAGAGTGGCCCATCGCTGGCTGGTTGGCTACAAACCCGGTGTCGGTCTCAGGGGGTTGAACCAGTGACCCGCCGTGAACCGGAATGCTGGCGCTCCATCTGCTGTGGTGTGTAGCCAGTGGTGTGACAAGCCCCGCCGTTCAGGAGAGCTGACACACTTGAATGAATCTCGTTAGGAAACGGCACCTATTTACACTCGGCTGTGTGCCTCTGTTTTGCCAAGTGCGCCGCTTCACGTCACGTGCACATATCACTTACGTTGGCCAGTGGCCCACTTCTGCCTGTGACTTGCTCCATGAAAACTGCTGTGTGTGCCCTCTTCGGCAGTTCTACGCCCCTGTGGCGTCTATTTGCCTTCGCAACTGTTGGTATGCGTAACTCAGTGCAATACGGCCCACACCGGGCTGTAGCTTGTGCTGAGAATATCGCACAAACCTAATTTTCCCTATCGTAAACGGTGGTGCCGCTACAACCCTATGATAAATGGTGCCATAACCCGCACCACACAATGACCTTTTCAGGATAAAGTGGTAGTGGTTGATTTGCGTGTGGATTTTCCGTTGCCCGTATGAGAAATCCGTGTATTGACATATCCTGTCAGGTGGAAATGGGCTTCGTCTGTCCACAAAATCTTCCATGGCCAATCATTGTCCACTTCCACTCAAACAAGAAAGGTCTCTCTTGATGGCAGGTCAACAGGAACCTCTCATGCACAGGGGTAGTGTTGAATGGATGGCAAGGAAGGGTATTTCATAGGATTTCATGTACTGTGCTTACGGGTATGTCCAGTGTTCAGACAATTCTCCGTGCACTACACGTTTGCATACCTCTACTCGTTTCCTCCTGCATTGCTGTTGCCACTGTTTCAACTGACGTTGAATCAATTCGTTTCCTCCCTCTGCCAGGTTGCACACCAAAAGAACCCGTCTTTTCGAATTTCCGAATCATTTTCTCCAGGCCCACGGTAATCATCGGACCAACGCCTTTTTTTCAAACCCTTTAATGTTCGGAACTTCTGCAAAGTGACTTGCGCACAGTCATCATTCTTGTAATGCAGTTTTACGAGCAGAGGGCTACCCTAAATTTAAACAGTCATGGCGAACGTCGCAGACGCGAAAGGAGGAAAAACCGTGTACCCGACCTGTTTATACCAACTTCAAGGGGTCATGCGCTTAACAGGTATTTACGTGTACACATCCTGACACATACAGCGCCATCTATTGATCAATTTTGACACTATTTTTTTTCTTTTGCCATACGTTTTCCCCCTTCTCCGATAATATCCCGTTGCAATTTGACGACATTATGACCAGTGCGGTTATTTTTACAGCGTTTTGAAAATTTAACTTTATTTATAATCACTCTATATATAATAAGCGATAAAAATTTTTATGTCTATCATTTTGTGGAGAATGTCAGTGAGAAAGAGTTTCGTACAGGTTTGAAATTATGTATAAAGTTTTTTGAAAGCAACTTAGTCCTCTCATTCGCAATTACTGGATGAGCAAAGAATGGATATTCGCGCGCCTCAATTACAGTGCTTTCTCGCTCCCATCCCTGTCCATTTGTTAGGTAGGTAGTTGTTATCCCCCCAAGCGTTCCCAGAGGGAATTTGTTTATTTGCTATTTTAATTTGGTCTGTTATCTAGATAGAAGAAGAGACCAAGTGATGCAGACGAATTGACGCGAATGTAGCACACAATATTTTAACATAATTTCAAATGTATAGGAAAAGATAGATGACGCCAACAACAAAATTAAAGATGCCTTTGGTTAAAGAAAAGCAGGTCTTTGAATATCAGTAGCCCAGATGGTAAGCCAGTTCTAAAAGAAGGAAGTTGGAGGAATATATAGAAGCGTTATACAAGGGAAATCAACTTGAAGGTAATGATGTGCGATAAGAAGAGGATGTAGCTGAAGGTGACCTAGGAGAAGAATTTGAAAGAACACTGAAATACGTAAGCCGAAACAAGGTTCCTGGAGTAGACGCCATTCCATCAGAATGTTTGAGCCCCGTGGGAGAGACAGTCATGACAAAATTAATGCACCAGTTGTGCAAGGTAGGATATTAGATAGGCGAAATAGTTTCAATCTTCAAGAAGATGGTAATAATCCCACTTCCAAAGAAGGAAGATGCTGACAAGTGTGAATATTACAAATCATCATTGTAATAAGTCATACTTGCAAAATACTGATAACAACTACTTACAGAAGAGTCGGAAAATGTGCACGTCATAGATATCAGTTTGGATTCCGGAGAAATACAGGAACGAGCGTACGACTTTTTTTTAAAGAGAAATTAAAGAAAGGGAAACATTTGTTTGTAGCACGTGTACATATAGTGAAAGCTTTTGACAACGTCGCCTGGAACACATTCCTTGAAATTCTGAGGGTTTGCAGGAATAAAATATAGGCTAGTGAGGGAAATGTTATTTTCAACTCGTACAAAAACCTGAGTGCAATTAAAGGATTCAAAACACATGAAATGCAAGCAAAGATTGAATGGGTTCTAGTCTGTCCACGATGTTATTCAATCTGTACATTTAACAAGCAGTGAAGGCAACCAAGGAGAAATTTGGATTACTGTTCAGTGTTAAGAAATAAAACTTTGTCGTTCGCCCCAATGGACGGGAACGGCAAAGGGCTTCGAACAACAGTCGAATGCAACGTATAGTGTCTTTATAAGATGAATACCAATAAAAATAAAACAGGGGCAATGGAATGTAATTGATCTCAGACAGATGATGGCAAAGGAATGAGATCAGGAAATAGGACCGTAGAAGTAGTAGACGAGTTTTGTAATTTGGGTGGCAGAATAACTGAAGATCGCCGAAGTAGAGAGGATAAAAAATGTAAACTGGCAATGGCTAGAAAAGCGTTCCTGAAGAAGAGAAGTTTGTTAACATCGAATGTAGATTCAAGTGTTAGGAAGTCTTCTCTGGAGGTATTTGTTTGGAGTGTAGCCTTGTGTGGAAGTGAAACGATGACGATAAACGGTTCAGACATAATGAGAATAGAAGCTTTCGAAATGTGGTGCTACAGAAGAATGCAGAAGATTAGACGTGTAGACAGTATAACAAATGAGGAGGTACTGAATCTAACTGGGGAGAAAAAAATTCTGGTACAACCTGATTAAATGAAGGGATCGGTTGATAGGACGCGTCCTGAGGCATGAAGGAATCGTCAGTTTAGTAATGGAGGGAAGGTAAGGGGAAGCGTGGGGGATAGAAACTTTAGAGGGACACAAAAAGGGATGAATACAGTAAAGAGTTTCAAATGTATGTGGGTTGCACTAATTATTGAGAGGTGTGGAGAGCTAGATCAAATTAGTTTCTGGACTGAAGAACACAAAATGAATATTGCGTCACATAGGTGGACTTATGGGAACGCTGTTCGTTTAGTATCTACAGAAAATTACCGTTCTTATGTTACAAATTAAACGGGCACGAAGAGGTGGTCAATCTATGAGAAGCTAACCAGGGCATTAATATTACCTTGTGGTATTACTTCGATAACATACCGTTCCTACATAAGTGTGACAAATTCAGAGACATAACTGCACAATGTGCATACTTTAGTCAATATGCGATTTCTTCGTAACTAAGAAAAGATGAAAGAGTACATGTTTTCAGCCCTCTACTTTTCGAGGGAACCATTCCATCACATCCCTGAATCTAGATGACCAGAAGGGGACTGCAGCTCATCTGCCCCCGAATCCGATTCCAGTGCTTTAACCACTGCACCACCCCAAAGCGCTCAGATTGTCACAGAAGCGATACGAAAGACAAATATTCGTTACGCTTTTGGCAGTAAAGCACCATAATGATTTAGAAAGTGTAAGCCTATCGGATATATCCCATGCCGTTTCCCACATGCTAAAAAAATTTTAATGCTGCTTTAACACCACAATTTTGAATTGTGACATTAAAATCTATCAAAGGAATTAAAATCTATCAAAGGAATTGATCGCGGTGTTAAATGGTAGATATATTCCAAAGGTGCTGAGCTCTTGGTCGACCGTAGTACACATAAGTGGAAATTCTTTCCTTGGTGCGAGCGATCCTTGAAACGCTTTTCAGGGACTTCTACAGCTGCCTCATTATAAATATTTCCAGTACGTCCTGTAGCTCATTCATCTTTACTTTACACGCGCAGGATAGCAGTAAGTATTACAGTGCAGCACCAAAGAAAGTTGTATAGGGATGCGTATTCAAATACAGAAATTTGTGGTAAGTTCAAAAAAATGGTTCAAATGACAATGGGACTTAACATCTCAGGTCATCAGTCCCCTACACTTACAACTACTTAAACCTAACTAACCTAAGGACATCACACACATCCATGCCCGAAGCAGGATTCGAACCTCCGACGGGAGGAGCCGCGCGAACCGTGGCAAGGCACCTAAGAAAGCGCGGTTACACCGCGTGGCTAAAATACAGAGATACAGTATGTGGTTAAAAGTATCCGGACATCCCCAAAAACATACCCTCTTCATATTAGGTGCATTGTGCTGCCACTTACTGCCAGGTACTCCATATAAGCGGCCTCAGTAGTCATTAGACATTGTGAGAGAGAAGAATGGGGCACTCTGCAGAACTCACGGACCACGAACGTGGTCAGGTGATAGGGTGTCACTTGTGTGATACATCTGTACGTGAGATTTCCACACTCCTAAACATCCCTAGGTCCACTATTTTCGATGTGATAGTGAAGTGGAAACGTGGAGGGGCACGTACAGCACAAAAGCCTACAGGCCGACCTCGTCTGTTGACTGACAGAGACAGCTGACGGTTGAAGAGGGTCATAATGTGTAATAGGCAGACATGTATCCAGACCATCATACAGGAATTCCAAACCTCATCAGGATCCACTGCAAGTACCATGACAGTTAGGCGGGAGGTGAGAGAACTTGGATTTCATGGTCGAGTGGCTGCTCATAAGCCACACATCACGCTGGTAAATGCCAAACGACGCCTCGCTTGGTGTAAGGAGCGTAAACATTGGACGATTGAACAGTGGAAAAACGTTGTGTGGATTGACGAATCACGGTACACAATGTGGCGATCCTATGGCAGTGTGTGGGTATGGCGAATACCCGGTGAACGTCATCTGCCAGCGTGTGTAGTGCCGACAGAAAAATTTGGAGGCGGTGGTGTTATGGTGTGGTCGTATTTTTCATGGAAGGGGCTTGCACCCTTTGTTGTTTTGCGTGGCACTGTCACAGTACAGGCCTACATTGATGTTTTAAGCACCTTCTTGCTTCCCACAGTTGAAGAGCAATTCGGGGATTGCGATTGCATCTTTCAACACGATCGAGTACCTGTTCAAAATGCACGGCTTTTGGCGGAGTGGTTACACGTCGATAAAATCCCTGTAATGGACTGTCCTGCAAAGACTCCTGACCTGTATCCTATGTTTGGGATGTTCTGACACCCGACTTCGGACCAGGCCTCACCAACCGACATCGATACCTCTCCTCAGCGCAGCACTCCATGAAGAGTGGGATGCCATTCCCCAAGAAACCTTCCAGCACCTGATTGCCTGATTGAACGTATGCCTGCGACAGTGGAAGCTGTCATCAAGGCTAAGGTTGAGGCAACACCATATTGAATTCCAGCATTACCGCTGGAGGGCGCCACAAACTTGTAAGTCATTTTCAGTCAGGTTTCCGGATACTTTTGATCACATAGTGTATGTAATACCGCCGATGCGGTCGGCGACGCCTACATAAGACAAGAAGGGTCTCGTGCAGTTATTAGATCGGTTACTGCTGCTACAATGGCAAGTTATCAAGATTTAAGTGAGTTTGAACGTGATGTTCTAGTCGGCGCACGATTGATGGGACACAGCATCTCTGAGGTAGCTACGAAATGGGGATTTTCCTGTACAACCATTTCACAAGTGTACCGTGATTATAAGGAATCCTGTATAACATTAAATCTCCGACATTGCTGCGACCGGAAAAAGGTCCTGCAAGAACGGGACCAAAAAACGGTCCAAATGGCTCTGAGCACTGTGGGACTTAACATCTGTGGTCATCAGTCCCCTAGAACTTAGAACTACTTAAACCTAACTAACCTAAGGACATCACACGCATCCATGCCCGAGGCAGGATTCGAACCTGCGACCGTAGCAGTCGCGCGGTTCCGGACTGAGCGCCTGGAACCGCTAGACCACCGCGACCGGCGAACGGGACCAACGGCGACTGAGGAGAATCGTTCAACGTGACGGAAGTGTAACCCTTCCGCAAATTTCAGCAAATTTGAATGCTGGGCCTTCAACAAGTGTCAGCGTCCGAATCATTCAACGAAACATAATCGAAACGGGCTTTCGGAGCCGAAGGTCCACTTGTGTACCTTGAAGACTGCACGACA
The DNA here is from genome assembly GCF_021461395.2 of Schistocerca americana. Lineage (NCBI taxonomy): Eukaryota > Metazoa > Arthropoda > Insecta > Orthoptera > Acrididae > Schistocerca > Schistocerca americana. The sequence goes on from NC_060120.1 coordinate 349,652,831, forward strand.
TAAAGCTGTACCCCTCGCCCGGGCCGACATTGGACCGTTGATGACAGAAAACATGTTACCTGATCGGACGAGTCTCGTTTCAGATTTATCGAGAGGATGGACGTGTACGGGTATGTAGACAACCTCATGAACACATACGCGCGGAGTGGACGCGCGGTTAGAGGCGCCATGTCACGGATTGCGCAGCCCTTTCTGCCAGAGGTTCGAGTCCTCCCTCGGGCATGAGTGTGTGCGTTGTTCTTGGTATAGATTACATTAATTAGTGTTTAATTAGTGCGTAATGACCTCAGCAGTTTGGTTCCCTAGGAAGTCACACACACACACACACACACACACACACACACATACACTCACACTCAATGAATCCATGGACCCTGAATATCAGCAGGGGACTGTTGTAACTGATGGAAGCTCTGTAATGGTATTGGGCGTGTGCAGCTGGAGTGATATGGGACCCGTGGCACGTCTAGATACGACTCTGGCGGGTGTAACGTATGTAAGCATCCTGTCTAATTACCTGCATCCATTCATGTCCATTGTGCATTCCGACGGACCTCGGCAATTCCAGCAGGACAACGCGACATTCCACACGTCCAGAATTACTACAGAGTGGCTCCAGGAACACTCTTATGAACTTAAGCACTTCTGCTGCCCACCAAACTCCCATTATTAACTATATCTGGGATGGCTTTGAACGTGCTGCTCAGGAAAGATCTACACGTATTCTTACGCATTTATGGATTGCCCTGCACGATTCATGGTGTCAGTTCCCCCCAACACAACTTCCGACATTAGTCTAGTCCATGCCACATCGTGTTGCGGCACATGTGCATGCTCGCGGGGGCCCTACACGATATTAGGCAGGTGTACAAGTTTCTTTGGGTCTTCCGTGTATTTTACAAGACACACTTCTCTACACTATTCTCAGTTAACACTTCGCATGTAGGGCATCTACAGTCGAAACGTCCAGTGCCGAATAAGTAGGACAGCTGCGCGAGTAAAAATCTCTATTCAAAGACACATACTGTTTCGGATGACGAAGTTCTCTGACAGTGTATGCAGATACCATCAACGACTTTCTTCCGTTCGGTACACGTCCAATGCCACCAAAGTTCGTCGCCAACAATAACTCGCTGTCACGTCCACTGTTTGAAATCGCTGCCGTGTTCTTGTTTATTAAGAGTATCACATGAAACGGCGTTAGGTAAACGGAGACTAAGGTCAATGCTACCAGCTGCGGGTGTAGCCAGGGACGTGCTACAAATATCATCCGCTGTTCCACTTCTGAATTCCACCCACGCACGCTGTGAATAATCCATGCCTACGTTGTTGACAAGACATCTGATCATTCCTGACAGGTACAGAAGACGTGAGCTCCCCACAGAACCATTCTGAAATAAAAGACGGAGAGATTCAGAGGCCACGAAGAGAGGCAGGATGTTTCTGTGATAGAGTAGTGTTTACCACAGTAGCTCAGAAGCGGCGAGATGCGATTAATCCACTTTATAATGAAACAGTCACTGGAATAGCCTCCAAAAACACTGCTTCAGGTAGTGTCTTCTCAGAGAAATGACTGCATGTGCGTCAACTGAATTGTAGTCTCTGTCATGCTATCGTTTAAATCTTGTATACACAGACACCCGCCTCGTCTTCATTGACGTAAAATGGACTAGTTCTTTCCTAGTACGTTCGACAGAACTAAAGGTAATTCAGACGAAAAGACAACCACAAGGGTGTAAGTAGCGTATTGAGTAAAATTCTCAAAGAGTGCTGAGGCGGTGCCATCCCAGTGTTTTAGCTAGGAGCAAAAGTAAAGGATCAGCGACATTCACTAGAAGTCCTAGTGAAGCAGTCACGTGGAAAGCCTTGTAGACTCCTACGTTGTCAATGTTGCTGGGAATACAGATGTAGTGTTCTTTTCCCCTTGAACGACTCTTGAGTAATATGTTTATAAAGCAACTCATCTGGGTATAAAAACAGCCGACGATGAAGTGAAATATGTTTTTAAAACAAAGAAACAATATTTTTAAATTTACAGCTCTCCTTCATTCGCAAAGTATAGATACACATAAATAGAGCTTCTAATTTTTCTTCATCACTCGCGTAAACGTTTGAATGCATGTAGAGCTGCCTGAAGAGTTCCTCGAAAAACATTGTGTAATACTGAAGACAGTGTAGCGCATTACGTACATAAATAGGGGCATTCGGAATTATATAGACACTTTCAAATTATGGTAAAAATTCTTGTATTGAGATACGGTAGTATACGATTACACGTGTAGAAACAGCAATTCAAGAAGTTTTTCGTGTCACGTTCACAAAACGTTAAATGTGGGGAAGGTCAGTCACGCGGCACACGTCCAGCCTATAGGCCATTTCGGCCAAACTCTCCCCAGAGTGTCTGCAACGAAGTCGCTCACACAGCTGGCCGACGAACGTTTATAGTGTACCACCCAACTCTTTTAAGGGCTTTTACTGAGTAATTAAAGAACAGCTTATTTCCTTCTCAGTACAAGTGTCTTCAGCAATAATTGTTTAGGGCCCTTGTTTTATTTAAAACACAAATTAATAATGCATTTCTTATTTTAATATATTTGTTCACCCATTATCCATTTTCCTTTCATATTATCTGTTCGTAACCGTATTAATTAGATCGTTACTGGTTTAGCTTCAGCAGTACGGTACTCAGAAATTAAAACGGCTTATACAAAAGGAAAGTTACAACAAAATTGTCTAAATTGTTGAAGTTCGCTAAAGTAATCAGCACCTTAAATGACACCCAGCAAGCTACCTCGAAAGTAACGACTAGCCTTTGACATCTAGCGCAGACCCAACAATTGAAGGAGTCGGCGAAAGGAAGTGCTAACCAATGAGACTGTATTTTGATTTTACTGCTTTTTATATCCATGTTTAGATTCAAGGACAAGAACATAAATACAATAATGAACACTTATTAATGTAGGGTAATTGTTCGTTACTAAATTGTCGTACAAAAAAATATACAACAGATAACGTTATCAGCCTAATCATTGCTGGATTTGTGGTCAGCACTTTCTTCCGCCGACCAATTCCAGTGTCTATGAGATTTAGTTACAACTCAAAGATATTCTAAATGAAATTAAGCAACAAATTCAGCTTTCCAGAGAACAGAAATAATGCCAGCAAAGACGAAAAGGGGGAATTAATAAACAAAAGCACTTAAGTAAACAGCAAAAGATGTTGCAGGGACTAAGAAATCAAAAGAAGAGAAAATCACTCATGCAAAGAGGCAGCTATTAAAATAGATCCATGTTTTTAAGCAACGAATAAAAGAAAGGTTCAAAAAGGGTGGGATACTGTGAATAGTTCAGTACTAGGGTTGTTTACGTCATATTCAACTGCAAACCAACATCGACAACACAAAACTTTTGTTTGTACAGATAGTGTTAAGGATCAGTGGACAAAGTTCATAACCATCGTACAATATGCGTTAGATGAGTATGTGCCAAGCAAGATCGTAAGAGATGGAAAAGAGCCACGGTGGTAGAACAACCGAGTTAGAAAACTGCTGCGGAGGCAAAGGGAACTTCACAGCAAACATAAACATAGCCAACGCCTTGCAGGTAAACAAAAATTACGCGAAGCGAAATGTAATATGAGGAGGGCCATGCGAGAGGCTTTCAATGAATTCGAAAGTAAAGTTCTATGTACTGACTTGGCAGAAAATCCTAAGAAATTTTGGTCTTATGTCAAAGTGGTAGGTGGATCAAAACAAAATGTCCAGACACTCTGTGACCAAAATGGTACTGAAACAGAGGATGACAGACTAAAGGCCGAAATACTAAATGTCTTTTTCCAAAGCTGTTTCACAGAGGAAGGCTGCACTGTAGTTCCTTCTCTTGATTGTCGCATAGATGACAAAATGGTAGATATCGAAATAGACGACAGAAGGATAGAGAAACAATTAAAATCGCTCCAAAGAGGAAAGACTGCTGGACCTGATGGGATACCAGTTCGATTCTACACAGAGTACGCGAAGGAACTTGCCCCCCTTCTTGCAGCGGTGTACCGTAGGTCTCTAGAAGAGCGTAGCGTTCCAAAGGATTGGAAAAGGGCACAGGCCATCCCCGTTTTCAAGAAGGGACGTCGAACAGATGTGCAGAACTAGAGACCTATATCTCTAACGTCGATCAGTTGTAGAATTTTGTAACACGTATTATGTTCGAGTATAATGACTTTTCTGCAAACTAGAAATCTACTCCGTAGGAATCAGCATGGGTTTCGAAAAAGACGATCGTGTGAAACCCAGCTCGCGCTATTCGTCCACGAGACTCAGAGGGCCATAGACACGGGTTCCCAGGTAGATGCCATGTTTCTTGACTTCCGCAAGGCGTTCGATACAATTCCCCACAGTCGTTTAATGAACAAAGTAAGAGCATATGGACTATCAGACCAACTGTGCGATTGGATTGAAGAGTTCTTAGATAACAGAACGCAGCATGTCATTCTCAATGGAGAGAAGTCTTCCGAAGTAAGAGTGATTTCAGGTGTGCCGCATGGGAGTGTCTTAGGACCGTTGCTATTCACAATACACATAAATGACCTTGTGGATGACATCGGAAGTTCACTGAGGCTTTTTGCGGATGATGCTGTGGTATATCGAGAGGTTGTAACAATGGAAAATTGTACTGAAATGCAGGAGGATCTGCAGCGAATTGACGCATGGTGCAGGGAATGGCAATTGAATCTCAATGTAGACAAGTGTAATGTGCTGCGAATACATAGAAAGAAAGATCCCATATCATTTAGCTACAATATAGCAGGTCAGCAACTGGAAGCAGTTAATTTCACAAATTATCTGGGAGTATGCATTAGGAGTGATTTAAAATGGAATGACCATATAAAATTAATCGTCGGTAAAGCAGAGGCCAGACTGAGATTCACTGGAAGAATCCTAAGTAAATGCAGTCTGAAAAGAATGGGAGTAGGTTACACTACGCTTGTTCCCCCACTGCTTGAGTACTGCTCAGCAGTGTGGGATCCGTACCAGATAGGGTTGATAGAAGAGATAGAGAAGATCCAACGGAGAGCAGCACTAAACTCCAGTGGAAGACCCTGCAGGAGAGACGCTCAGTAGCTCGGTACGGGCTTTTGTTGAAGTTTCGAGAACATACCTTCACCGAGTAGTCAAGCAGTATATTGCTCCTTCCTACGTATATCTCGCGAAGAGACCATGAGGATAAAACAGAGGCATAACGACAATCCTTCTTTCCACGAACAATACGAGACTGGAATAGAAGGGAGAACCGATAGAGGTACTCAAGGTACCCTCCGCCACACACCGTCAGGTGGCTTGCGGAGTATGGATGTAGATGCCGATGTAGATGTAGACAATGACAGTTACGGTATACATCATGATGTGCAGAAGCAGCAGACGAAAAGATAGAAACATATCACATTGAGTGGATGATTCAGTACGCCAACTGATATGAAAATCTAATAATCATAGAGGCCTGGAACCCGGTTGTAGTTGAAGGAATAGAAAGAGGTTTACAGGAGAATATGGATTTGACAGAAAGAATGAGAGAAGAGAAAGGCTAATTGAGTTCTGCAGTAAACTTGAAATAGAAACAGTGAATGCTCTTTGCAGGAATCACGAAAGTAGAAGGTATACTAGGAAAAGCCCCAGACATATGGGAAGATTCCAGCTGGATTATTACATCATGATTCCAAAATCAGATGCTGGACTGTAAGGTATACCCAAGTGCAAATGTATCCTAGACACAGATCACAATTTAGTAACTATGAAGAGGAGACTGAAATTTAAGAGAACCGGCTGAAAGTATCAATGTGGAAGGAAATGATATACTGAATTATTGAGGAATGACGAGAAGCATTTGAAGTTTGTTGAGTGTGTTGATACTACGATAAGGAACACTAGAGTGGACAGTTAAGTTGAAGAAGACTGGACATCTCTAAAAAGGGCATCACAGATGTCCGACAGAGAAAGATACGTGCAAGGAACGTAAATGCGGAGAAACCTTGGATAACAGAAGAAATACTTCAATTGATTGATGACAGAAGGAAGTAAAAAAAATTTCAGGGAGGGCCCTCCGTCGCACACCATCAAGTGGCTTGTGCGGTGTTGATACAGAAATATAGAAATGTAAGTCACTTACGAATGAAATAAATAGGAAGAGCAGGGCTGCCAAGACGAAACTGTCACAGGATAAATGTGCAGAAATCGAAAAACGAAAAGGAAATTATCGTCGGAAGTACCGAGTCAGTAGCCAGTGCAATTAAAAGCGTGGGTGGTAAAATAAAGACAGCACTGGTAATTCCACTGTTAAATGCAGAGAAGACAACGGCTAGGAGGAGGAAGTATTTAGGATGTGCATTGGCATGGAATCGTCTCTGCTGGCATGAATGTAACTATGCCGGGCGATAGCGAATGGAACAAGTCGTGAAGTTGAAACCCAGAAGAGAGGACGAATCTCGACATGCGAATCAATCTGCTTTGGAGCAGGGAGTCCGGACACTGGGTACAGAACAAGCAAGGAAGAAAAGACAACACCCAACCAATGTGAGCGACCGGCAACTTGCACACGGTAACTGAGCAGTGTGTGAGGCTAAAGCCGTCGGCACACGGGACGAAGCAGTTAACGTTGACATCCACGCAAATGGGCTGTCACACATCATGAGATACAGCGCCATCGGCACTCGCCACGAGCCGGTTAACGTGATTTTGAGTTCTTAGCGTTCTCCAACGGCAGTTGTCTGCTTTATTTGGTTCGAAAACCATAAAGTTTGCCGGCCGGAGTGGCCGTGCGGTTCTGGGCGCTACAGTCTGGAGCCGAGCGACCCCTACGGTCGCAGGTTCGAATCCTGCCTCGGGCATGGATGTGTGTGATGTCCTTAGGTTAGTTAGGTTTAATTAGTTCTACGTTCTAGGTGACTGATGACCTCAGAAGTTAAGTCGCATAGTGCTTAGAGCCATTTGAGCCATAAAGTTTATTCACGTAAATCGACGCACTTAAAATTCCTACGTTAGCTGTATTAAAACATAATTTCCTTCGTTGATCATAAGGTAGTAACTTTGTTCTGTCTGTAGTATACATAAATAAAAACTTCAGTATCTGTGAACATGTATCATAACAAAAATGAAAGATACATGTCTATTCAGGAAGGACATCAAATTATAAACACCATAACGAACAAACTCACACCTGACAGAGAGCACTCTTGTATCACATCAAATATAATTGAAATTATTTCTATTAATGTCAAAGGAAACTGCCGTATTCTTTTATAAAAAGCGAGGGAGGAAAAACTTTCGACACAGTGGGATTCAAGCGTTCTTCCGATCAAGTCAAGTTTCTGCGTCGTGGCATTTTAACCAACTGCTCTATGCTGAAACTTTGCTTCCACAAGCTGCATGTTTTGTATTAGAGTCTCCTAAAGGAATTAATCTCCGAAATGTTATTGACATTTAATTATAACAAATCGTAGCAAGAACTACACATTCTCATGACTCTTCAATGGGTCGTTGCCTCGAAATGGCTTACTCAAGTAACATGGAATTTATTACATTGACGGACTTGTCCAAAAAGACCTAACTCTTTTATTTTGTTTATCTGCGTCTTTGTACTTTCTGGTATTGCCCCCTTGCGTTTTTCTACGCTATTAGTGCACTAACGTTTGTGACTGGGCGCTAATGACCTTAGTAGTTGAGCAGTTGAGTGCCCTAAACATATATCACTAAACAGGAAAATTCTTTAACCACCGATGTGACGTTTTCCATCATTTTATTACAACAAATAGTAGCAATAACGAGTCGTAATTGAGACATTTAGTGTCCTGGAGCTTAGAAACAGCACATATGCATAGGTTGTAACGTAGAACACGAAACACGTCGATTATGAGCTTTTACTATAAACGACAAGTGCAGAATGCATCTTCCTGTCTGCCTGTAATGTAGAGAGCATTCTTGCTCCACACTGGTTCTACTGTATGTGGCACACTGCCGAAACATTGCAGAATTTACTTTGTGTTTCACGAGACGAAATGGCTCCTCAACGAGGAAAAGGAGGAAATGATGTCACAAAACTCGAGGGGCGCCATGTCAACATTAGCTAAATCGTCCTGCGTATCGACAACTTCGGGCTTGGTGCGCAGGCGTTGAAATCGGCGTTAAAATTGCAGGCATAGCCCTATTGTCCCCCACATGTAAACACTTTGGCCACTGACTATACTGAGTCAACAAAAGTCTTGGGGCAGCGATATGCGCATGTGCAAATCCCGGTAGCGTCACATATGTGAGGTACAAAAGTGCAGTGTATTGGCAGAGCTGTCATTTGTGCTCAGGTGGTTCATATGGAAAGGTTTCCTACGTGATTATGGCCGCACGGTGGGTATTAACAGACTCTGAACAGGGAATGATAGTTTGAGCTACAGGTATGGAACATTTTATTTCGGGTATCGTTAGGGAATTCAGTATTCCAAGATCCACAGTGTCATGATTGTACCGAGAATACCAAATTTCAGGCATAACCTCTCAACACAGACAACAAGGTGTCTGACGGCCTTTACATAACAACCGAGAATAGTGGCGTTTGAGTGGAGTTTTCAGTTCTTACAAACAAACAAAACTGCTTGAAATAACCACAGAAGTCAATGTGCAGTCCGTTAGGACAGTGCGGCGAAATTTAGTGTTCAATGGGCTATGGCAGCACACGACTGACGAGAGGGACTTTTCTAACATCACGACATTGCCTGCAGTCTCTCTCCTGGGCTTGTGACCACGTCGGTTGGGTACCAGGTGGGTGGAAAACGGTGACCTGGTCATATGAGTCCCGATTTCAGGTGGTAAGGACTGATGGTAGGGGTCAAGTGTGGTGCAGACCCTACAAAGCCATGGACACAGCTTGTCATTAAGGACCTGTGCGAGATGGTGATGATTCTACACTCCTGGAAATTGAAATAAGAACACCGTGAATTCATTGTCCCAGGAAGGGGAAACTTTATTGACACATTCCTGGGGTCAGATACATCACATGATCACACTGACAGAACCACAGGCACATAGACACAGGCAACAGAGCATGCACAATGTCGGCACTAGTACAGTGTATATCCACCTTTCGCAGCAATGCAGGCTGCTATTCTCCCATGGAGACGATCGTAGAGATGCTGGATGTAGTCCTGTGGAACGGCTTGCCATGCCATTTCCACCTGGCGCCTCAGTTGGACCAGCGTTCGTGCTGGACGTGCAGACCGCGTGAGACGACGCTTCATCCAGTCCCAAACATGCTCAATGGGGGACAGATCCGGAGATCTTGCTGGCCAGGGTAGTTGACTTACACCTTCTAGAGCACGTTGGGTGGCACGTGATACATGCGGACGTGCATTGTCCTGTTGGAACAACAAGTTCCCTTGCCGGTCTAGGAATGGTAGAACGATGGGTTCGATGACGGTTTGGATGTACCGTGCACTATTCAGTGTCCCCTCGACGATCACCAGTGGTGTACGGCCAGTGTAGGAGATCGCTCCCCACACCATGATGCCGGGTGTTGGCCCTGTGTGCCTCGGTCGTATGCAGTCCTGATTGTGGCGCTCACCTGCACGGCGCCAAACACGCATACGACCATCATTGGCACCAAGGCAGAAGCGACTCTCATCGCTGAAGACGACACGTCTCCATTCGTCCCTCCATTCACGCCTGTCGCGACACCACTGGAGGCGGGCTGCACGATGTTGGGGCGTGAGCGGAAGACGGCCTAACGGTGTGCGGGACCGTAGCCCAGCTTCATGGAGACGGTTGCGAATGGTCCTCGCCGATACCCCAGGAGCAACAGTGTCCCTAATTTGCTGGGAAGTGGTGGTGCGGTCCCCTACGGCACTGCGTAGGATCCTACGGTCTTGGCGTGCATCCGTGCGTCGCTGCGGTCCGGTCCCAGGTCGACGGGCACGTGCACCTTCCGCCGACCACTGGCGACAACATCGATGTACTGAGGAGACCTCACGGCCCACGTGTTGAGCAATTCGGCGGTACGTCCACCCGGCCTCCCGCATGCCCACTATACGCCCTCGCTCAAAGTCCGTCAACTGCACATACGGTTCACGTCCACGCTGTCGCGGCATGCTACCAGTGTTAAAGACTGCGATGGAGCTCCGTATGCCACGGCAAACTGGCTGACACTGACGGCGGCGGTGCACAATTGCTGCGCAGCTAGCGCCATTCGACGGCCAACACCGCGGTTCCTGGTGTGTCCGCTGTGCTGTGCGTGTGATCATTGCTTGTACAGCCCTCTCGCAGTGTCCGGAGCAAGTATGGTGGGTCTGACACACCGGTGTCAATGTGTTCTTTTTTCCATTTACAGGAGTGTACTATGCTGTGGGCTGTGTTTACATGCAATGGACTTGATCCTCTGGTCCAAATGAACTGATCATTGATTGGAAATGTTTATGTTCAGCTGCTTTTAGACCATTTGGACTAAATTCAACGACGGAATTTTTATGGATGACAATACCCCCTGTCACAGGGCCACAAATGTTCACTATTAGTGACAGTTTGAGCGAATAATGTGGTCACCTCCAACACGCAACATGAATCCCATCGTAAATTCATGGGACGGAATCTAGAGGTCAGTTTATGCACAAAGTCTTATACCAGCAACACTTTCGCAATGATAGACATCTATAGAGGCAGCATGTTTCTGCAGCGGACTTCCAACAAATTGTTGAATCCATGTCACTTCGAGTTACTGCACTATGGTGGTCTACAGCAGGTCTGACGTGATATTACGACGTATCCCATTACTTTTGTCACCTCAATGTAAGGCCATGCTTTGCATGCGCCTTCTGTGACAGTCTTCTGTACTACTCTGCGGCCATATGCATGGCAGGTCCTCTACATCCAACTCATTGTCAGCTGGTGGGATACCAAAGAGTATATTGAGGGGCCCCTATGAGCCTGGGGACTTGTCTAATGACTTGATAAAAGAAGAAACTGAAATCGATAAGAAAGACATAAGGTATCCAGTATCAGAGCTCTGGACGACTTGAGAGAAAAATAAGGCAAAAGGATACATAACATTCCAATGGAATTTCTAAAATCATTGGGGCAAATGCCAACCAAACGACTATACATATTGGTGTGTAGAATGTATTAGGCTGGCCGTGTACCGTCAGATTTAGGAAAAATACTATTTGAACAATTCCGAATATAACAAGGATAGATAAGTGTGACAAGTACTGCATAATCAGGTAAGAAGCTAATGCATCAATGTTGCTGACAAGAATACTCCTCAGAATAATGGAAAAGAAAGTGGGGACTATATTAGGTAGCGATTAGCATGGCTTTAGGGAAGGGTAAAGTTGCCAGGGAAGCAGTCCTGTTGTTGCTCTTGATAACGGAAGCTAGACTGAAGAAAAATCAAGGCACTTTCATAGGATATGTCGACCTAGAACAAGCATTTGACAATGTGAAATGGTGCAAGATGTTCGAAATCTTGAGAAACAAACAGTGATAAACCACAGGAAAAGAGGGTACAATAAGACTGGAAGACCAAGAAAGAAGTGCTCATATTAAAAAGGGAGCAAGACAGGGACGCAGTCTTTCGCAAGAGGAAACAATAAGATTGGAAGACCAAGAACGAAGTACTCTAATAAAAAAGGGGGTAAGACAGGGAAGCTGTCTATGTATAGAAGGAGCAATAACAGACTAGATTGAAATTCATTGAGAAAATATATCAGAGATAAAATTCTCTGACGACATTGACATCCTCGGTGAAAGAGAAATGGAGCTACAGGATATGTTAAGTGTAGTGACCAGTCTAATGGTTACTGAGTATGGACGGAGAGTAAATTGGAAAATGTAACATCAAAATTGGTTATCACGAAGTAGACGAAGTTAAAGACTTCTTTTACCTTTGAATCAAAATAACCCATGATGTTAGAAGCTGAAGGAAGCCATAAAAAGGAGACTTACACAGGCAAGGAGGGTTTTCTTGGCCAATATAAGCCTACTGACATAACACATTGACCTTAATTTGAGGAAGAAATTCCTGAAAATTCGAAAAAAGCATGGTATACTAGTGAAGCATGGATTGTGGGAAAACTGAATAGTAGATAATCGAAGCTTTTGTCATGTGGTGGCACATAAGAATGTTGAAAATTAGGTGGACTGGTAAGGAATGGGGCGGTTGTCTGTAGAATCGGCGAAGTAATGAACATGTGGAAAACACTGATAAGAAGAAGGAACAGGGTGATAGAACATGTGTTAAGACACTATGGAAGAACCTCCATACCAGTAGAGGTAGCTGTAGAGGGTGAAAACAGTAGGGGAAGACAAGAAGACAGAGGTTGTTATACGAGTACATCCAGCAAATAACTAAGGACGTAGGATGCAAGTGCTACTCTGAGATAAAGAAGTCGGTACAAGGGAGAAATTTGTGACAGGCCACAGTCACTCAGAAGACTAACAACTAAAAGAAGAAGAAGAAAAACCGTGAACTGCACACATCAAGAACGGAAAAGAACACATCAAGAACGGAAAAGAACTGAAAGTTGACAGTATAAAGAACACAATGGAGAAATACAGAAACATCAGAAAGAGCACATGAGCAGAATGCCAGAAGAAAGATTTACGAAGCAACTGTTGAGACACAATCCTAGAGCAAGGAAAAACTCGCTGATAGGCCCAAAATGAGATAGGGCCAAAAACAACCTTTGAAGATGGAAGAGGCTATTACCCTTATTCCTGGAAGTGAAGAAGAAGAAGAAGAAGATGATGATGATTATAACAAATGTATATATGTGAATCATGAGCTTAAGTCTGACACATTTAGCCGAAATTTTGTAGCCCTTACGGCTTTCAGTGCTTTCTAAAAAAAATTGTAGAGGAATTCCACTCGATGGAAGACGTCATTTGCTTACTTTTGCATTACGCAAACATATTTGAGAACTTTGTTTACTATCAACAGTGGAATCTGGGTTATTATGTTCTCTAAAAATTAATATGGCTTGATAACATCTGGTGCAAGCTATATGAATTTCGATTTAAAGCTCTTTGCATACAGAAAGGATTAATACCCAGGCACAAAATTTTATTTTCATGCGATATATAGTTAAAGGCGCTTATCGCAGAGTTGAGGCACAAAATGTTGTACCTTTGTGCTAAGCTTCAAATTAGTGTCAGCATACTAATTCAGAAGGTGAAGTATTTACAGTCGCTTGCACACCTTGCATATGTATCAGTTATGATGGTAATTTATGATAACCACATATTCCAAGGTTTGTTATTTGAAAATAACAAAAAAAGTATCTAATTTTCTGTTTTTCTATTTTTCGTTTGAGATTGAAAATCACTGCATCATATCGGTTTACTGAGCGTTGTGTTTGCGGTTTTTTGATAATGTAATGTTTTCTGTTGTTTTGAACCTGTTGAAACATCTATTTCTTCTGCTACCGCCATTTTCATCCATTCGATATTCTTTTTTCAAAACTCCTCTATTCCTGATAGACCGTTCAACTCAGCGAGGTCGCTGGTGGAGATACACTTTTTGGTTTATCTCGCTGTAGGCACCTGAAATACACTGACGTGTCTCTCAGATGATGATGATGATGATGTCCCCTTTGCACATTAGAAGCACTAGTCGTAGATTCGCCAGACTCAGGATCTGGATGAATGGCTATAACGGTGTAGAATGATGTGAAGTTTGACAGGAGTTAGTGTTCGAATAATAGCACTCACATTTTTTTGAAGTCATACCAGTTTTAATTCTAGGAATTTCCTTTGTGGTGGCTTACAAAACACATTTATACAATCACTTATCATCCATCGGCGCGGTAAGCCGATTACAACGGTCTTACACTCTCGTATTGCACCTAGATAATGACAGTTACAGTTACGAAACTCTAAACAATTCCACAGTTTAACTGGCAATGCATATTCTACTGTTATCAGCAGAAACTAAGCCCGACATGCAAACGCACACACTTCCACGTTCCGTTTACGACTGCCGCGTTGTTACCCTGGCACACGGTAAGAAAGTGCTTCCTTGTGTTTTGGGCCGATCAGAGCCCTTCATTTTGTTAGTGATATGTATGTTGCCTCCTGTCGTCGATCAATGGCCGTCTTCTAACGTGGCTGATATAATACCGCGTCACCAGGAATGCTACACACGATGCCCTGTGTCCCACAGTTTAAGCGCTCTGTCTCTCTCTCTCTCTCTCTCACAATCTAGTGGCAACATATTGCTCAACACTACGTAATCTTACGTATCAATCACAGAGTACCCCCTATTAACGTAATTATAATACATTCCCCGGTGATTGTTTTTAAAACAGTGAATATTGAAAAAAAGAATTACATCTTTGTCCAAGTTTTCACTTCCCTTTTCTTGCTTTGTATTTCCTAATCATATATAGGAGGTATTTCAGAGCTTTCCAAATTTATATGATGTTTGTTAAAATGTGTTATGTGGTTACACATTTTTGATATAAACATTGGTGTGCTGCTGTCCATTTTTGATTTTAACACCACTACAATTCGCGTAGCATTTAACTTCATATTACTAATTATATAGACATATTGTCGTTTCTGTTAACACATATGTCAGCAAACAATCTTGATTAAAATCGAATCAACTCCCAAACGACAGTTTCATTGTGGTTGAGGAGCCTTGTTTTGGAATGAAGACCTTGATCGTTGTTAATGCTGATGACCAGGTCAGGCATCCATTTCCATATCGCTTTACCTCTTGAAAACATGAAACATATAAACAATTCATAAATTAGTGACAATAATTAACTAAACCAAAAAGAGAATATGTGATAATTAGTTACATTATGGCCGGCCGGAGTGGCCGAGCGGTTCTAGGCGCTACAGTCTGGAACCGCGCGACCATTACGGTCGCAGGTTCGAACCTTGCCTCGGGCATGGATATGTGTGTTGTCCTTACGTTAGTTAGGTTTAAGTAGTTCTAAGTTCTAGGGAACTGATAACCTCAGAGCCATTTTAACCATTTTTAGTTACATTACATATACAGGGTGAGTTACGTAAGACTTAACACCCCTTTTAATTCGTGAAAGGTTATACATATCGAAATGCGGTTTTTGGAAAATGTTAGAGATTCGAGAGGCACCTGTTGATTTGGTTAATGTTTCCGGCTCTAGTATCACTAGTATCAACGTAGATGTTGAAGCAAATACTTTCTTTTTTTTTAATGTAATACTTTTTGTATCCATAGCTCTTGAGAAGACAAATACAGTGATATCCTTATCGTTTATTAATGTTGTGGTTGAAACCAGTCTTAAAAGAATTCATGAAATGTCCTAGAATGTGAGAGCACGGAGTACAGAAATGGCATTTGCGTTGCAAACGCTGCCAAGCAGGCGTCTCGGACCAGGCGGACCTGCGCTACGAGAATAAAGCTATTTTTCTCCTTGAGCCACCTGACGACCTACATGCAGGTTCACCTATGAATGTTGTATATGGAAATATGACATAGGCTAGAAGCTAGCGCATCACAAAGGGCTTTGGAAAACTATTTCACATTTATATATAATCCCAGATTTACGTGAGTTGAAACACAGAAATCAGCTGTTCTTTCTTGAAAAATAACGAGGTCTTATGCACTGCAAAAAGCAACTACTGTATTGAATACCTAAATGCTAGAAGGAAGATTTGAGCTCTCTCTTTTTGTGCGTGGCTGTGTGCTGTTGGACTACTGCCTGCATTGCTCAACCTTATATCATTCATTGAACTAAACAGTTTATTAAAAATACTTAGTGACCACCTGACACTGCAAAATAAATATTCCTCTTCATGAAACGTTGTTTCATGCTGAACGTAAGTGAGTGATGACGGTGTTACCAGATACGTGCAATACACGCTGTCGACTTACTTGACACTGCAATGCAGCTTCGTACAAACGTAAATGAAATACGTAATTTACTAACAATGATTTGGTAATCACCAAAGTCACATACTATAAATTTTGCCTTCCAGAAAAATAATTTTATCTTTTTTTAAGCCTGTGTTTAAACTGTTGACAATGGTCGGAAAGGTACATCTGCAATAGCCATTCGAAAGAATGATGAACAGATGTAATTACGTTGAATGATGTGGCAGAGCATGCACTGGCGTTTCGACGACACATATCGAGTGGCGTAGATGGAGTATTGTCATAGACGGCCTCTTTGAGCCCTCCCCAAAGAAAGAAATCAAAGAAGAGTCAAATCGGATAGCCTCGCAGGCCATTTGACAACAGAATTTCGTCCTAGCCAACGTCCACGAAAGTTCTCATTCAGTGTTGGCTTTGCAACATGGGATGAATGAGCTGGACAACCGTCGTGCTGCAGCCACAAACACTGTTAAATATCTTCTAGAAGAACCGGTACAATGTTCGTCTGGAAAGCTACGTACCAGTGTCCATTTAGAACACCTGAACTGTAGCAAGGTTCTACAATGTAATTTCGTAAGATGCAGCACAATGCGTTTACGCTCATAGCCGTTGATGTTGCACCTGACGAAGCCAGTGTAAATTTTCGACCGCCCAGTAGTGCATGTTATGCAAGTTTGAATTAACGTAATTAGTAAACGTTGCTTCTTCGGTAAGGAACACACTTTGGAAAAGCGTAGAGTCCAGGCGCCGCTCGTTCTGAGGTGAAGCCGCCCCAAAATATATATTAAAATAAATTTCTGAACAACGTGTACCAGATTTACGACATCAGGACGCATTTCGCATATTTCCCACGTGGAATTAAATAATGCCGGTCAACGTTTTTGGAGCGGTTAATATGTGATATCAAGCGATGTTTTTCGAACAGGTAGTAGCTAGTCTTACGGCTTCTCCTTGAAATGCCGTTTTAGCTCTATTTACCAGAGATTTGGGGCTTGGCT
This sequence comes from Schistocerca americana, assembly GCF_021461395.2. Taxonomy (NCBI): domain Eukaryota; kingdom Metazoa; phylum Arthropoda; class Insecta; order Orthoptera; family Acrididae; genus Schistocerca; species Schistocerca americana. Next base: position 349,669,716 of record NC_060120.1, read on the forward strand.
TCTATTGAGTACAGCTGTTATGGTCGGCCCGTATGCTCTGATCTCAAGCCGAAGCGTGTCCTACCAACCACCACACACTTTTCACGATCCCCTGCTTATACCAAAAGAGAATGAATGGAGTTGCTGAAACTTCGCTGTCGAATCCCTGTCCCTGTATATCAACACCTTGCAAGAGTTTCACGAACAATTATTAGAGCAAACCGAGCGAAATATGTTCCGTTACTTTAGTTTCCTTGCATTCTGACTGTGTTCGCGGGTAACGTGGGTTATTTTTGTGATTGTGTTTCCTTTTGTGAGGGTATTGCGCCTTAGTGTAGTGAGCTATGCTATCTTCCCAGCAACTGCAGCATACCATGAGTTCAAAAACAGCACAGTATGAATTTAGTGTGCAATGTATCAGGAAAAATTTGGAACACGCCAATAGGATAAAAATGTTGGAACTTGAGCCGCCCAGACCAATCTTGAAAATTAACGAAGAACAAAAACAAGTTTAACTCCAGGCAAGGGTATACACGAAATTTTAAAAGAACAATGTGCAACGCAGCTGAGTGGTTGTGTGGTTGTGAAGTAAAAGCCCATTTTTTGTTTCACCTGTCATGTGACAACCAGTAATGATTGTGCCAGGACTGTTAAATATCTTCTAGAAGAACCGGTACAATGTTCGTCTGGAAAGCTACGTACCAGTGTCCATTTAGAACACCTGAACTGTAGCAAGGTTCTACAATGTAATTTCGTAAGATGCAGCACAATGCGTTTACGCTCATAGCCGTTGATGTTGCACCTGACGAAGCCACAGACTTTAAAAAATTGCACACAAACGTGAAAAAACAATTCTAGCGAAAAACTTAAAATGGTTTTACTAACTTTTCAATCCTAGGGAAAGTGAACATTATGTCCGACATTGAAAACTCAAAAAAAAGCGGTGTATTTTGAGTGAACTGATTGCATTAAACTGTGCAGCAAATTTGAGTTGGGCTTAAAGGGCCATGACGAAACAGAAGATTCCAGGAACCCAGGAATTTTTCGCGGGCTATTTGATCCTAAGGCAGAACTTGATGGCGTGTTGAAGTAGCACATCGAAAAATCAGAAAACCGGGTTTCCCTAGCCATCTCCAAAACAATTCAAAATGAACTGTTGGAATAAATTTGCGAGGTAAATGCCTAAATCTGATAAGGAACGAACTGCCAAAGACAAATTTCCTTGCTATCGAAGTTGACGAAACTCCTGATTGTACAAATCTGTCACAACTGGTAGTAATAATTCGACCATCGGTGCTCGGTAGGAGTATTCACTACGTATCTCTCTGCAGCTTGTTTTTTTTTTTTTCAATTTGTGCAGTCATGCTTTATGTACTTGCCTCTACTTTTTCTTTCATTATTTGATTGTTATGATGCTATATCAAGACACGTTTTTCCCATATTTCTAATAACTAGCTTTGCACATTAGTTACTACTTTCTGACTCATACTTCGCAGCTTCAACGGCGCTTAATTATCACAGCAAAACCATCTTCTATTAACTACTTCAATACTATTGGTTGTCACTTTATATGATCACGAGACCAATAAATTTTTATTTCCCTGTTTCCTTATTACTGGATGACACATTACCTGGTTACCTGTCCCGTACTTGTTACTTTGATTATTGTGGTTCAACATCGGTAACCTACATTTTACATTTACTGTTTCTTTCTTCTACCTAGTTCTCACTTTTTCGTTTTTGAATAGTTATAAAATTTTGCTTCAGCTTACTTTACATCAGAACCTCTCTTAAATGTGCCTATTATAACTTGATACCTTCTTATAATCTTTCACTTACCTGCTGTTTCATTATATGTGTTTGTGTAACTTATCTTACATACTGCATCTTAATATTTTATTTCTCTTTGTTGTTTGTAACTTTGTATTTATTCTTCTGCGCTTTCCTTATCTTTGATATTCATTATTCTGGGTCGTTGCTATTGATCTACTATTGATTTGCGAAGTTTGATCTGTCTCATGTACTTGTGTCTTGTCATTTCCTATCGTAATTTTACTGTGTCTCCTTTTGTTTCCCTTACCTTCGATAGCTCCAAAGTATTTCAGAGTCGTTAGTTCTCTGAGTGTTTTCCCGTGCTTCCATTCGATAGTTAAAGCATCAGTTTGATAGGTTATGGGCAGCAAAAGAGCAGATAGCAGTGCAGAAAACTGAATAAGGGAACAACACAATTGTAGCTCGAGGCCCTGTTATCACCAATTACATACTCACGGAAGAACTTCTGAAGTCCACTAAGGCTCTACCTTTCAATCACATAATTGTTGACTTCTGTCTCTGTTGTTATTGTTGTGTTTTTCCTTTATGCTTAATTTTAACTGTGTCTTTTTACTCGTAGTTATGAAAATACCTATATAAAAAAAGTTTTGCATCACTTCGGTTCCTAGAGTTCCGGAACCTGTACAGAAAATTGAAATAGAGATCAACATAAACATCATTTCTGCCCTTTTCATTGCTCATGAAAACCACACATTGCATGTTGTATCACCACACAGACCTTCAGGGTTGGTGGTCCAGACTGCTGTACACACCAGTGCCTCCAATACCCAGTATCACGTGCTCTTGCACTGATGCAGGCCTATATTTGTCGTGGCATACTATCCACAAGTTCACCACCGAGCGAGGTGGCGCAGTGGTTAGCACACTGGACTCGCATTCGGGAGGACGACGGTTCAATCCCGTCTCCGGCCACCCTGATTTAGGTTTTCCGTCATTTCCTTAAATCGTTTCAGGCAAATGCCGGGATGGTTCCTTTGAAAGGGCACGGCCGATTTCCTTCCCAATCCTTCCCTAACCCGAGCTTGCGCTCCGTCTCTAATGAACTCGTTGTCGACGGGACGTTAAACACTAACCACCACCACCACCACCACCACCACCACAAGTTCACCAAGGCACTGTTTGTCCATTTTGACCCACTCCTCAACGGCGCCCTCAGAGTGGTTGGTGGGTCTCGTCGTCCATAAACAGCCCCTTTCAAACTATCCCATGCATGTTCGATAGGGTTCATGCTTGGAGAACATGCTGGCCACTAGTCGAGAGATGTCGTTATCCTGAAGGAAGTCATTCACAAGATACGCACGATGGGGGCGTGAATTGTCGTCCATGAATACGAATGCCTCGCCAATATACTGCCGGTATGGTTGCTCTATCGCTGGGAGGTTACGGTGCCTTCCATAACCACTAGCGGCGTACGTCGGACCACATAATACCACCCCAAAACATTACGGAACCTCCACCTTGCTGTACTCGCGGGACAGTGTGTCTAAGGCGTTCAGCCTGACCGGGTTGCATCCAAACACGTCTCCGACGATTGTCTGGTTGAAGGCATATGCGACACTCATCGGTGAAGAGAAAGTGATGCCAGTCATGAACCTATTGCACACAGTTTGAGTCGTAACACGACGTCCTGTGGCTGCACGAAAAGCGTTATTCAACACGGTGGCGTTGAAGTCAGGATTCCTTCAAGCCACAATCCGTAGGTTGTGGTCATCCACTACAGTAGCCCCTGAGGCAGGCACGTCATCGACAGTTCCTGACTCCCTACATCTCTTCCATGTCCGAACAATAACGCTTTCGATCACTCCGAGACGCCTGGACACTTCTCTTGTTGAGAGCCCTTCCTGGCACAATTTAACGATGCGGATGCGATCGAACCGCGGTATTGACCGTCTAGGCATGGTTGAACTACAGACAACACGAGCCGTGTACCTCTTTCCTGGTGGAATGACTGGAACTGATCGGCTGTCGGTGCCCCTCCGTCAAATAGGCTAATAGGCACTGCTCATTTATGGTTTCTTACATCTTTGGGCGGGTTTAGTGACATCTCTGAACAGTCTAAGGGACTGTGTCTGTGATACAATATCCACAGTCAACTTTATCTTCAGGAGTTCCGGGAACTGGTGTGATGCAAAACTTTGTTAGATGTGTATATTTTATTCATTTCCTTTATCTAACATAACAATGTTTTAGTCAGATTCCTGAACTCTGTTCCCATACTTTTTCTGTTTATCGCCTGTCTGATGGCCCTAATTAACTTTCAATAGAACCCTATATCGTCATCTGCTTGTCTTTATATCTTTGTTAATACCTACCTGCTTTGTTTACTATTTCTCTTCCTTACTCTTTTTAGATAACTTGTTACAATTATTTATTTCAATTGTATTAAGGTTTAATGATTCGTTATTCTATGGGTTTATACATGTCGACTGTAAAATATATTATGTCAGTCCTCATTTGTTTAACTGATTGGTCGATTTCTTTCCCTGATTGGCACTTACTTTTGGAATCCTTCCTGCAACATCTTACTTGCTTCGTTTTTACTATACTCACCGTTACAACGGCTGCTGTTGAAATTTCAACATTCAAATATGTCCCCTCTGAAGCAGTTTTGGCCACTGCTTCAACAATACTGGTTCATAAATGCTTTCTTGCACCGGTCATAGGTATCTCATTGCGACCAAGTTCGCATTCCCACGCTAAAGTGTCCCAGCCAGTCTGCTAATTACACATGCAGTCCTTTTCTTTTCATCCCACTGTTGTGGAAATATGGCTCAAATTTTTGCTTAAATGCTACCAGGTGAATGCTGCCCCTGGTAGAAAAATTGTTGAATTTACATACCTCTAAGTACTGATTGTGAAACATAATAATTCTTATTTTTCTCTTTGCCTCTTTATTGCTCGTATCATGATTCTAACCTTTGCTTTATTTCATATTCTACTTTCGACGTACATTACGCTACCGCCTCTGCTTAGGCTTCTGGTTTTGGTTTGTTCTTTTATGAGTTTGTTCCAGTTCGACGTGAACATCGTCTCCATTCTTGTAACAAGTGTTTTAAATGCGCTTACCTTAGAGCACAGATCGTTGTGGATGTAATTACTTTTGAATACATTATGGGAGTGACAGTGATCAATGTGTTACAAATATTTACTATCAAAAACAGTCTTGATCACAATTTATTTATTACGGTGACCGGTTTCAACCACTGCTGTGGTCATTGATCACTAGTGATTCTCCAGCAGAAGGAGGTTCTTACTCATTGGTCTGCAGATGACCACAGCAGTGGTTGAAACCGGTCACCGTAATAAATAAATTGCGATCAAGACTGTTTTTGATAGTACATACGTTGTGAAACTGCTTAATCTCATCTTTCTGCTTCTTCCTAATTTACCTATGAACTGATTCACAACCATCCTCATTTTCTTTTGGTTCATTTTCTATTTTTGCAACATTTCTTTCTAAGCTTGTTATTCTATTTTCGTGATTTTCCAACTTCCGTGTATTTGTAGATATTCATTTTGAAAGGTCTTTTACTAATAATTCTAGTCTTTTTTTTCCATTTCCTTAACTAATGTTGACGTTTCTGAGAGAATCTATCTATTCAATATTTTGTTACTTTCTCTTATTTTTTGATTAAATTCCTTGAATTTTTTATTCCTCTCTTTTCGGTAATTCCCTGAGAAGTTCATGTTGTTATTGGTTAGAAACATTTAAGTACTGTGAGCCCCACATCCTCATTATGAACAAGTGTGATATCTGCTGAGCCAGTATAATGCGTCTGAATGGTTTCAAGCACTTCAGATCCTTGCTGTAAGTGTATTTCAGCAGTATACACGTGACGTATAACGTCTTGTATTTCTGATACCGTTTGTGTTACGGCAGTATTTTGTTTTGACACTGTATCGTAAACTATTTCTGACGCATTTGCCTTTGACATTTCTGACACATTTAATTTTACAAGAGCATCACCCAGGAATCTCGTACATCGGCCCTTGGTAATCGTCGTAGTGGATCCAAAGAAATATCGTCCACATTATTTTTCGAAATCTGCTGCTCTGAACCTCTTCCACTGGCAGGATAACCTACTTCCGTGCTTCTTAAGACTACAACTTTCTCTTTATCACTGATGTTTGTCCATAGTTTATGCATCACATGTAATTTAATCTCAATATTTGTATGCAACTGATTTTTACTTGCAATTTGCGCGCCCCTCTAAGCTACGTCGTTGTTTGAATATTGTTTCAATAGTGCTGTCGTCTTCAGCTGCGCTGCTTGGCTGTAAATTTTAACGGATTTGCCGCGCTGCGCTGTGATGGACGACTTTCGCTCTTCCTGATTCCTTTCGCCTCGTGCTGAACACTGCTCAGCCACATAATTCGCCAGATGCTCGTTCCCTCCGCGTTTGCTGTGTGCACACCTCGCTCGCTGCTGCCGCGTGCCCGATGGCTCTGAGCACTATGGGACTTAACTTCGGAGGTCATCAGTCCCCTAGAACTTAGAACTACTTAAACCTAACTAACCTAAGGACATCACACACATCCATGCCCGAGGTAGGATTTGAACCTGCGACCGTAGTGGTCGCGCGGTTCCAGACTGTAGCGCCTAGAACCGCTCGGCCACCCCGGCAGGCCGTGCCTGATGCCTTCGCGTCATCCCGCGAAGCAAATTACCACACACTTCTGTCTTCTGTTCTTCATGACAGTTTCTTTGCACAACACTCTTCATAACTAACTCTTTCACATTGCTTTTGACCACTTCATTGTCACTGTTCACGACATAAATTATTCAGAATTTTTTTTTGGTATTGACTTTATGTACTGTTACAGTCGGTATCCATTCATTGGATCCCTATTGTTCAACAATCCACACCAGGGCTGCAATGCCCAATTCTCTCGTTACGTTAGCAAGACCAGTTGATGATAGATCTTTCAGATGATGATGATGTCCCCTCTGCACAGTAGAAGCTCTTGTCGTTGATTTGCGTGACTCAGAGTCAGAAAGAATGGCTGTAACAGTGTAGAATGATGTGAAGTCTGACAGGAGTTAGAGGTCGAATAACAGCGCACACTTTTTTTTGAAGGGCTGCCATTTTTAATTCTAGTATTTTCATTTGTGGTGGTTTACAAAAAATCTTTACAAAGTCACTTATCATACATCTTCTCCTTTTGCAGATTACATGGGTCTTACACTCGCATATTGCGCCAAAACAATGACAGTTACATTTAAGAAACGCTACACAGTGCCACAATTTAGCTGATAAATCATATTCTACCGCCATCAGCGGATCTACGCCCATTACGCAACAGCTCACCTCTGCTGTGCCTTCTCCACTGCCGCTTACTTATCTTGACACATGGTAGTAAAACGCTTCCTTGTGTTTTGGGCAAATCAGAGCCCTGTCAACCAGTGGCCGTCTTCTTACGTGGCTGATCTAATGGCACGTCACCAGGGATGCTAAGCAGATGCTGTCTGTCGCCCTGTTTGTTTACACTGTCTCACAATCCAGTGGCAACAACATATGGCCCAACATTGCGTAATCTTAGTTATGACTCATAGAGTACTCCCTATTAACGTTATCATTGTAATCTAATTTATTCTGTAATAAAAACGTTATGTTTCTACCATTAGGTCATGTGTTAATGGAGCTACGTGATGTTCATTTGATTTTATGCGTTTTTATTTGAAGGGAGGCTCACGATTTCAAAGTGTTATTGATAATTAGAGTGTTAAAATTGCGTGTGTGTGTGTGTGTGTGTGTGTGTGTGTGTGTGTGTGTGTGTGTGTGTATGGGAGACAGAGAGAGAGAGAGAGAGAGAGAGAGAGAGAGTTAGTGACAGGCAGAGAGAGGGAGAAAGGCGAGGTTTTAATATCGATGGTAATCACACGCTTTTTTCTGCCTGGGTTCATTTATACATTTGTTTGTGTCAAACTGTTTTATTACGTAGTGACGTGTATTCATTCAGTAGGTTTTGCTTTTGGCTATTGAATTTTTTTATATGCTGATTCTCCTCTGCTGTTAAATTGTGGGGCATACTGTTGCTACGTTTTCGAAGTTTTAAAATCCGTTCCTATGTTTCTTGGATAAGCATTCTCTGCTATTAAATGGTGGCCGCACCTTGAATGGGAGACACGACTTTTAAAATGCCTCAGATGTTCCTTATGTGTGGTTCTAAAATTCCTACAAGTTTGAACCATATAAAGAGGATGACTACACGAACGTTCCCAAACACACCTGCAGGAAACTCTGAGGAACACAGAAAAAATTTTCACAGACACAAAGATTAAATAATGACACTCACAAGTCCCAGTGTTCTCGCTCTAAATTTTAGATAGAGAAATTTCGCAATGCAGACATCCTTACAAAACACGTGGTCACCTCCATCAGCAGCCTCCTGTCCATCTCTATTCCGGCCTCCTTGATACACGCCAGCAAACTCCAGCACCGCTGGAACACTGACCACCGCCTCGTGACGACATGCAATTCAGCACTGCCGTCATAGCCTGCATTTTCGCCTCGAAATCGACCTTCGAAATTTTCGTTAATACGATTTGCACATTATTATGGTTCTATAATGGGTTGTACATAAGTGTCTACCCTTCCAAAACAACAACAGATGAATAAACGGAAATTTGAAGTAGTGTGAGGGGACAGCAATAAAAATGGTGATGCTATGTTGCCAACATGGTGGCCATTTTGGAAGTCGCTATCTTCGATGTAAGTCGTAATTTTTAATTATAAAAGGAGCCATGTGAAATATTAAACAGACGTAGACTTACGCGGGAAAGGCAATGCTGTCTTTCATTTGAGCAAAGGTTCATTCATGCTCGAGTTATGAGTGGGGTCTTTTCTTAACAAAGTTGGTGACGTTAACACAAAACGAACACACTGATATCGTCCTGACATCAGGACGTAGGAGCACCTGTGATATTGCACCCATCAGACGAACTACCCACACTCACAGTGCGGTGGAGTAACGTTGCGCGAAATTTCGTGGAACTCATTCTGTCGGAGAGAAACAGAAAGCTGGAGCACCAGAAAACGGCTACGCATGAAACAAAAACAACCGCAGTTCTGCAGTGGATCAGCAAGAGTTGAGTGCAGCTGTCGGCGCACGTCGAAAAACAGTAACGAAAATTTTGATCACAAATCAATGGCGACTTTACAGGATGCAAATCTTAACAGCGTCTCATTGAGGGCGGTCCAGATTGTCGGACTGAGTGCGTACAATTGGTGGAACCCAGCTGGCCCCTGCACACGAGACCACTGAGAAGTGCTTCCCTGCAGTGCACGCTGCCTGCCTTCGCACCGCGCGCCACTACTGGAGAGAGCAGCAGCGCCTCCTTTGTCCTCGCGCTGCGCTCCTTTGACCTGCCGCTGCTGCCGAGCCACCGTGTTTCGGTTCTCTAATGGAGTCTCATGAGCAGGATGCCTTTTATTTCTCTTACTGAATAAGAAAATCAAAAAGAGATAATTTAAAAATAGATCCTGGGTGTCACCATTATTTTCTCAAAGGAAGAATTGTTAAAATTTTACTAAAGAGGCAGAAAATTTACCCCAATGTGTGGTGGCTACAAATTACAAACATGTACGTGTCATCAAGCTCGCTCGCTGTGAATCGCTTTGTTATAACAAAAAATTTCTCAATAACGTTACTGGCCAAGTGTGATTCTTACCACAGACTCATATTTATGGACTCTGAAGCAAACAGAACGCCATATTGATCTGTGTTCAAGTATCCATTGCTTCATAAGCAGTTAACAGAGAGTGAAATTAAATTTCCTCAAAGCAGGCAGTTGTATGAATTCTGTGATTACTTTCCTCTTGTAATAGTTGGTAATTAAGATTTCGGTGTGTCGTCTTCCTTACTGTGCTCATATGGAGGCAATTTCTTATCAAAGAGTTTTCAAATATGGTGTTTGTAGTGCTTGAACATACTTGACTGTACTTTAGGCTTTCTTGATAAAGAGCGCAGAATTTTTGGCTGGCTTTTAAATGTATGCCCCGAACTTGCTGAAGATGCTGTAAAAACTTCTTGCATGTTGTACAATTTTGTTCGTGATCGAGACGGATACAGATCTGAAGAATTTAAGTGCTTGTGGGTTGCGTTACACGTCAGCACGCATGCAGCAAGTGGCGCTCAACATCGTCGTCTTCTCCGAAGAACATCCTGTGAAAAAGTTAATTTTCTGCAGGTTATCTGAATATTCCTCACACTCCGTGTTGCATATCGATGGAAGCTTTTCAGCTTCAAAAAATGGCTGTGAGCACTATGGGACTTAACTTCTGAGGTCATCAGTCCCCTAGAACTTAGAACTACTTAAATCTAACTAACCTAAGGACATCACACACATCCATGCCCGAGGCAGGATTCGACCTGCGCCCGTAGCGGTCGCGCGGCTCCAGACTGTAGCGCCTAGAACCACTCGGACACACCGGCTGGCTTTTCAGCTTCACGGATGAAATTTTCTGCATTTTAATCTGTCTCTAGCCAACATTATGAATTACACGCCTGTACTACTAAATAACAATTAGCACTATTCCCAGTATGTCATCAGCAACTCTCAACATCGGCGTTACGTGCTGATTGGCCGATCATCAGCGCCCCGAGCGGCGTCACGTGAAGCCACTTCTGGAAGCAGTGTTCCGCCAACTGTGGCGCGGAAGCACAGACCGCCGCCGGCCGGGGTGGCCGAGCGGTTCTAGGCGCTACAGTCTGGAACCGCGCGACCGCTACGGTCGCAGGTTCGAATTCTGCCTCGGGCATGGATGTGTGTGATGTCCTTAGGTTAGTTAGGTTTAAGTAGCTCTAAGTTCTAGGGGAATTATGACCTCAGAAGTTAAATCCCGTAGTGCTCAGAGCCATTAGCCACAGTGCGCCGCCGAGCGCCACAGAAGCTGTACTTTTGGATTCTCCTATTTAATCCAATGTTTTTCAGTGGTAACGCCACCAAGGAACGCTTCGCAGTGGCTCCGAAGGAAGTCTAAATGCTTGTTTATGAGGACCATAAAAACTGCATATTGTTGACAATATATCCTGACACTGCAGCATTGCGACCATGCAGTTTGCAGCCACATGTACTACAACACTACCGGCCACAGTTTCCTTGTCACGTTGGCGGCAGTACCGTACTTTTCTTGTCCATACGTGTTTACAAGGGGCCACTATTACCACAAAATGGACAAACACAAGCTAGTGATACATGCCTGCTCCAGAATTTGACCAGAATGCCGACACACGATTTAGAATATCTCGTACAAGCAACTTGTCCGAGAACTGCTAAAACCGATACAAATGTCTGAGAATTAGTTAAAAACTGACTGGAGATCACCCATCGGTTTTTAGCTACTAGTGATTTCCACATAAATTTAATGTACCTCTTAGTTCACTATTCAGCAATGAGCCTCATGGAACCAGATCCACCTGAAGCCTTGACAGAAGCACTGGAAGATTTCATCAACGGAATCTGTACTAATAATAAAACTGTAAAACCGTTGCGTCTGCCTGCTTGAACATGCTAATCTCCAAAGTTATTAGACAAATTTTCATGGGATTTGCTCAGGTAACTTGAGCATAACTTGGAACACCACATACGCCTTATTTCATCACAGTCGGATCACAGAAGAAAAAGGTATCTTGATTTAAAATTGTACCTAAAACTGTCATGTTTTTCTGTTTGAACACGGTAATCTCCATAACTAGTAGACGAATGTTTGTGGGGATATCACAAGGACCATGAGCGCACCTCGGGCCAACAAAGAGGCTTTAAATCATCAAAATTGGATCACGTAAAAAAGAGATCGTAAATTGAAGTTTTAGAAGCCAGTTCACAGTAGTAGTTAGGATGTTTACCTTAGTAATGAGGTAATACCTGAAATATGACGGGCCGCACCTGTTTTACAACTTGTCGTAATATAATAAAGCCACAGTGGCAAATGACAAAATATACACCCAATCAGCTTAGCATCGTCGCACATATTTAAAATATAGTGTAAACTAGGTCCCAATGCCTGCACATTCGACAATTACAAAATTCTACAGAATGCAATAAAAATAGAATACATCAGATAAAGTCTACAGTGAGCTTCTCAGACGTACAAGTTATTACAGTGATAAAATGTAATAGTTAAAAACATGAATACTGTCAGATTTAATATTGTTAAAAGGCCGGCCGAAGTGGCCGCGCGCTTCTACGCGCTACAGTCTGGAGCCGCGAGACCACTACGGTCGCAGGTTCGAATCCTGCCTCAGGTATGGATGTGTGATGTCCTTAGGTTAGTTAGGTTTAACTAGTTCTAAGTTCTATGGGACTAATGACCTCAGAAGTTGAGTCCCATAGTGCTCAGAGCCAATATTGTTAAAAGGAAATGGATAAGTGATAAAATGCGATTCTGAGACACTCTTGTCATTTTACATTAACATAAGAACATACACAAGAAAAAGCTTATAGGTCTAATAACATTATATAAGGTCATAGGTTAACTAGGCAAAGAAGTGAAACGGATGAAAACAAAAGACTAAAGTAAGTTCAAAAATGGTTCAAATGGCTCTGAGCAATATGGGACTTAACATCTGTGGTCATCAGTCCCCTAGAACTTAGAACTACTTAAATCTAACTATCCTAAGGACATCACCCACATCCATGCCCGAGGCAGGATTCGAACCTGCGACCGTAGCGGTTCAAATGGTTCAAATGGCTCTGAGCACTATGCGACTTGACTTCTGAGGTCATCAGTCGCCTAGAACTTAGAACTAATTAAACCTAACTAACCTAAGGACATCACACACATCCATGCCCGAGGCAGGATTCGAACCTGCGACCGCAGCGATCACGAGGTTCCAGACTGAAGCGCCTTTAACCGCAGGGCCACATCGGCCGGCACTAAAGTAAGTAATGAGTTATTTTAAACATAGCTATGTAACAGCAACGGTTCCACGTAATTAGATTAAAAACAGCCGACCCGTTGCAAAGGATAAAGTAGTCTTTACCTAGGTTTCGATAAGTTTAAACCTATCCTCTCCATGTTAATATAATACTGCCGACTTCTGAAGAAGATAGGTTTAAACTTATCGAAACCTAGGTAAAGACTACTTTATCCTTTGCAACGGGTCGGCTGTTTTTAATCTAATTAAGTAATGAGTGACATTTGTTGGCGAAGACGCCAAAATGCATCATCTACATCTACATCCATACTCCGCAAGCCACCTGACGGTGTGAGGCGGAGGGTACCCTGAGTACCTCTATCGGTTCTCCCTTCTATTCCAGTCACGTATTGTTCGCGGAAAGCAGGATTGCCGGTATGCTTCTGTGTGGGCTCTAATCTATCTGATTTTATCCTCATGGTCTCTTCGCGAGATATACGTAGGAGGTAGCAATATACTGCTTGACTCTTCGGAGAAGGTATGTTCTCGAAACTTTAACAAAAGCCCGTACCGAGCTACTGAGCGTCTCTCCTGCAGAGTCTTCCACTGGAGTTTATCTATCATCTCCGTAACACTTTCGCGATTACTATATGATCCTGTAACGAAGCGCGCTGCTCTCCGTTGGATCTTCTTTATCTCTTCTATCAACCCTATCAGGTACGGATCCCACACTGCTGTGCAGTATTCAAGCAGTGGGCGAACAAGCGTACTGTAACCTACTTCCTTTGTTTTCGGATTGCATTTCCTTAGGATACTTCCAATGAATTTCAGTTTGGCATCTGCTTTACCGACGATCAACTTTATATGATCATTCCATTTTAAATCACTCCTAATGCGTACTCCCAGATAATTTATGGAATTAACTGCTTCCAGTTGCTGACCTGCTATTTTGTAGCTAAATGATAAGGGATCTATCTCTCTATGTATTCGCAGCACATTACACATGTCTACACTGAGATTCAATTGCCACTCCCTGCACCATGCGTCAATTCGCTGCAGATCCTCCTGCATTTCAGTACAATTTTCCATTGTTACAACCTCTCGATACACCAAAGCATCATCTGCAAAAAGCCTCAGTGAACTATCGATGTCATCCACCAGGTCATTTATGTATATTGTGAATAGCAACGGTGCTGTGACACTCCCCTGCGGCACACCTGAAATCACTCTTACTTCGGAATACTTCTCTCCATTGAGAATGACATGCTGCTTTCTGTTATCTAGGAACTCCTCAATCCAATCACACAATTGGTTTGATAGCCCATATGCTCTTACTTTGTTCATTAAACGACTGTGGGGAACTGTATCGAACGCCTTGCGGAAGTCAAGAAAAACGGCATCTACCTGTGAACCCGTGTCTATGGTCCTCTGAGTCTCGTGGACGAATAGCGCGAGCTGGGTTTCACACGACCGTCTTTTTCGAAACCCATGCTGATTCCTACAGAGTAGATTTCTAGTCTCCAGAAAAGTCATTATGCTCGAGCATAATACGTGTTACAAAATTCTACAACTGATCGACGTTAGAGATATAGGTCTATAGTTTTGCACATCTGTTCGACGTCCCTTCTTGAAAACGGGGATGACCTGTGCCCTTTTCCAATTCTTTGGAACGCTACGCTCTTCTAGAGACCTACGGTACACCGCTGCAAGAAGGGGGGCAAGTTCCTTTGCGTACTCTGTGTAAAATCGAACTGGTATCCCATCAGGTCCAGCGGCCTTTCCTCTTCTGAGTGATTTTAATTGTTTCTCTATCCCTCTGTCGTCTATTTCGATATCTACCATTTTGTCATCTGTGCGACAATCTAGAGAAGGAACTACAGTGCAGTCTTCCACTGTGAAACAGCTTTGGAAAAAGACATTTAGTATTTCGACCTTTAGTCTGTCATCCTCTGTTTCAGTACGATTTTGGTCGCAGAGTGTCTGGACATTTTGTTTTGATCCACCTACCGCTTTGACATAAGACCAAAATTTCTTAGGATTTTCTGCCAAGTCAGTACATAGAACTTTACTTTGGAATTCATTGAACGCATCTCGCATAGCCCTCCTCACACTACATTTCGCTTCGCGTAATTTTTGTTTGTCTGCAAGGCTTTGGTTATGTTAATGTCTGCTGTGAAGTTCCCTTTGCTTTCGCAGCAGTTTTCTAACTCGGTTGTTGTACCACGGTGGCTCTTTTCCATCCCTTACGATCTTGCTTGGCACATACTCATCTAACACATATTGTACGATGGTTTTGAACTTTGTCCACTGATCCTCAACACTATCTGTACTTGAGACAAAACTTTTGTGTTGAGCCGTCAGGTACTCTGTAATCTGCTTTTTGTCACTTTTGCTAAACAGAAAAATCTTCCTACCTTTTTTAATATTCCGTACTTTCTCAAGTCAGAATGGGAAGCTGATGAGGTTATTATGCGATCAGTACTGCTTAGTAGTCCTTTCACCATCTGAAAATTGAAGATGTCGCTGACTACGATTTCTCCATACTCATTTATAAGCGACGAGGTTACACACGTACTTAAAGGAAAACCGACTCATGTCGGTGTCAGTAACATTACCAAACAAATACTTCGATTCCTGGTTTGATAGCTCCACAGGTAAACATAATGAAATTCGACGAATGTGTGTCCGTGCTCTGTTCACGTACTAGACGCCAGGTTTCATTGTGGTCTGTGTCTTCCGTTCGCACCACTAATTAGCTCTTGTGTTTGTACAGTATAATATCGCTTATGAGTACTACCCAGTATCGCTTTTGTGTATTACCCTTTAATATTTAACAAAATAAACTCTTCCAAAATCGATGAATTACCTTGTAATCGGTTACTGCCGGCCGGTGTGGTCGTGCGGTTAAAGGCGCTACAGTCTGGAACCGCGTGACCGCTACGGTCGCAGGTTCGAATCCTGCCTCGGGCATGGATGTGTGTGATGTCCTTAGGTTAGTTAGGTTTAATTAGTTCTAAGTTCTAGGCGACTGATGACCTCAGAAGTTAAGTCGCATAGTGCTCAGAGCCATTTGAACCATTTTTTAGTCGGTTACTATTGTGTTATTTCTCATCGTTATAATCTCAAAATAACAAAATTAAAGTGACTTCCAATGCATTTAACCAAGAGAAAATTTTATCGACTTAATTTTCGCCGTTCCTTTAGATTGTCAAACGGTGTTCCTTACATTTAAATAAGAGTATCTTCAGTGAACAATCTGAAGGTTTTGGCACTACTTGATAAATCAGTGATTGTTATATAAAACATAAGGGGCATACTATCCTTTCCTGCGTCACATCCGAGATTACTTTCACTTTTGTTAAACATCTGCTCTTCGTGTAATATACTGGTCAAAATATCCTCGAGACGATAGCATGCTAGTGCAGCTTCTCAGTAGCATCGTATTCTTTTTTTTTTCAGTCGAAAACATGTTCCAGTGTGTAACGCCTTTTGCAAGTGTAAAAAACCAGAAATTACATATTCAGCTTCGTCTACCACTAGCACGATACCGTATGTGTATTAAGCGAGCTATGATTAAAGGGACTGCCCTTTTCTGAACCTGTACTTGTACCGTGAGGAAAGGTTCCTCTATTCCCCCCGAGCTTTTTTCTCCTCAGGGCGACTTATTGTGATGGTGATTTTGCAGTTCTGTGCCTACGTTGTTTTACCTTTTTTGTTGACGGACAACTGCATTTTCATTCATATGAATGCAGGCGAGAATCTCGATAATTATGCGGAAGGGAGGGTAATTCTGCCGTGTATTCACTGTAAAATCTAATAGGAATTTTGTCAGAGCCTGGTGGAATGTTCGCTTTGTTTCTCAGTACTGCGAGTGCTTATTTTCATACTTAGATTTGTGCGTTTATGCTGCAATTGGATGGCAGTACGGTATTAGTGAACATCTGCATGGAGTTTAAAATGCCGATTTTAATAATCCGTTATGCGAGTAATATGTACACAGTCACCTGAATAGAGCAATCAAACTCATCAGTGCTGAAAATACATCGAAATTAGTCTCGTGGTCAATCACGCTGCGTATGATCCTACACCCAAAGTCTCGTATTAAATGAGTGAATACGTTGTTCCATGTAGTTGAGCGATTTCTCTGTACATTTCACTCCATAAGAGTCCCGCACAACGACAAATTCGATTCAGTTCTTCGTAGCAGCCCTGCACAGAACATGCGTCATTACTCTGTGCGTTGTTCTTTCGCAAAGGTAAACTGCATGTTGGAAGGGTAGAGTATGTTTTCAGTTCGCAAGAAAGTATTCTTGTCCCGGTTCCAAATGCGCCTAAATATTATCACATTCCTCCATTCAGTTATAGTTGCGACTTACCGGGTTTCTTACTCTCCGTACACACCCAGTTTACAGTGAGTTAGCAATAATTATTAGATTGGGCTACGTACGACTCTAATTAAAAATGTGGGTCGCTGATGTCATAATATAGAGCCATACATGTCTGCTTTACGAGAAATAGTTAAATTAGCTAAACAATCTGTAGTAAACTGTGATATTACGCTCTAATAATTTAAGAACATCCAATTTAAGAGAATTAAATAATAATGATAAATTGCAGTTACGAGAAATGATCGGAAATGATAAAATCGGAAAATGTTTGCTAATAAATGTAGGTCGTATCATGAGTTTCAAACTTGCAGAGCTTGATAACTTATTTAGAAGCAAAGCAAGTTGTTCAGAATTGGTGATCCTACGATGTATGTATAAACAAGGTTACGGAGTAGTAAATACCAAACAGCCTAATATATTGCGTATAACGTAGCATGAATGGTAGTAGAGTCCCCAATAACTTAGCTGTTCATTGCTAGTTCTAAAGTTACAAGTCCCACTTGTGGCTGCATTTTTCTAACTATAGAATTGTATTTCCGATGCCCCAGAACAGATGTCCTATCACCCGAGTAATTACCAAGTCTTCTTATAGCACGACATGAAAGTAAAACTTTGCCACCATCCCCTCTGATGGTCCATACAGAAGTCTTCCTCTTTTCTTCCTTGCGCCCGAGAGCCCTTTCATTCCCAGCATTCTCCACCGACCTACCAGTCCCATCAATGAGGACTTGAAGTGCGCCCATCACATGCACAACTTTTTTTATAATGTCATAAAATGCACAAAATTTATCATCATTTTAATACTAAAATTTCTACAGACTAGAGACATATTTTAAATAAAAGCTTACTTGTTAACGTTTCCAAAGATAATAACCACAATACTCTTCGTATCTAAGCTCCGACTCAAATAAATACGTATGCATCTAGCACATACGCACTTATAACAAAACAACATCACTAACGTGAGAAATAATCTACATAAAAAGCACCACACTGCTTCGTTCTGCTAGCTGAATATGGAAGACTCTTCTGGTTTGACACACTTACATAGTAAAATATTTAAAACTACTCGCTGTACAGGAATGTGTTGTAATTTTGGTTGTTGAAGTAGTAGTTCTGGTGCTATGCTGTTATGGAAAGCCTTGTTGACAGCACTTCACTACATCGTTCCATATTTAACATTACGCTATAGAAACGTTTGTAGAAATGTTATTAGCCTTCTGTACTTTCTAACTTCTGTGTTTCTGTTGAAAAACTTGTGGTTGACCTTCTAGTAGGTGCATCATATTACGGCGATTATTTTGATACGCCCCGATTTACACTACTATTTGTTCTTGTACCATTACAGATAATAGACTGATTTAAGAATGTACAGTCAGTGTCCAGACTGACTCAGTTCTGAAATGGCGAGCGTACCAGAAGCACTTGTGCAGCAGCTAGGACGAAACGCGCTAAGCGCCCACCGAATACTTCTTTTTTCGCTGATCGTTCGGCCTTGCCAGAAGAATTCCCGGCGCGCTATTGGGCCCAAAGGTTCTTTCTCCGGCCCAACACTTGAATCCAACTTTGAAATATTTATTATCCTACGATTTATTCAGGGTGCGCTTTAAGTTATGTGGTGGTCACGGTTTCTCTTTATGCAACAACACACATGTGTTTTGCGACTGACAGAACTTTTCCTGTTCTGAAAATCAGTGCTGTTCAGTGGGTGTGTATAGAAGGTAGCTCATTAACTGCACGTAAATAATATACAACAAATATTAGGAAAAAAGATAAAGTGTTGTAATGTCAACCAAAATTTCAAAACGGTTCAACGCGTACATCGTGGATTGTTATGATCAATACAAGATCTTGTGCTTATTCTGCTGACGGCATGTTCCTCAAGCACTAATTTATTGGGTGATCGGCTTCTCCGAAGTTATGAAATCTCTCGTAACAGTTGCCCTGCCCGACGCTCATCACGAATACCAACCAAACTCGCTTTTCAGAGCATTGCAGGCGGCTGACTGTTCCCTTGGTAATAAAGATAGCGGTAACCTCCATAACTTCCATTACAGCAGCTAGAGCATTGGTTGATGGAATACAGAGTAATTGCACTTAAGAGCTTCCATACACGTTCGTTATCAAACTGCTTTTCGTACATCTGTCACACTCTTATTTTTTTCATTGACCAGTCCGGTCGATGTACTGTACAGACTTGTACAATGAGTTTTCGTAAAAATCCAACGACCACACACACCACAGAGTGCTATTTGACCAGTTTCCATCAGAGAATAGTCACTCTGTGTGCAGTCACTTTTTACGTACTTTGCTGGAAAATGTTGGTCGTCAGTAGCACTGAGAAGCTAAAAATCCAATGTTTGGATCAACTTTTTGTAACGCATAACATATGGATGTGAATCGATATCAGATGTGTGATCGCCAGAGTACAAAACATATTCTGTCGGCGGTAGGGCTTTGCAACAGTTTCGAATAATTCAAGAGTGTGTCTTTTTTTGTCCTATGACTCACTTCGTTCACATGATAGTTTTCTGGTTCTTCTAGCAGGCATACCAATTTCGAAACATTTCCAGCCACCACTAGAGGCTACGCGAATCTTTTGAGGGAAAACGTCCAGTACGGCCATACTTTTCCAAATTTCCATCCAAATAGGTAAGACAAGCAGTGATTCGTACATTAATACGAGGATTCCTTCAAGAATGCCTTGGTAGGACAGTCCCTCCTGCTGTAGAGTGTCGGCGAACCTTGTGTAGTGCTCCACCTAAGAGCAGTCACTGTCGTGATTTAGCAAGCTACTCCCTCTGAGAAACGTCGTTGCGGCCCACCACGAATTCCTCTCCTGTGGTAAACTTTTCATCTCAGAGTAACATTTGCGACTTAAGCCCTCAATTGCTTGCTGGATATATCCCAATCTCTGTCTTCCTCCACTGTTTTTACTCTCTACAGCTCTTTCTAGTACCATGGAAGTTATTCCCTGACCTCCTAAAAGATGTCCTATCACCCTGTCCCATCTTCTTGTTAGTGTTTTTTATATATTCCTTTCCTCGTCGATTCTACGCAGAACATCCTCATTACTTACCTTTACCAGTCCACCTACTTTTCAACATTCTTCTGTACCAGCACATCTCAAGTGCTTGGAGTCTCCTGTTTTCCGGTTTTACCACAGTCCACGTCTCACTACCACACAATACTGTATTCCAGCGTACATTCTCAGAAGTTTCTTCCTCAAATTAAGACCTATGTTCGATATCCTTTCTGATACGTGCACTTACACCATTTCTAAAACGAGCACATCGTTTTTGGTCCCCCAATATTATTGTTCCGTCCTGGTTCTCCTACATACTGTATAATACTCGTCTTTCCCTATAGCTTACCCCTATTTTTCTAAGGATTTCGAACACTGTCGAAAGCTTTCGCTAGGATGACAAATCCTTTGGACGTATTTTCATATTTCTTCAGTCTCGCTTCCATTATCAGCTGCATCGTCAGAAGTGCCTAGCGCCTTTCAGGTGCCTTTACCTTTCCTAAAACCAAACTCATCATCATCATCTAACACACCCTCTATTTTCTTTTCCATTCTTCTATATATTACTCTCGTAAGCAGCTTGGATGCAAGAGCTGTTTGGCTGATTGTGTGATAGTTTTCGCACTTGTAGGCTCTTTCAGTCTTCGGAATTGTGTGGATGATTTTTTTTCCCGAAAGTCAGATGGTATGTCGCCAGACTCATACATTCTACACAGCAACATGAATAATTGTTTTGTTGCCACTTCCCCCAATGACTTAAGAAATTCTGAAGGAATGTTATCTATCCCTTCTGCCTTATTTGATCTTAATTCAATAAAAGCTCTCTTATATTCTGTTTCTAATACTGGCTCCCCTATCTCTTCAAAATCGACTCCTGTTTCTTCTTCTATCACATCAGATAAATCTTCCCCTCACAGCGGTCCTCAATGTACTCATTTCACCTATCCGCTCTCTATTCTGCATTTAACAGTGGGATTCCCTTCGCTCTCTTAATGTTACCACTCTTGCTTTTAGTTTTACCGAAGGCTGATTTAACTTTCCTATTTGCTGATTCAGTACTTCCGAAAATCATTTCTTTTTCGATATCTTCACATTTTTCGTGCACCCATTTTGTCTTAGCTTCACTGCACTTCCTATTTATTTCATTCCTCAGCGACTTCCATTTCTGTATTCCTGAACTTCCGACAACATTTTTGAACTTCTTTCTTTCGTCGATCAACTGGAGTATTTCTTGTTTCCCATGGTTTCCTCGTAGTTCCCTTCCGTATATCTACGTTTTTCCCTCCACTTCTGTGGTTGCATCTTTTAGTGAAGTCCATTCCTCTTCAGCTGAACCGCCTACTGAGCTTTTGATTATTGCTTTGTCTTTAACAGGTAACTTCAAGCGTGTCTCCTCACTCCTTACTACTCCCGTATCCAATTTCTTTTCGTATTGATTCTTCGTGACTAGTCTTTAGAACTTCTGCCTACCTTGCGCCTCTTAGGGCATTTGTGGTAACAGTAGCGTCTCGCCATGTTTCTCCTTAATTCTTGATTTGTGCGCAATAGGAAAACTGTCGGTAAGTCTCCGTATGAATTTGAATTTATGTGATCTTGTTGTCGTGGTCATTTCCCGATGTATGTTGGAGGTCCAAATGGTTCAAATTGTTCAAATGGCTCTGAGCACTATGGGACTTAACATCTATGGTCATCGGTCCCCTAGAACTTAGAACCACTTCAACCTAACTAACCTAAGGACATCACACAACACCCAGTCATCACGAGTCAGAGAAAATCCCTGACCCCACCGGGAATCGAACCCGGGAACCCGGGCGCGGGAAGCGAAAACGCTACCGCACGACCACGAGCTGTGGACTGTTGGAGATAATTGCGTAATTGTTGAAGATACTGGGACTGTAAACCTTTCTGTTAAACTCCACTACACGCGTCTAGAGCGTCGCATAACTCATCTTTGTACTGCCAAAATGTACATCCTGGTGCTTCTCTATTTCTTGAACAAACCTTGGGAGCAATTCATGATAAGTTTCTGTATGCATAAGCAGCCAATTTCTGGTTGCTGATAGGTTTAAAAACTCGGCCCGTAGATTGTCTACTGCTTGTTTATTGTTCATCAAAATAACCAGATTATCCATAGTTACCCCTTCTAATATTATAAATGGAAAGTAGCTCTGTCTGTTACGATTTTACGGCCAAACCGCTGAACAGATATACATGAAATGTGGCATGAGATGGATTGAACCCTAATGAAGAAGATATGCAACTTTACGAAATATGTGTAGTACAAGATATTTACTGATCGGAAGAAGATTACACAGATTAAGGAAAATATCCATTCTTTGAAAAAGCTATTTACTCTTTCACTTTTGAACTTTATATTTGTGAAAACGCTTTATTTATTAATATGTTCTAAGTTAAATGATGCAACGTAATGAATACAATGCTTACTTAAGTCTTAACCTCGTTAATCCATATTTTCATAATAATACCAGTATTATTAAATGTGAAATTAAGTAACTCTGTTAGGTTTTCACGGCTATATCGATGAACCGATTCCTACAGTATTTGTTACGGCGATAACCCTGAGGAAGACCATAAGCTGCTTTAGAAACTTGTATCTTTTTGAGTATTATTAAAATTTCTAAATGTGGTTTACATGAGTGGAATGCTGACGACGCTGGTGCGACGGTGGGCGACACTTAGCATCTATAGATTATTCCGTGACAGCACAATCTTACTGTGCGCGTGTTTATGATATTGAGTTGGTACACCACCCGGCATAGTTGGAAAATTTTGGCGGAGATACAATAATAAAATCTGACAGTAATTCCGAGAACCATATTTAAAACTGTTACTAAAGCCATGAAATTAATTCGTAGTTGCGAATATGTACAACCATCAGCTGTATAATCGAATGATGACAATGAGAATTTGTGCCGGTCCGGGACTAGAATCCGGATTTCTTGCTTATTCCGTGCGATCGCCTTAACTATGAGGCTATCCGATCACAACCCACGTCCAGACCCAAACTTTCATACGGTGTCAATCCTGTATGTACAATTTGTGGTCGTGCATCCACTATGTATGTTCCCGTACAGGGAAGATATTTTTACTAGAAAGTCGCTTGTTTAGTGTCGGCGGTTAGATATGCTATTGCAGTCCCTGTGTTGTTCGATGCAATATAGTTTTTATCCGAAACGACGACATATGGATGTTTGGGGACGTCAGCCCCGAACAAATGCAACTAAAAATAACGAACAAAATGAGATTTAAGAAAATGGTAAGGTGACCGCTCGAGGTAAGCGAGAAATCTTGGTTAGAGTCCCGGTGAGGCATAAATTTTCATTGTCATTTCATTATACAGCTGATGGTTGCCCATATTCTAAACTGCGAATTAATTTCGTGTCTTTAATGATGGCGTAGTCGCCGCAAAGCCTATTCCTTCAGACATTGGATCATACTTTGGAGCAACATAGGCAAAGCGTGGCAAACCTGATATAGCGCATAGTTCTAAGAGAGCTCAAACTGCGAAAGTTACTCGAATCCAACAAAACTAAGGGCAATCTCATGTCCGCCGGAATCTGGATGCTGAACGTCAGGCAGCCTCAAGAGCTACAGAGACATTAGAACATCCAGAAGCCCGTCGCGTTTTAGGCGCTGAACGTCACGCGTCCCTTACAGCTCCGAGACGCTGGATGTCTCACAGCGACGGCGTCTTTTCAAGGCTGTACGACAAACAGAGAGTCGTGCCTTTACGTGCGGAATGTGGGAGGCTTGAATGTGATCTATTAACTATGTTAATCATAAATTAGTCAACATAAGTGGATGGATCAAAAATGTAGGCACCAAAACGCGTGAGAATGGAAGGCAGAAACGGTTGATATGTGTTGCTCGTCCAGTTCTAGGCGAACTGGAGAAACCCCTAAAAACTATACTTCTGTACGAATGTCATTAATCAAGGCATTTTTAAACATAATTAAGTAACACTGTGCATGCTTTCAGATTCGACATACAACAAAATAACAGAAACATTCATTATGTACAGGCAATACATACATTTTTATACATAAGTCTCTATAAAAATATGTACACAGACATTTTATAAAATCATCAGCTAACTTACTAGCCATAACGCATCGTAACAAAACTACCAATACGCGAGCGAAGCAATCAGTAGCTTATACACGTAGTGCCACATCTGTATTTAAATTATGCACTCAACCGCGAGTAGATTTTGGTATTATTCTAAATAATTTTCATGTATGTTTAGATATAAGAGAACTCTTTTAAGAAACATTATTCCTATGCATAAGAAGTTTACGTGCTGGCCACTATTAAAATCCTATGGTTGTTGGGTAGTTAAGGTAAGTTAATATCTGGCTTACACGTTACTAAATCTATATAAGATACAGGCTTCATCTTGCCATTGAGAAGGTTTTCTATTCAAAGCTCTATAGTTCAATAGCAAGTACAGCCTCTTGTTGAATGTTGATGAATGAACATTAGGGAAAAAGCTGTTTATGGAATAAATCCCACATCTGTGACAAAAGCGCAGCAGTGATGGAGCGATGTTATCCGGTCTAATTTCTGGTTATTTGCTGACAAGATTCTTCTATAATCCCAAAAAAGTAGAATTAATCTACTTCTTCTCTTTACCGATCTTCGTTAATTAATTTGTATATAACTGCTTCTTGGAGATACGTTTCTCTTTATACTAGGAAGAGTCTTTCTCTGACTTATTATCGTGTCAGTTTTGAGCAAAATCTCGAGCTCTCGGCGATTACCTCCATCGTCTTCGTCAGGGGCAATTGACTTTCTAAGTTGCTGCTGTGGCGACCTTTAGTAGCCTATGGATGGCTTCTGATTGGTCAGTAATTAAGTACTGCTGTCGCAGATGGTGTCAACGTCTGCGATGGTGTGCCACCACTCCTGTAGTCGCGAAAACATTGTGACGAATATCCCTGCCTCTTCTCAGCATCGAGAGCTCGCTTCCATGCACCGCTAAGGTTATATCCGCGACACGATTGAAGTTCTTCTCACAAATTCTTATTTCTATAGGCTCTTTAGTTACAGAATCCCAGCATGTAGGAGCATGGGACAAAACTTTTATTTCATCAAAGAATATTTTGAGTTTGTTTGTAAGGCTATGCTCAGCAATTGCAGATTTCTCTAGTTCTCGACTATTAATACGTATGGCGCACGGTGGACTGACTGATGTAATTGCTTCCGCACTCGCAAGGAATGTTATAAAGCCCCCCTGAGGCTGTCCTCAACTGGGCATACCATCTCATTTACCTTCTCAGGAGGTCTTGTACTTCGTCTTCCCAGGACGCTGCCTACTTTGCTCGATGTAACGCCGCCGAAAGAAAGGAATACAATCTGTGACCCATCACGTGAATATTTCACATTTTCATATTTCCTTTTCTCGGAGGACGCTGACATTATATGGCGTGAAACATACCCGTTCGTTCGGAACACGTACTCTAGATGACTGATTTCAGAATCCACGTACTCCTCGTCAGAAATAGGTTTTCCACTGTGTACCAATTTATTCAAAACTACTCTTCCGGACAGGGCGCTGAAAACTCTGGGCATTAAGACGTAAATCAGTGTGCGTCGGCTTGCGGTACACTGAGTGGCCGAGGTGTCCGTCCGACTTTCGTTGTACCAATACGTTTAAAAATGGCAGTCTTCCTTCTTTCTCTGTCTAGGTAGTGAAAAGAATATTTGGGTGCACGTTGTTCATATGTTCAAGGAAATGCTCATGAGCTTCTACGCTGTGTGACCAGACCGTAAACGTGTCCTCAAACTTACGATAAAATGAAGATGGACGAAGGGGAGCCAACTTTATTGCACGTCCCTAAAAGTGTTCGATGAAAAAGCTGGCCTCGGGAACTCATAGCCATTCCGTCCGTCATTTCATAAAATTTACCGCTATGCAAGATGTAGGTGGTCATCATAACACGTCGGATTAACTTTATCGTTTGAGTTGTAAATAGTGACACCACATCCGGGCTGACTAAAATATCTTTTAGGCCAACTCTAATCAGTTTAACTCATAGATGTTCATTGAAACACGTGTAAATAACGCTATTCCTTGATTATTCGTAGTTCCTCAGCACCACTTTTCAAATTTTTTATGTTGAGATTATTATGAAAGAAGCCGCGCAACGACTCCAACTGTTCCGTAAAAAATGAGAGTTGCCTCAGGTTAACCACGTTTGCAACTGAGCCTTTCTCAACACTCAATTCAAACTATATAAAAAACATCAAACACAAAGAGCGAAACAGTAACTTCTCCCAATGGATAAGATTCTGCCCGTGGAGAGGTACCTGGAACCGGATAGTGATCAAACAATATTCCCACTTGTACGTCTACGTAAACGGTTCACTACGTTATTGACTCAAAGATCAACTAGTGAGTCCTCAGATTTCACTAAACCGATTTTTCCTTTATCGGAATTATCTCATATTACGATAGTTACATTTGATCATGGTTTTCCCAAAACATAAATCTGACGTGGAAAAAGCCCTTTAGTAGGAGTTGAGCTGCAGACACAACAGAATGCACTCGATTCTAGTACTTTCCCGTGGCAATTTAGGTGATTTTACGTAGCCGGCTCATCAATCTAGTTATCTCCAGTTCAAAAACTCAGCTGCTCGAATAGGTGTAGCAGCTGCAATTCTTTATCTAGTTGCCAGATTCGATGTCGAAGACGTCCATTACATGGGGCACGTGCTTTTATCTCCTCTGTGTCGGCAATCCCAAACATTTTCCCTTCCTCGTATTTCTTTACAACATTATCATCGTATTTAACGTATTATATCACAATATATAAAAACGTATAACGATTTTACGTAATCGATAACAACAACTCTAGTTATTATTCAACTTACTGGTTATCTGTACATAAGGTGAAGTGATTACTACCTCGGGATGCTCTATAACCAGTTTTGAATCGTTAAGTCTTGGAAGACACGCTTCTTGAATTATAAGAATAAACTTGTCCATGTTGCAATTTCATGAGCTCCGTAATTGCGTTTACTAAGCGCACTTCTTAAAATCTTCACTATCTCTTCCCTTAATCCAAACTGATAATAATCCCTGACTGATGTGCATCAGTGAAGATTGGGTTGCACGTATATTTTTTGAACTACTTCGTGTATCTTAAAGATTGTTCCTCTCCGACGCCACTAATTATATGGTCCAAATTAACGGCCATGCAAATCAGAGGGGATCGTTTTGTATATGGCATCCCGTAGGATCACGGTATTTGTATCCGTATGATGGAGATGAATGCAGTCTAGCAGTGTTCGTACTGTCGGAGACTCCATACACGGGTACGTCACTTTGCTGTACGCAGAACGGGACTCGTCTTAAAAGACGAAGTGGTACTGCTCTTGTGTCCAGTGTTGGCGTTGGTCGCAACTCTCCATGCTGCCCTGTCAACGTATGCCGAAACAATGGTCGAGGTACTGACAGGCTTTGGTTCTCCAGATATGATTACACTGTCTCTGTGGATATCTATCTTGTTGCAACCAGACCTATTTCATGGCTGAAGGTGGCTGTACGATGGAGCGAGCAATGTGTGTGTGTCTGTCCTCTCGAGCACTAGTCGCCAGTTGAGCCTCCATGTAGTTGAGTATGGCATTCCCTAATTCACTGTTTCAACGTATACAGTATTGGGATTGCGATACCGCAGAACTATAAACGTCAGCCTATAGCGACCATGATCTAGCTGCTCTCAAATTTCGACAGATGATTGTAGCTTCTCCATCTTTTATTATCTTCTCACAGACAAGCAACATTCAAATGCTATTTCTGAATGAGAAACCTGCTTTACAATCTTCGTTTGTCTACAGAATTTATGATGTTACTCTTAGCTACTTTGTGTGCTTGTACTGAAATTCTGATCACGCCAATTTCACCTTTGTTGCATGCTACCTTCAAGATATAGCAGTGCCAATGGACGGAGTGTGAACTGGAAACATGTACGGCTGGTCCCCGCGGAGGTTCGAGTCCTCCCTCGGGCATAAGTGTGTGTGTTTGTCCTTAGGATAATTTAGGTTAAGTAGTGTCTAAGCTTAGGGACTGATGACCTTAGCAGTTAAGTCCCATAAGGTTTCACACACATACACACATTTGAAATGGAAACAGACGTTTCAGATTCTGTTATACGTGCTTCTGTCGAGACAAGTCTCTTTCATTCTAAATGATGGTATTCTCACACTATCAGACGACATTTCGCTACGAAAGCTAACGTTCACATACAGCAGGGACAGATACAGCGTGGCATATTTCAAGCGAATCGAACGTGCGGGCCACTTGCGCCCCAAGTCTCAGGCGCAGCGGTTAGGGCAATGGACTCTCATTTGGGAAGAAGACGGTTCAAATACGTGTCCAGCCATCCAGATTTTCCTAAATCGCTCCAGGATGGTTACTTTGAAACGTCACAGCTGATTCTCTTCCCCATCCTTGACACAATCACGGTTGATTTACTTCCCCATTCTTGACACAATGTGAACTTGTGCTCTGTCTTTAACAAACTCAGCGTCGACGGGACGTTAAACCCAATCTTCCTTCCTTCAGCCTGTCTCGGCTTTGCTTGGTCCTTCTGGGAAGTATCCGATACAACATGACATTTCATTTAGTATTGCAGTGTGGCATTTTTCGGCCAGCTCCATTTTTTCATTTTGTCGTGTGACAGCATTGTTTATCTTCGCTACTTGTTCATAGAGCGCAATCACAGGTCCATTAGCCGTTTGCACAAAAAGAGGCAGTCTGGCGATCTTTAAAAATGAATGGGAAAGACAGAAGAGGGCGATAACAGTTCTCAAAATACGCACTATCATAATTTAAGGGTACTGCAAACTGCAATGAAAAGACATTACAATACTATGCGAAAAGAACTTAAAGATTTAGTTGGCAATGGCCGGCCGAAGTGGCCGCGCGGTTCTGGCGCTGCAGTCTGGAACCGCGAGACCGCTACGGTCGCAGGTTCGAATCCTGCCTCGGGCATGGACGTGTGTGAAGTCCTTAGGTTAGCTCGGTTTAACTAGTTCTAAGTTCTAGGGGACTAATGACCTCAGCAGTTGAGTCCCATAGTGCTCAGAGCCATTTGAACCATTTTGAGTTAGCAATGAAAGAGCCAAAAATTACGATTGACAGATGACATTCAATGTTCTGAACTTCAAGAAGTACTGTATGCTAAATGTGCAAGAATTTGGTGATATTAATGGCAAAATTTGTGAAGTTGTATGCATTATTCCACTGTCAGTTGCAATAGTTTTCGACAGATCTAAGGAAGAGTGTGGGCATTTTATATGTTACTGCAAAGTACTATGGTTACGTCAAGAGTCACGTCTGCAACGACTTTTCAATTTATAATTCTCTATTGTTGAATTTACGAAGAAAAAAGAGTGCAGGAACGAAAATTAGAACATCCGGAATGGATTGAAGACCTCACATTGTAAGTAGACTTGACTGACACCGTCCACAGTAAGATACTGCAGAGTGAGAAAAAACTTCCTTCTGGTTTGATGTGGATCCATTTAAAAAGAAAATCGCTTTGTAGAAGGAACAAATTCTGACAAACACATTTCTGTTCCCTAAGCTCACTGGCTTTAAAGAAAACGTGAGGTTTGAATAATTCGCAATGGCCTTGAAAGAAATACAAGGATAGGTTCCTAAACGTTTTGAGGACACTGCCAATGTTACATCTGTGCTCGGCATCGTGTGCTGCTTCAGCTGAAAGCGCTCCTGTGCATGTGCAGATGTAACTGATTGATATGCAGCGTAATTGCCGCTTTAAATGCCAATCATTTGACGTTAAAACTTTGCAGGGTGTCTATACCGCTTTCCCCGGGTAGCGTTTCCATGTCTCCGTAGTGAGGTCGCAGAAGTGCTACAATATTTCGAACAAAATATGTGCTTGTTAAAGATTTTTTTCGGTAATGGAACTAAATAAGCGACGATTAAGTGGCAATCTGAGTACGAAAATGTGTGAAATAGTCTGCGCCTGCCCAATATGCCGACAGTTTGCAGCAGACAAAAATTATATTACATCTTCAGCGCGCCAAAAATTATTAAATAATATTGAAAGTTTACTTTATTTATGATCTATGTTGTTGATAAATGTGAAACATAAGTTAAGTCGTATGCACTGCGAATGCTCTGCGATTTAAATGCCGCTCGTTCACAGTATGGCCTCTTTCCACTCGCGCTGGGACAGCGCGTCGTGCCACTGGTGTAAACGTGCAGCGAGGCTGAGCACACGGCACTCCTGTCAGGGGACAGCTCACGACCCGAAGTCTTGGCCCCCATGACACACAGTATGATTCATTAAAATCAGAGTGGCTCATTGGCTATAGATTAAATCAATATACCACAGTGATCTCCTCCGCCGGCCAGAGTGGCCGAGCTGTTTAGGCGATTCAGTCTGGAATTGCGAGACCGTTACGGTCGCAGGTTCGAATCCTGTCTCGGGCATGGATGTCCTTAGGTTAGTTGGGTTTAAGTAGTTCTAAGTTCTAGGGGACTGATAACCTCAGATGTTAAGTCCCATAGTGCTCAGAGCCATTTTTTTTATCTCCTCCATAAGAAGACTGGAAATGTGAGAGCTGACACTATATTGCACTTTTTATAGTTATTTATGCCTTTTTCATTCACAGTCTATGTACATTTACTATCTTTAACATATTATTGGTAGTTCCTCACGGAACGTTCTTGGTCTTTGTATGGCAGTTCATAGAGAGTGCTGAGTTAGGTGACGCTGTGCTTAAGACATTGGACTTACACTCGTGAATAGTGTATAAGGCCACAGTGTTCCAGCTTTTCCACGCATTTAAAAAAAAAATCATTCAAGGAATCGCTCCTCTCAATAGGCTGTTGCTGACGTCCTTCAGAATAGTTTCCTAATCCGAGCTAATGCTATGTTTCTAACGAACTTAAGGTCACCTACATGGCGGAGATTTCTTTTGTTGATTGTGCTCTAATTTACTACATTTCAGATTCGAAGTTTACACCGGTGCAGTTATTACTCTATACTGTTTTTTAAGATTCCGTATCTCAATCGGTATAAATGGAACCCTTATAGGCTCACTTTGTTGTCCAATTGTCTGTTTGTCCGACTGTTAAAAACTCTTTTTTTCTCAGTAACGGATACACGTAACATGATGAAATTTATTTCACATGCCAAGATCTACTGTCCTTTGACGCTGTAAGAAAATTAAAGCTTCTATGTTAATGCAATAAAAAGATAGCCCCATTTATGTCAGATACTTGGATACTCGCAGACTCACTCAGGAAAACCTATAGGGTACTTCCCGTTGACCTAGAATCATATTTGTCAAGAAGCAGGGTTTCACAGTAAAAGGAAGGTAAGAAAGTTTGGGAAGGTGTTATTTATAATTACGTCACACCAGAAAAAATTTTTTAGTCCTCTGTTGAGTGACTGTCTGTCTGTTGAGACCCTTTTTCTCTGTAACAGGACGACGTATGGAGTTGAAATTTACGTCACATACGGAGGTCTTTAGTGCCTGGACGGCGGATGCGGCTATTTATGTCACGTATTTTGATAATCGCATTGTGACTCACTAAAACTGTAGCGTACTTCCCGTTGACGTAGAATCATGAAATTGGCAATAAATAAACTTTTAGAGTACAAGTAAGGAAAAAAATCCGGAAATTATTAATTTGTCATAATATCACACGAAAAATTTTTCTTTCATCATTTGTTATCCGACCACAAATTTCAAATTACATCAATCTCCATCGTCTTGGAATACCCAGGACCAATATATAGCAAGTCTCAACGTCGATAATATGCCAATATCGGCCGACATACTCGATTTCCGGAGTGGATTAACTGTGTATTTATATACTTAAGTTCGACGGAACGCTCAGAGCGAGAGTTCTACTCACACATGGCCAGTTTTTTTACCCCAAGTTCTGACAGATTTGGGGGTCATTGTTTCATTGAAGTTGCACCATTTTCCCTTTCGTCGTCAGCAATGGCTGACCCAAATCATTTCCAAATGCGAATGACTTTGTAATGGCCAGAACAAAATTATTGTGGATGGAGCCTCGGATCTTTTGTTTTGTAGACTGACAGTTTCTTGCAGACCATTTACTGCAACAAAAGGCGATGAAAATATCTTCACGCAACGATTTCAGCTGCTGAAGCCAGCTCTGTGGGAAAGGAAGCCATTGGCTCACATGAGGGGGGGGGGGGGGGGGGGGGGGGTTGATTTGCCCCCGGCCTTGTAGCTCTCGTTGGAATTGGGACCTAATCCACTGCCGGCTGTGTGCTCTGTCGAGGATTTAATAAAAGCGAGCAAACGTTTACCGCCCTAACGCTGTTGCTCATTACTGGGCGATTCAATTTGTGTCTGTGATCACAGACACGCTGCCATGCAGTCCTAAATCTGTTCTCTCTGCGCAGAGCAAATATTTTGCTTGTGGGACGACGCTGCGTCAATGTGGAAATTGTTAAATTAATTGTGAAAAGGGTTTCCCACAGTGAAGGTCAGATCAGACCGAATCACAACACAGTTCTGTGGTGGCACCCCATTACCGAATCAAAACAGTTCCTCCTTTTTTAATTTATTTTCCTATTCATCTTTGGACAATGGACACCAACATTGATCTTCTACATTTTGTAAGTACGAAACCAACAGCTCTGTCATTTACCAGCTAACGATCAGTTCCCGCATTCTACCGTACGGTGGTAAATCGTAATTACGTATTCCCCCCCCCCCCCTCCAAATCGCAGCCCCAACGCTATTCAGATATTCAGAGTAGATGGCCGAAAAACAGAAATATAAATGACTAATGAGAAAGAACTCTGTCATTCTCCGATGTATTTTCACATTATAATGCGCGAATGCGCAATACTAGCAAACTGCCTAAATCTGTGATTACAAGTAGTAAAGCATGAAGAATGTAACGGGAAAGATAGGGATACAATCATTCTCCAGGCGTCAGATGACTGTGTGTGTGTGTGTGTGTGTGTGTGTGTGTGTGTGTGTGTGTGTGTGTGTGTGTTCCGTGTGGCGTGCGCAGTATTCGTGGCTTGATTATGTGTTGTGCTGTTTCAGCAAGATCACCAATAAAACCAGTTTCCTATTACCAACGTAACAAGTCGTTTGATCTCAACATCGCTTTTCCCGGCTAGTAATGGTCACTTTGGTAAAGAAATCTCCACCTGAGATTTGTGTAGCAATGTTGTCTGTAAAGTTGTGTAAATGGCACTAAATTGCAGATCGTTTATCAAATTTAATACTACTGTTACATGAGGTGAAAGCACTTCTCTTTAGCAAAATGAACAATTTGTCACAGAATACTACACGCGCAAAACACTGACGTATTATTCCTGTTAAAATATTTCATGAAAGTAGTGCGAAATAATCAGGCTTCATACATGAGTAGATAAGAATTATATAACGCAACGTGCTATCTGCACTGTATTTAAAGATTCAATCTAAGTTGAATTTGTCTTTTCAAAGTAGGTTCTGGGCCACCAATCTACAATTATTACAGTAATTATTTATAACCACCAACATTTGTGTCTGATAAAATTTCTGTTCAAAACTGCCGCTGCGATATTTTACAAAGATGGCGGGTGACATGAGACAATCACTTATCGACTGTCGCTTCCGATGGTATTTTACTACAAACAAATAATGTATATTAAATCATTTTGCTTTAGCCTCATTATGCATTAACATTTGAAAATATTCTCAATTAAAATTGCTTATTACTTTTCTACCATTTACTAATAAAATGCGCTGTAAATCACTAACACTAATGGGTGCGCCGGCCGAGGTGGCCGCGTGGTTCTAGACGCTTCAGTCCGGAACCACGCGGCAGCTACGGTCGCAGGTTCGAATCCTGCCTCGGGCATGGATGTGTGTGATGTCCTTAGGTTAGTTACATTTAAGTAGTTCTATGTTATAGGGGTCTGATGACCTCAGATATTAAGTCCCATAGTGCTTAGAGCCATTTGAACCATTTTTGAACTAATGGCTGAGCTCCTTAGTAGCTGAGTGGAAAATTAACACTTATATAGGATAAGAATTACAATGAATTAAACTTTGGAATAAATAAAAATCATTTCACATCCAAAGTAACTATTTTGGAAATATTAATTAGCAACACATTACAGTTTCTTACAGAACTCTGTGTTACATCTATCGGTTCCAATCAGTTCAGTCGTTCGAAAAAGAAGCGTCCTTGATCTACAATCATCACAGATAACCACAGATGATTTGCATTGTCTATTTTCCATGAACAATGTCTGAGATATTGACACTGAAAATTAAATTATTACACAAATAATAATTATTTATTATTATTTTTTAGTGTTGATGAAGTCCTTTTGATTGATACCACGATAATGTTCGATCAAATTCCACACACAATTCTCTCATGAAATTTTTTTTGAGTAAAATATAGTGGTGGATACTACAACCGCTTAATGCACTGAATGCATCGGTACAAAAGAGCGTTGCATCCTGTTGTTTGAATCCAAGTAAAGTCAGACAGCAAAAGACTAGAAAGTCAGAGCAAACACAACTACTAATATATATTCGAAAAGTAGAAACCCCCTTCACCTGTATGAAGATCGTTTTTATTAGACTCACAATCGGTTTCGTGGCATTACAACCACATCTTCTGATGAACGTATTTCTTAGGTCAAAGATGAGCAATACTGGGGATACATGGAACACCCAACATTCGTCGTCAATTTAGAATGAAAATGAACCCCAACGGAGGCGTTAAGTCGAAAGTATAAATACCGAAACGTAGCAGTACTATCCGCCATTAATTGGTAAGATTAAAATTTATAACCTGATGGTGTAACTGCCAGTTAGTTCGAAAGATGAATAACGGAAACTAGAGATAGGTCCAATACTGGATTTTAACTGTAGAAAAACAAGTCCCGCTATTCAGATACTCGATCTCACGAGGCCCAGAAGGCACCGTATAAAACTGTCTAAAGAGGAATTTCATACAGCTGAAGTAGTTTTCTAATTTGCAAGATGCAAAAAAGCCAAAGATGTAAGTGATTTGACTGGTGCACGTATGTGTTCACAGATTTTTATCTATATTTCAGTACTGTAATAAGCTGCAATTTCTCCGATAAGTAGATTATCCCCGGAAAATTGAACAACTTGTGACATCATGGCCGTATTAATTTACTTTTCGTCTTTGTTCGTTTCGAAAGTAACAAAGTAAACGTAGAGACATTTCTTTGTTATTGCATCAGCTGAATCAATACATAATAATAATTTTTTTCGTGTGAAGTATCAGAGCCTTATATTTGTTGCTGCACCTCGAGTGTTTGTGATCCACTTTATTGAAACATTAGCAGTTGGCCAATTTTTGCCGTACAGGCCATTTAATGTTTAGTAGGAGACAAAATTTTGCAATACTATCCGATTATTAAATAGCGGACATAACAGTTCCGAGAGCGAACACAAAACGCGCAAGCGTCATGACTAAAAGCGGTATGTTGACTGACTGGAGTAACAGTCATTCTCGAAACTAATTAGAGGATGACTATTACTCCACTCAGAAAACATTTTTTTTTTTTTAATCTTGATGTTTACACGTCATATATTCGGTCTCGGGAATGTTATTCCGCTTTTTGATAATCGAATAATACTACAAAATG
The DNA here is from genome assembly GCF_021461395.2 of Schistocerca americana. NCBI lineage: Eukaryota > Metazoa > Arthropoda > Insecta > Orthoptera > Acrididae > Schistocerca > Schistocerca americana. The sequence continues at coordinate 349,705,475 of NC_060120.1, forward strand.
TTGCCACCCACTACACTTTAAAATGACCTGTAAGGCAGAAAACGGCCAATTGTGCATGTTTTAATAAAGTGCATAACAAAAGTCGAGGTGGGAACTTTACAATATCTTCCAGTTACTACATTATGTTCTGTTGATGATTTGCTATAGCTATTGTTCATAAGGTCAAACTGCACAGTTGTTCTGCGTGATAGTAGTAGTTTAGGCATTAACGGTATATTTGTAGACTTTCTCAGATGTGCTTATTTGAATCGAGCGAGTGAGGAGAAACTGCGGGATGTCTTCGAATTCTGATAGTTGGCGCCCACGGAGCACAATGCTACGAGAGATACAGTCACTTTCCATCAAACAGTGAGAAGAGATGTGTGCAGCTATGCTGTGTCGAATACTGCGATGCGTACGCTGTAAATGCCCATTGGTTTGATAACAACGACCAGTCCGACGCATAAGCACGTCCCCGCAGTTTAAATGATCGACGGGACTGGAGACACCAACCGCAGCTACTGCATCACACATACATTGGTAACGTGCCTGCATTACGTCTGCAACGCCAGATAAGGCCTACCATGATTGTGAACCGGAGCCAGTCAATTTGAATCTATGATAACGTATAATACAGATGACGTTCCAGTTAAAATATATGTTTGATCTTTTACCTTGTAAGCTTTGTATAGAAATTTATCTATGAATGAAAATACTGACTATCCTTTTTCAAAAACTTTCTCCCCGTCTAACGTGTGCATTAGATACCGTATTCAGTTGCTGAGAATTATTGACTGTTGGTTGACACTGTGATGCGCGTGAAACAAAATTTTATATGAAATGAGGAATTTGAAATAATGAAAATAAAGCTAATTAAATTCCAGCAGAAAATAATAACGTATCCAGTGGAAACTATTTAACTGTATCTCAATACTGAAGTTCATTAGAAAAGTTGGGTAACAGGAAGTGCAAAGTTTGACTTGAAATATCCGCGAACTAAATCATTCCTCAACTCGGTAAAAATTAACTGCTTAATATTATCTACACCGTTCACTGTAAATTAATCTGCTTAATGAGAACAATACTCTGACTGTATACTGTTCGCTCACAATATTGTAAAGTGAGATCTGCCCAGAAATAAAGGTAACTTACCTCACGCTTAGCATACTGTTTCGTGTCTGGTATACTGACGTTCTCGAAAGCAACTAAAAATCGGCAGATGCAGCTGTTAAACAAAAAATAAACAACTCACTACTCTGTTTTCTGCTTGTCAGAAACAATCTGTTGCTGCGTGTGGCGTGAGATGTAATGCACACATTACAATATACAGAAAACTTTACTAAGAATGATGGAGGAGGTTTCTGTTTCTTGATAAGTTACACACTAATTATTGTAGAAAAGACTGCACAACACAAGAAGACTCTTACAATTAAAAAGTTATCTCATTACTAAAAAATCACAGACATTTAAACTAATTGTGCTACTTCTGACAATGGAAACAAAGAGGTCAAATTAACACTAATTACGAATATTGCTAGTTATCTAAGGTATAAACATTTCCTAATAGTTCAGACACACTAACATTTTATTCTTAAGCTGCGTAGCTTACCTTGAAATAAGCCTTCAAAAATATTCTCCATCTATAGAATCAATAACATGTTTTTACGAACAAACTGTCATCTCCCTAATAAAGTATTTTTGATCATTTCTCCCAAATTCACAAATACCAAATCTCTTTCCCTGAAAACTCAACTGCTCGCTACTATTTTTCACATAAAAATGCCCCAGCGCTGCGCAACTGACAGGCGAACAAGCTAATCACAGATAAAATCATATGCCGACCGAGTGAAGCACAGAGTCAAGGATGTTATTCACTACTCGTGCAGCGGGCTCATTCATCTTTGTCACAGTACAGTAAGACGAATTATTAACAATGGCAGAAAGCATAAGAAAACCAGACAATCTGTTTATTAAAATATGTTACACTGTGCTGAGCAATTATTATGTATGGTTAAGCTGTTATGTAAACTACGTTTAAAAATTTGCAAATACTTTCCAGCTGTCTGTCTGCATAAAAAGGACTTTGATCAGTAGTTCCATGCTGCTTCGAACTGAACACACCCTTTAAATTATTTGCGCGAAACTGTTGAGTTACACTTGTACAGTCGTGGTTGTTTCTATGTTTATTGTTATGTCTGCATGCTATGATTAACGTATGTGTCTAAATCATCATGGGTGTGCTGATACATTCCGTGAATGTATCTCTTTCGGGTCTAGTGAAGTAGGGGATACAACCTGTCGACTTTGACCAATGATGTCAGAATTGGCCAGAGAGCATTTATTATACAGATGAAAGAGCTGACAAGACTGTTCAGAAACAAAGAAATACGAGAGACCTATATCAAAGGAAGGATATCGTGTGTTTGTATCGTATTATTTCTGTCGAAAATGAAGGGGAAAAAATGGATGGAAATATTGGTAGCACAGCATACCTCACGTCACATATATATGGGTTGTATCTCAAACCTCATTCGAACTGTATTGGTTGACTGCAGTACAGGATACAAGTTTAGCTTACGTCGATTTCTTCGTTTTAGTTAGCATTAACTATATAGGTCAACTGAAGCACGGGATACAAATTTTACATGTGTTGTATATTTCGCCTCCGCTGCCACTAACAGTCTGTTCTTACGTAGACAGTAGTACTACCGATGGCAGAAAGAGCTACGTACATAATTTTTGTATCCCATACTATCATTGACGTATATATATGTACACTGCCAACGAAAGCTTGGAAATGGACGTACGTTACATTTGCAACCTGTACCTCAGTTGAACTACGCGAAGAGGCAATAAGACGGAACATATACAATTTGTATCCCGTACTTCACAATGGGGTACAGTTTTTTTTTTGTTTTTTTGCCTCCAATGTTAATAGTTTCGACTGAAATTCATAGTTTTGATCACAATAGTGACAATAGTATCCCATTCTTCAGTTCAGCTATATAGCTATATACAACGTTTGTATCCTGCGCTCCAGTTGACATGTACAGGTAAATCTCATCAATTTTACATATGTCGTTCTTTCCGAATAGGTAGTGTCAGTATAAAGGTCAACTGAAGGACGGCATACAAATTTTAGTTGTGTCGACCGTTTCGCCTTCAATATTGCTAGTACAGATTCGAAAAAATCGTACTGATACTAGTGCTGGGAAACGAAAGAAGAACGACAGCTGCGAAATTTCTAATGCGTACTGGAGTACAGGAAAACATGCGTAATGGAGTAATTCAATAATGAAATACGTTAAAATAGTCAAATGCATTAAATGAAAAAAATGGAAAAGTGAACTTACCACAAGGGAATTTTTTAAAAGAACCGAAGCTCGCCTAGAAATACATCAACAAAAATCACATACCCACATACACAACAAGCAAAACATGACAAAAACACACACGTACACACACACACACACACACACACACACACACACACACACACACATACACGCACAGACACACACATTCACCCCCCTACCCTCCATCCTAATGTGAAATTAGCTAACATATTTCGGACGGTACATTTGCCCAACACGTTTAACAAAACTTTTAAACGGACAATATGTTTGGGGAATACTACTTCTCCATGAGTATTCGTCTAAGTGACTTTGAAGTGTGGAAATCCGGCGTTTCCCCTTCCCTACAAGAGATTTCACAGCTGCCCAATAACCCTCGATGCTATTTGTGCAAATCCCTGTGGATAAAGATCTGAACTCAATATTGTGATTAACTAAGCTGTTGAGAACCCCTTTCCCCTAAATCCCTGTATGAAGAAAAACCATCTGAAATTACAATGGAACCCTCTGCTACGTGATCTTCAATTAAGCTGACCAAAACTTCCTTACTTCGATTGGGTACTACTTTAAATACTACACCATCACACTTTTGACCTGAAACTACAGTCCCCCAAAGCCATAATCCCACCGGAGGTTCTCCCCTTTTGCCAAAATGCGACTTGTCAATTTCGACCACAACCCCCCACCCCAAACGGCTCCCTATATTTCATGTATTCCTCACAAACTTCCGTACAAAAAGAGTACCAATCCACAACTGTACGCTTATTCACACGACATTCATAGACACACAGCCACACAGGATATCTCAAACACCAACACTACGTGATTTTCATAATGTCTCTCAAGGCGAGCTTAGATTTTGCGAACCACGTCCCTCGTTTAATGGACCGCCTCAACCAATCTTTGCTGCAGCGCCATACGAATAAGTCGTGAGTACGGCGACGAGATACACTTGTGAGGCGCGTATGTTTGCCCCACTCACGACATCGAACATACTCGGCAACGAGATCACACATTTGTAAAAAGCAAATCATGGCTAACATGTCTACGCCCATAGCCTCTCTTAAATCATCTAGGTTCATCGGAACAAATAAATCCATACCTACAAACGAAAATGAGATACTAAAAATAGTCCTCAAATAAGAAACTAATATTCCAAATTACCTCAATATCACTAAGAATGAAATGAAGTACCGAATGAATTGCAAACAACCAATTATTTAAATAAATGCACACGAAGAATATTTTCAGCAATCTCTTTTAAAATCACATTCAATTATTTTAATGTACAATGATAGCGCTTATCCGGAACACAGAACTGTTTTATTATCTATGGATGAATATGAAGACATTATCTATGAGTAATGTATGACGTCATTGGTAAAAGCCGACTGGTTGTATCCTCTGCTTCACTAGACCTTCTCTTTCCGCTAGCTGCTTTCGAGGAAGTATGTTTTCTTTGGGTTGTGTGAATTGAGTGCGGTGCTGTTCCTCCATGTCTGATTATATTCTGTTATTTAATGTTCTCGCTAATAATCAATGAAGTAACCTCGGTCGTGGTCAATCCTACTTCACATAAAATTAATCCACATCAGTGAGATTTCTTTCAAAGCGTATTTTCAAACAACAATTTTTTTTAGACATGAAAGTAGAATCGATGGCTTTTTAGTCCGAAATCAGTGGGACATGTGTAATGGTTAATCCACATATACTTTTTGACGACATGGTTATGGAGATGAAGCAGCGATTAGTATGATTAATCAATTATTCAAAAACAGTCTTAATCGCACTTATTCTTATTATACCGCTAATCGGTTTCAACCCGACGTAGGGGTCATCTTCTGGGTGTTTACACCATTGGTCGACTGCTGGTGGTGTCACTCCTGTCTACATAACGGCAGGAAACTATGTAGACAGGAGTGAAACCACCAGCAGTCGACCAATGGTGTAAACGCCCAGAAGATGACCCCTACGTCGGATTGAAACCGGTTGACGGTATAATAATAACAAATACAATTAAGACTGTTTTTGAATAATGGAGTATCCACATATGCGGCTCAATGTGCCTATAAAAATGTATCGTTGTACGGCACACAGTTCAAGGGACATAACGTAATAAACACCGAGATGCGTGAAAAATGTCATATCATGCGTGAAGTTTTAATACATTTATTCTTTGCTACTAAGACACTCCTACAGTCGAATCAGCTTAAGCATATTCTTCCCAGTTAGCAGCCTTTTCACAGTTTTCAACTGCGAAGGGCAAACAATAGGGCTACGAAAAGGCATTGCCATGGAGACGTTTACAAAATCGCGTTGTAGACACGCGAAGCAGCTTCGTCTAGCGCAAAGAGACTGCCCGCGATACTGTATTTATACATTAGTACATTATGCGTATTTCTTTGTACGACTGTTTCATAATTTCAAAGCTGTTTTCATGAATACATGGAAATAATTTTTTTTCGATATTACGCTGTAAACACAGCTCATTTTTTTTCTAATAGAAAATTGGTAAAATGAAATTGTGGAAATGATGATTGCTGATTTCATCCATTATTTCAAATACAGTAGTTCCAGAAATGCGATTAAGATCAGAGAGTTTGGCGGGCTGGTCGATAAGTGAAAGGCTGCGTGACTGTTCATCGAAGAAGGCACATAGGCTTGCGGCCTTGTGAACACGGCGCTTGTCAGCTTGGGAGAGTCCACAGAACATTCTTCGGAAAGCTCTAGAAGAAAGAAAAAGGCTTATTTAAATTGCTGAAACATACAGACTCATGTTCGCATTAATTAGAATCAGCCGACCCAAGTGGTGGTTCGAAGAACAACCCAGAAAAATCACATTCGGATTGTCCTACACCCTATACACACTGCGGGATGAAAGCCTCATAGTGCCTTCGCTGCCCACTTGACAACTTGCATCATTTGGAAGGAGGCAATATTGTAAACTGGTCGGAGAACGCTATGTGCCTCCAGTCATTTAATGTGTAGCATCTGTAATTTTTAATCCATCGAAGACGCGCATAGTTACGTGCCGCTTTGAGGAATGTCGCTTTGAGATTCCAAATGTCCATTGTACGCAGTTCCCTTCGCCATATACGGTGGACAGTCAACGCTCATGCAGCCACAAATCGGAAGGCTTCGTTCACGGTGTGGTAACGGTTACGCGCTAAGACGATATAGCTGCTTTTTGTCACATCTCTACGTCGACCCACCGTGCTGATTCCATGCAGCCAACGGGAACAGATACACCACTTCACTGCCCAGGTTAGCGTTGGATCGCATCACCTGATATCAGTCCTGCAGCGTTTCGAGGAAACTAGTGTGCATTTTTAAGGGAGTGACTAAACTGAGTAGGAAAAGACAAACCCTCAATGTTTGAATACAGCATTAGTAATATGTTGCTTGACACAGTCACGCAGATTAAATATCTGGGCATAAAGTTGCGAAATATGAAATGGAACGAGCATTTAAGGATTGTAGTGGGCAAGACGAATGGTCGACTTCAGTTTATTGGGAGAATTTTAGGTTAGTGTGGTTCACCTGTATAGGAGACCGCTTGTAGTAGTGCGACTCAGTCTTTAGTACTGCTCAAGTGTTTGGTATGCGTACCATGTCGGATTAAAGATAGACATCGAAGCAGTTCAGAGGCAGGCAAGTATTACGGAGATCCTTCGGGAACTCAAATGGAAATCCCTGAAGGGAACGCGTCATTCATTTCGAGGAACACTGTTTTGAAAATTGAGAGATCCAGCATGTGACACTGACAGCAAAACTATTCAACTGCAAACTATGTACATTTCGACCAAAGAACACGAAGATAAAAGAAATATGGAAGATACTATTTTTTCCTCGGTCTTTTGCAAGAGGAACAAGAAAGTAAATGACTAATAGTAGTACGGGGTACCCTCCGCCATGCACCGTACGGTGGCCTGCGGACTATATATGTGCATGTAGACGAACTCTAAAACGATCAAAGTTCCTGGGCACATTACGACGCTACACGCTACTCACCGCCCTACGGTGTGTGGTCAATCTGTTTCGCTGTCTATCTTAGGAGTTGACCCCGTACAGGCTTATTACGTCTCTGACGTTCAGACTGCAGCCAGTTGAAAATATGACTTACTGAAACCAACGGCCACAACCAGCTTCCAGTGGCGCAATGAGTGCACAAGAGACCGCGTCTATACAGGAAGATTCCGCGATGATGTTACTGACAGGGATGATGGAGAAAGGTAACTGTTTCACTATGAGGGATTGGACCCTCGTCCGGAAACCACCGAGTCGAGAGTTATAGGCAAATATCGTTCCGACACCTCTGACAGTGGCCATCTTCTATTGCAAATTCTCTGTTTTTCGACGAGGTATTGTGGACAAAAAGAAACAAAAAGTTGTCCAGTAAAAATAGGCTCCAAAGTAAACATCTTAATCACAATAAGCCAAAGATAATATGCAAATTATATTATTTGATAAGTACTTCATTAGCCTGCTAAAAGTCTTCAGGTGGAAAATTAGGAAAAATCTACATAAACATCTACACTGACATTCTTATTTGAAATTCTTTATACGGTTCGTGAGTGACGAACACCTTTTTGTAGCACAAACCGACGAACATAATATTTTCTTTTTTTTCCTTTGTAAATTCTGAATTACTTCTTTGGATTGATATTGTTTCTGACAAAAATTTATCGTCATCAGGGTAAGACGGCACATAATCGATTTCTCATGTAGCTTGCCGCCAAAAATCATTATAATCTTCAAGAACTATTATACTAACGTAACCTTTCACCCAAGGATGATGGCATGAAGCATTAAACGAAGTAATGGAGCCGGCCGGATTGGCCGAGCTGCTCTAGGCGCTTAAGTCTGGAACCGATCTACCGCTACGGTCGCAGGTTCGAATCCTGCCTGGGGCATGGATGTGTGTGATGTCTTTACGTTAGTTAGGTTTAAGTAGTTCTAAATTCTGGGGGACTGATGACCTCAGCAGTTAAGTCCCATAGTGCTCAGACCCATTTGAACCATTTTGAAGTAATGGAGTAATAATTATATGAAATGCGTAGAAAACAGTTTGTTTCGTGTTTGATTATGAGTCAAAGACTTCACAAGTGCGTATTTTGTGGCCGAAATAGTCATGTCACTGTTAACTGTTTGATGTCATACGAATTTAAGTAATACCTACGGCAAACCTTAGTTAAAGATAAAGTTGGTATTTTATCAGATTGATTACAAGTTACAACCATTACAGCAGATATTCGTTGATGGAAAACTACTTATCCCGAATCTACTCTAAGTTTACGACAACTGTTTGAAAACGTATAAAAATGTACCATTTTTGAAGAGGGTTACGTATACTAACTGTTGAAGTTGTGCTAAGCAATAGGTGACGGTAACGCAGCACAGTGATTAAGCGATTAAAATACAACGATATATAGCAAAACTCAATTTGGATTCCTTCTTCTATGACAAATTATAGTCACAACACATGGTGTTGACCTCGTAAGACCATTTAGCCGATTTTACGGAGAAATATTGATTTAACCTGCATTCAAGATTTTGAAAGTACAAGAGTGTATGAGAAATTACGCGAATGTACATATAACAGCTAGACATTTCACGACGAATCGAGGTGGTCGATAAACGTGATTTCTATTATAGCTTCGTTCAGACTTTCAAGTAGATGACTATCGCAGGTTTATTGGCAATCATCTTGAAAGACAAGAGTAAACACTTCATACAAGTGGACGACGATGAGAATTACAAAGATTTAAAGCATTTTTATTTAAAAGGTAGACCTTCCAGAAATACCAACTTACCAGACTGAAATCATAAGAATTCTCCAGAACACAAAATCGTCTCACCCTGTGCAAATATACTTAGCTGTTTTCGTACCAGAGTGTCCTGTTTGACATGTTCCACACTCTCTTTCCATCTTCTCTGCTGAACAACTGATCAAAAAAGTATTATGTAAATTTGGAAACAAATTTCTTTTCAAAACGGATAAAAATAATTTAAATCTGGTTAGCGAAAAGTCATTAAGCTCAATAAAGTTCATTTTGAGAGAAATATGTGTTGCTTCAAAGTTCTTTAATTCACCATGTCTCTTACACCAAATTTATTAATTCTCCCTAGCTTTTTCGAAAACTAGTTGTAGACAGTTTTAAAACACTGCCATCGTGAAAGTTTTCCACTTGTCGGCAGGCTCACGCTATTGCTGTGGAGGCAGAAGTATTAGAGTTTCGTCCGTCACACACTCGTAATTTTCGGGCCGTTACCCGTGTTATGTGGGTAATGGTATGCAAGCCATGTCTGCCATTGTTTTAAATTGAAGCATACTTTCTGCTCTGAATGCCACCATATCCCTGCGTAACGCCGTCTCTCTTTTTTTTTTTTTTTATACGGCCGCGAACTCTCCGCACCAAACGGTCGGTAGCTGTATTCCAGATGTAAGTTAAGTACAATAGGTCACTGCAAAGAGTACAGTGCCCATTTATTAGATATTTAATGACATTCATAAAATGCAGTTCTCCGTTGATATACCTTCGTTTCAACACGAAGCTAGCCTTATAAAATGGACATACATTCAGAGCTATGGAATTGCAGATGGATGGAGAGATAAGTGGAAGGTAATCGTTTACACACGGCCCATGTTGTTGTCTATTAATCTATTCGATACCACTTAATTAATGACTAATCGAGCCTTCCTAAGAGGGATTATACTTTCATTCCCCTACAGCGCACACACAGTCTTCCTGGCTGGATGAAGTAGCATTTTAGTAATCCACTGAGCAATACTTACTGATCTGTTTGTCTCATGTTATTAGCGCTAAGTGGAGGGTGAAAAGTTCGCAAAAGTTATCATACTATAATTTTTGGAATTTACGTAGTTTTCATAGACTTGTAGCGAATTATTCTTTATATAATAATCATGTCATTATCAGACATTTAAAACAGTAAATCAGAAAAGAGCAAAAAACAAACGCATGTCATTAAGAGATTTGTAACAGAGTTAAGAAGGAGCTGAAAATAAATCCATTAGCCAACGTAAGATTACCGGCTTGAGCCCAGTCCATGCATCACACAGTTGCCTGTTTCAGCTCAGACCCTAAAACAACAGGATACACATTAAAATCATACGACAGAAATAAATTACAGGTTGTACAAGGGTCGTTGACCTTGGCGTAGTAAACATAAAGCAAGAGAAACTGAGCCCTTTTAACTCACGAGTGCCTTAATGTTAACAGACGATTGGACAAACAAATGTTCTATAATAGTTTTTACCTGGGCATTCCGAATAAATTAAACACACAATTTAAAAGAGTCAATATTTACGCTTAAAGAAGTAGTAATGGAACTTACACTGGGCAAAACATACACATTTTTAAAGCTGTCTTAGGAATAACTGAGGCATGTGCTGATTACCAGGAATGCTGATCCACATTAGGAACACATACCAGAGTAACAGGCACAAGCAAAAGCTACGCAGAGAATCCTTAAACAAATTTCAGTGAGGGAGACTCGGTAAAAGGACAGAGGTTTTCGCAAACTGCATGAAACACGTAAGCAAACGCAAGATGCGGTACTCGCCATTTATTTTTACGCTGGGCTCTGGTGAAATAAGTAATTCCGATAGGATTGCAACCACCAAAGAAATGGGAACCGACAGATATTATGTGGCTGGCCCTATAGAAGAAATATTATTGTTTTGAAACTTGTGAACTTTGTTAATATACATTTTTTTACTTAAAAGATTGTGTGAGTCAACTGTCTTCGTAATGTTATAAATGCACTAACTGTCATCTCGCAGCCAGGCCACAGCTTATTGACAACCAAAAAGTATCCAAAGGCATTTCGAAAACATCTGGTTTCAATGTTCTGTCTGATTTGATGTTTTGCATTTCAACCTTCTAACCTTAAACGTAAATTATTCGGAAGATTTTTCGACTCCACGAATGGATCATAAAACTAGTCCAAATCTTCAACACTCTCTCGAAAATACTGTTTTAAAGTCTACTAAAAGAGTACCTCATCTTCTTTAATTAAATCCATCAACTTCTTATTATCGTCAATGGAGGGCCATACTGACAGAAACATCTCACACGATCCTTTTTCAATTGTCTGTATCCACAAATTTAATTTAGTATTAAGTTCTTGAATATTATCCATAATAGAACAGTTTAGTTTCTTCCCTACATTTTTCTGTTTAGTTCATTTAAGATTACGAAAATATCGGAAAGATATGCCAACACAGATACCCATTATTCATCTGCAAATAAGTCCGCATACTCACGCCCCTCAATAGGAAAAAAATGCAAGTATCTCGATCTAAGTTGAAACATTCGCGTTAGCAATTTCATTTTAGTGTCTAGGTTTTGTTCTTGTTCCAGCTTTGTCTGCCTACCAGTATCTTTTGAGTCCACCAAAAAGTGCCTGTTTATGTTCTTTGGACAAAGGTCCTCTCCTTCTTTAGGACGTTGACGCCATTTTAAAACCTTGGTAGTTGTTCACCAATCCTCTAAATTTGTTCCTGTCAGGAATTTCTCTCTCTGAGATACCAATCTCCCTAAGATCTTTTCCACATTCTTCGAACCATCTGGGCCTTATTTCTTATATTGGATGAAACTCTATATTCTTTTTGTCAGTCAGTCACGGTCCATCCTCATGAGATGACTGCAAAATAACAATCGTCTCTTCTTAATGGATACTGTGATAGGTTCTGTCTTGCTGTACAAGTCCTCATTTGCTCTCATTCGCCATTGTCCATCAACCAATCTATTACCTAGGATGTTCCTTAATATCCTACGCTATCGCTTTTCCAGCCTCACAGCTTGACCTTGTCTATTCATGGTCAAAGTTTCTGACGCATATAAGCCCTCAGGTTTTACAACTGTATTATAATGTCTGAACTTGACCCCTGTTGTCAGAGATTTTTTGTTATAGGTATTCTGTGCCAGTTGGTATGCCTACTCTAACTTTCTCCTACTTCTTATAATCAATTCTCCTGGATGACTTCATCGAGATACCTGAAATTCTTAACTCGTCCGATTTTTCCCAGATTGGTGATCATCCATTCTACATCTACATCTACATTTATACTCCGCAAGCCACCCAACGGTGTGTGGCGGAGGGCACTTTACGTGCCACTGTCATTACCGCCCTTTCCTGTTCCAGTCGCGTATGGTTCGCGGGGAGAACGACTGTCTGAAAGCCTCCGTGCGCGCTCTAATCTCTCTAATTTTACATTCGTGATCTCCTCGGGAGGTATAAGTAGGGGGAAGCAATATATTCGATACTTCATCCAGAAACGCACCCTCTCGAAACCTGGCGAGCAAGCTACACCGCGATGCAGAGCGCCTCTCTTGCAGAGTCTGCCACTTGAGTTTATTAAATATCTCCGTAACGCTATCACGGTTACCAAATAACCCTGTGACAAAACGCGCCGCTCTTCTTTGGATCTTCTCTATCTCCTCCGTCAAACCGATCTGGTACGGATCCCACACTGATGAGCAATACTCAAGTATAGGCCGAACGAGTGTTTTGTGAGCCACCTCCTTTGTTGATGGACTACATTTTCTAAGCACTCTCCCAATGAATCTCAACCTGGTACCCGCCTTACCAACAATTAATTTTATATGATCATTCCACTTCAAATCGTTCCGCACGCATACTCCCAGATATTTTACAGAAGTAACTGCTACCAGTGTTTGTTCCGCTATCATATAATCATACAATAGAGGATCCTTATTTCTATGTATTCGCAATACATTACATATGTCTATGTTAAGGGACAGTTGCCACTCCCTGCACCAAGTGCCTATCCGCTGCAGATCTTCCTGCATTTCGCTACAATTTTCTAATGCTGCAACTTCTCTGTATACTACAGCATTATCCGCGAAAAGCAGCATGGAACTTCCGACACTATCTACTAGGTCATTTATATATATTGTGAAAAGCAATGGTCCCATAACACTCCCCTGTGGCACGCCAGAGGTTACTTTAACGTCTGTAGATGTCTCTCCATTGATAACAACATGCTGTGTTCTGTTTCCTAAAAACTCTTCAATCCAGCCACACAGCTGGTCTGATATTCCGTAGGCTCTTACTTTATCAGGCGACAGTGCGGAACTGTATCGAACGCCTTCCGGAAGTCAAGAAAAGTAGCATCTACCTGGGAGCCTGTATCTAATATTTTCTGGGTCTCATGAACAAATAAAGCGAGTTGGGTCTCACACGATCGCTGTTTCCGGAATCCATGTTGATTCCTACATAGTAGATTCTGGGTTTCCAAAAACGACATGATACTCGAGCAAAAAACATGTTCTAAAATTCTACAACATTTCGACGTCAGAGATAGGTCTATAGTTTTGCGCATCTGCTCGACGACCCCTCTTGAAGACTGGGACTACCTGTGCTCTTTTCCAATCATTTGGAACCCTCCGTTCCTCTAGAGACTTGCGGTACAGGGCTGTTAGAAGGGGGGCAAGTTCTTTCGCGTACTCTGTGTAGAATCGAATTGCTTTCCCGTCAGGTCCAGTGGACTTTCCTCTATTGAGTGATTCCAGTTGCTTTTCTATTCCTTGGACACTTATTTCGATGTCAGCCATTTTTTCGTTTGTGCGAGGATTTAGAGAAGGAAATGCAATGCGGTCTTCCTCTGTGAAACAGCGTTGGAAAAAGGTGTTTAGTATTTCAGCTTTACGCGTGTCATCCTCTGTTTCAATGCCATCATCATCCCGGAGTGTCTGGATATGCTGTTTCGAGCCACTTACTGATTTAACGTAAGACCAGAACTTCCTAGGATTTTCTGTCAAGTCGGTACATAGAATTTTACTTTAGAATTCACTGAACGCTTCACGCATAGCCCTCCTTACGCTAACTTTGACATCGTTTAGCTTCTGTTTGTCTGAGAGGTTTTGGCTGCGTTTAAACTTGGAGCGAAGCTCTCTTTGCTTTCGCAGTAGTTTCCTAACTTTGTTGTTGTACCACGGTGGGTTTTTCCCGTCCCTCACAGTTTTACTCGGCACGTACCTGTCTAAAACGCATTTTACGATTGCCTTGAACTTTTTCCATAAACACTCAACATTGTCAGTGTCGGAAAAGAAATTTTCGTTCTGATCTGTTAGGTAGTCTGAAATCTGCCTTCTATTACTCTTGCTAAACAGATATTCCTATTAACTTCCATATTCAGGGATGCTGCAACGGCCTTATGACACTGATTCCCTGTTCTGCACTTAAAGAGTCGAAAAGTTCGGGTCTGTTTGTTATCAGTAGGTCCAAGATGTTATCTCCACGAGTCGGTTCTCTGTTTAATTGCTCGAGGTAATTTTCGGATAGTGCACTCAGTATAATGTCACTCGATGCTCTGTCCCTACAACCCGTCCTAAACATCTGAGTGTCCCAGTCTATATCTGGTAAATTGAAATCTCCACCTAAGACTATAACATGCTGAGAAAATTTATGTGAAATGTATTCCAAATTTTCTCTCAGTTGTTCTGCCACTAATGCTGCTGAGTCGGGAGGTCGGTAAAAGGAGCCAATTATTAACCTAGCTCGGTTGTTGAGTGTAACCTCCACCCATAATAATTCACAGGAACTATCCACTTCTACTTCACTACAGGATAAACTACTACTAACAGCGACGAACACTCCACCACCGGTTGCATGCAATCTATCCTTTCTAAACACCGTCTGTAGCTTTGTAAAAATTTCGGCAGAATTTATCTCTGGCTTAAGCCAGCTTTCTGTACCTATAACGATTTCAGCTTCGGTGCTTTCTATCAGCGCTTGAAGTTCTGGTACTTTACCAACGCAGCTTCGACAGTTGACAATTACAATACCGATTGCTGCTTGGTCCCCGCATGTCCTGACTTTGCCCCGCACCCGTTGAGGCTGTTGCCCTTTCTGTACTTGCCCAAGGCCATCTAACCTAAAAAACCGCCCAGCCCACGCCACACAACCCCTGCTACCCGTGTAGCCGCTTGTTGCGTGTTGTGGACTCCTGACCTATCCAGCGGAACCCGAAACCCCACCACCCTATGGCGCAAGTCGAGGAATCTGCAGCCCACACGGTCGCAGAACCGTCTCAGCCTCTGATTCAGACCCTCCACTCGACTCTGTACCAAAGGTTCGCAGTCAGTCCTGTCGACGATGCTGCAGATGGTGAGCTCTGCTTTCATCCCGCTAGCGAGACTGGCAGTCTTCACCAAATCAGATAGCCGCCGGAAGCCAGAGAGGATTTCCTCCGATCCATAGCGACACACATCATTGGTGCCGACATAAGCGACCACCTGCAGATGGGTGCACCCTGTACCCTTCATGGCATCCGGAAGGACCCTTTCCACATCTGGAATGACTCCCCCCGGTATGCACACGGAGTGCACGTTGGTTTTCTTCCCCTCTCTTGCTGCCATTACGCGCCTGACGTTGGAGCTCCCAACTACCAGTAAGCCCACCCTCTGCGACCGCCCGGATCTTGCAGACTGAGGGGCAACCTCTGGAACAGGACAAGCAGCCATGTCAGGCCGAAGATCAGTATTAGCCTGAGACAGAGCCTGAAACCGGTTCGTCAGACAAACTGGAGAGGCCTTCTGTTCAGCCCTCCGGAATGTCTTTCGCCCCCTGCCACACCTTGAGACGACCTCCCACTCTACCACAGGTGAGGGATCAGCCTCAATGCGGGCAGTATCCCGGGCAACCACAGTCGTAGTCCGATCGGGGGATGCGTGGGACGAGTTGGCCGTCCCCAACAAACCCCCATCCGGACCCCCACAGTGATGCCCATTGGCAACAGCCTCAAGCTGTGTGACCGAAGCCAACACTGCCTGAAGCTGGGAGCGAAGGGATGCCAACTCAGCCTGCATCCGAACACAGCAGTTGCAGTCCCTATCCATGCTAAAAACTGTTTTGCAAAGAATGTCTGAACTAATCTACAGAGAGCGCAAACAAATCGACAAAATTTAAACGGTTATTAAAATACAAGATTGCCTAGTAAATGCAGTAATGCTGCTACTTGCGCACTGCTGACACTGCTCGGCGGCGGAAGGAGACTACGCGAATTTATACTATTCAGGTACTAAAACGCGATGCTACAACTCTCAAATACTATAATACGCCCGAAATTTATGAATTAAACAATGCAAGTACCAAAAACACGCAAAGAAATTAAGAATTAAACTATGTAACAAATGAGTGAGCTAGGAGTATACGAGTTGCTGCTGCAGCTGCTTATCCAACGGCGGCAGGGAGCACACAGGCAGGGAGCATTCAGGTCCATCACAGATGTTTGTCATACTTGTGTATTTTGTCTTTTGAATAGACATCTAGAGTCCAACTTTTTCAACAATATCTGACAGCTTATTGATCTTGTTGACTGTTGACTCTGTGTTGTTAGTAAAAATTGCCAGGTCATCCGCAAAGGCCAAGCAGTCAATGTACGCCCCTTTGTTCTTAGAACCAAGTCTGAACCACTTTTCATTTGTTTCTTCTTGGGCTAACAACTTTCTCCACTCTCTAATGAACTTTCCCAAAACACAGTTGAAAAGGAGTGTGGATGGCCGATCTCCTTCTCTTACGCTCGTTCTGATTGTAAAAGATTCTGAGATCTCACCCATAAATTTTATTTTTGACACTGTGCCAGTGGGAGGTTTTTAGATAAGATTTATTTATGTATCATCCACCCCAATCTCCTCCAAAATGCTTCTCGGTCGATGGAGCCATATGCCTTCTAAAAATTAACAAACACGACCACGTAGTTATTTCCTCCAGTTTTTTTGTACCTGATGACGTTCTTCAGGTTAAAGATCTGTTCTGGGCAAGAACGTCCCTTTCGGAAACCAGCTTGATATTCCCCAGGCAGTTGGTCAAGATGACCTTCTCTTCTGTTTTGTATTGCTTTGGAGAGAATCTTGTATGGAATAGATGCTAATTAGATGCCTGTATAGCTAATTACATTCTTTTTATCGCCTTTTTGTGTAGAGGATGGATTAAAGCAGACTGCCATTCAGTTGGTATCATCCCAGTTCTCCTGAAAACGTTGGACTAGTACATCTAGAGTTTCATTATTTGCCAGCTTCAGTATTTCCGCCACTATTGAATCCTCTCCAGCTGCCTTATTATTCTTAAGATTGTTGATGATCTCTTTGATCTCCTCTTTACCACGTGGAGATGAATTGCTTAGTTAGTGGATCGGGGCACATACAGGGAATCTTTTTTTCGGTTCATCACAATTAAGTAGGCTTTCAAAATAACGAGACATGATCATGCAGTTTTCTTTGTTGCTCAGGCCAAGATTTCCATTTTCGTCTCTAAAACAGACTAGGGGATTGGTATCGTTTCATATTCGACTTGAACGTCTGATAGAGTTGTCTGGGATTGTTTTTCCAGAAATCCTGATAGATCTGTTCAAACTGCTGTTTATCATACAGTAGCTTTGCCCTTCGTAAACTTCTGGCTGCATATTTTCGAACTTCATGCAATACATCAAAATCTTCAGGTCTCCTGGTCGAGTTCTAATTTTTCCAGGATTTAGTTTTTGGGCCACCACCTCGTCAAAAACCTTATTCTCTTTTTAGCTGTCAGAATTGCAGTATTAGCTGCTTGTTGGATCTTGGAGGCGATGTCCGTCCTTTTATGAGATTCAAACATCAGTTGCTGGTGGCATTGTCGAATTAGTTTTGATTGATTTTGAGCTTCGCAACGCCATATTTATGAATTTTATTTATGGTTTTCACGGCCTTATTGAGAGGGATGAACTTCATTTTGATCTTGGAGAGGTAATAATCCGAGTCAAACTGTACTTTAACATTCATTATTTCCTTAATTGCTCTCCTAGAGATTGCTATATGATCAATATGTTTCTCTCCAAACACATTGCCAGGGCTATCGCCAAGTCTTCTGTTCACTTGACTTGTGTTTGTAAAATGTTGACATTATCTGAAGAGTGAAGGTTCGACACAGACTGACTAGTCTTATACCATTTGTTTACCATTTGTTAGTCATTTTATGAGCAGGATACTTTACAATTGTTGAATTGCAGTTCTATACTCAGCTGAGCGTTAAAGTCACCTACTAGTATCTTCATGTTCTCAGATCGTATTTTCCCTAACTATTCTTCAAGAAGGTTCCAAAACTGTTCAACTTTCTCGGCATTGCGTCTGTTGGCTTCATTGATTGGTGCATGCTCATTGATCAGTGTGTATCCTTTGTTACCACAGCTGAGAGTTAGGATAGAAAGTCTCTCAGAAGGACTGAAGAACTCAAAGATCGAACTGACAACCTTATTACGAACAACAAAAGCTATGCCTAGTAAAGGAATGTTCTTACATATTTTGACTGCCCTTTTGGCTTTATAAATCCCGTAACCTTCAATCTGGTTTCTTGAATGACCAAGATGGTTATGTCATGTTTGTACATCATCATCGTCAACTCTCTGTGGTTCCCAACATTCAATAGAAAATTGACGTTCAAAGTCGCAAAATAGTAATTCCGTTTTATCTTGAATTTTCTATGCGTAATCGTGTCTCCAAAGCATTTATGTTCAGGCTCCCCAGAATCCATAGGGTTGATTCCACTCCTAAGAGTGGCAGATTCCCTCAGAGAGGTACTACCTGGGGTAGTGTCCTTTTTGTGACGATATTCCATGGCACTTGGTTGTTGAAACTAGTGTGGATAGGACAAAACCTTCCTAGTAACAGAAACGAGGTTGCAAGTCCTGGAGCTTGATAATAGGCCGCTCCTTGGAGTCAGACACCCTTCGCAGCCGCTTCTCTGAATAACAGAAGCTGCTAAATGAAGATAGTTCATTCGCTTTAACCACCGTTAGAGCATGGTTGTTGTCTTCCGCCTTCAAAACCGTTGGCCGTCTTCACCGTCACCCTGCAGGGGCCCTCACAAGGTACTATCAGTCGGGCCAGCTGAACCAAGGTTTTTTTAAAGAGGTGTTACTCCTCTATCACTCCCCCTTTGCTCTGGCTTGTGAAAGACAGAGCATGGCTCTGGCGGGGTTACACGGCATTTATTAAGAGGTTAAGTCAATTATCATCAGAAATTTAGTTATATTTTTGTTTATTTTGGTAGTACTGTCGTTTTACGTTGACGACGCATGCTTTGTTTATTTGTTGTTATATCTTTGAAGTTTTCAAGCTGCTAGGTTAGTTTCGTTATCGCTGCCGTGCTGTTAATCATGGCTGCTCCGTTGTCTATTTGCACCAAAGAAGAGCAACGTTCAGTGATCCGTTTTTTGTGGTCGGAAGGCTTATCAGGAGCCGAAATTCATCGAAGGCTTTCTGTACTGTAAGGAAACAGTGTTTTGCCACAACGGAGCGTCTACGAATGGATTGAAAAATTCCGAAATGGTCGCACAAGTGTTAGGCACGATGAAGGAGCCGGACGACTGTTTACCGCCACAAATGAAGAAACCATTGAGCGTTCACGTAAAATGATTCTCTTAGACAGACGATTAACTATTGACGAAGTGGCACATCGTCTGCAAATTAGTCATGGTTCTGCCGACGAAATCATCCACAACAGACTTGGGTTTCCTAAAGTTTGTGCAAGATGGGTCTCAAAAAAACTCACAGTTGCATAAACAAGCACGCTTGGACATCTGCAAAAATATTTGAATCGCTATGGTAACGAAGGGGAAAACTTCTTAGACAGGATCATTACTAGTGACAAAACATGGATCCATTATTACGAGCCAGAGAGGAAAGGGAGACGAAATATTCAAATTCGCCGCGCAAGAAAAAATTTAAGACCCAACCGTCCGCAGGAAAACTGATGCCTACGGTGTTTTGGGACGCACAAGGTCTAGTACTGGAACAGTATGGGGAAAGCAGCACAACAATAAACAGTGTACGTTACAGAGAGGTGCTTACTGCCAGGCTAAAGCCTGCAATTCGACGCAAACGCCGATGATTGCTGTCAAATCGTGTTGTGTTGTTGCGCGACAATGCCTGTCCTCATACTGCTGCCCACACTGCTGAAACGCTCCAGAAACTCAAATTTGAAGCACTGGATCATCCTCCATATAATCCCGATCTTGCCCCTTCTGACTATCACTTGTTTGGTCCACTCAAACAGGCATTAAGGAGCCGCCAATTTGCCTGGCTCTTAGCTTAATCGAGAACCTTATTTTATGAGGACATCAGAAAGCTTGTACAACGATGGACCAAGTGCGTTGAAACGCAATTCATCCCCATCAACTTTCCTTGTGTGAGAAAGAAGTTGTTCATGACCGTCATTACCGGTGGACTCACCGATCTCCAAAATATCTACATCGTCACTGGACGTGTCACTAATTCGGCGGTTGCTTGTGTGAACACAGAGATATTTTTGAAATTTCAGCTTCAGCTTCTGAACCAACGACTATTTTTACCATTTCTTTACATGCGAGTATTAACAATGTTTCAGCTATTTGCCTTCACGATAAGTTCTGTTACTTTGCTATTAGCTTCACGTACTTTTTGCGAAACACGTATCTGTGTATCACGAGCTTCACCTGTTTTGTACTTTCTTCCAACAACCGTACTAGTAAAATCATATACGACTGCTGACGACGGAAACTGTTTGCTGAATAGACTTATAATGATTGAATATGCAAGGTGTTAGTTCAGAATTAGGACTGCTACCAGTGCGCAGATCGCTAAGATAATTGGTGAATTAATAATTACTGTCAAATTCAAAACAGACAGACGCCATTGAAGTGTAACAGAAGTTAGAGGAAAACTAAACGCTAGAAAATATTATGAACTACAGATACAATTCTGGAAAGTGACTACTTAATACTAACAGCAGATTTAAACTCTAGAATTATAAAAGTAGTTCTTGGGTCATATAGTGTAGGTACATTCATTTCGCACTGGGAGGTAATTTGACTGTTTTGAACTTTTAATAATTTAGGAGGGCTCTTTTTCTTAGATTGATATTCTCCTGTACTTGGTCACAATGACGTACACACACATTCTTTGACTAATACATTGTGAGTGAATACTGTGGTATATTTAAAACAGAATGGATGAATGTGGTAAATTTCTAACAGTCAATAATTAAAGATATTTTGAGAAATTGAAGAGCAAAGGTCATGTAGATTACGTAGATCAAGACTGAAAATCCATAAAAACTGGACTACTACAATTTTTTTTCCGTATGCTTTCGTATACCGCTGTCATACATCGATTAAAGAAAGTTCTAGTTGACGCACACGTAAAGAATAACTTATTTGTGCTATATAGTTTGAATATATGGTGGCATTATAATCACATATTTCATTTTGCGAGTCCAGAACACCATGGATTAAAATGTAGTATAACTCAATTTCCTTTTCAGGTTATTATCAATATAACCACCAAATAATTTAGGATGGAGAGGAAATTGTGTTACTAGCAGTCCAGTTTGACCAGGGACGTAGTGAACATGGCACAAATGATGAAATCAACATGGCGGCATTTTTAAACATGAACAACGCACACATTTTTGATTACGAGAACTACATGAATATATTATTCTGTGTTGATCTGCTCACAGCATACGTGTGACAAATTTTCATGTAGACTTGTAAATGACCGTTCGAAATGGCCACTAGTTGTGAGTAAGGCATTATATTAAAATAACATACAGTCTCAGAGGAACCTCTTTAAAACAAGTAGTGAGGTACTTGGATTTTAACCAAAATAAAATGTGGGAAGACTGTCAAGGCAAGTAACAGATTGTTGAAAAAATAAGGACTGTCATGATTGGTGCGAAAAATATAAAGAACAACAGAATGAGACCAGAGATTAGGGCGAGATAAATGTTGTATGGATTATATTGCAGATACTTGGCACTAGAGAAGAGCCACATGTCACAGATGATAAGAAAATAGATGAATTCCATAACATAAATAGAAAAGAGTGTTACTTGATGAAATTTAAGTATATGAGGCTACCTGGCAATCGTAACGAAAACCAAACTTGTAATACGAGGAACGTAGAAATGGAAAAAGAGAGTTTTATAATAATTCAGCGAATATTTCTGCTGATGTAAAGAAGCTAACATCATTGACATTCAAGATAGCCTACAAAAAATTCATACAAATAGGTGGAATCGTTCTTTATCGTCAACAGTAATGGTTGATTTGAAAAGCACACCACTGTACTTGACTAATGGAGGTGATATGCCCTTGCCACACTGTGTCCTCTGAACATACTTGCTCATGTGTAACATATTTCATGGCTTGTAATGGTAACCTCGGCTCTAATGCTTGCTTGTTCCATTTAACCTGACATTCAGCTATTACATTGTTTACCGCTTCAACTCTTTCTAATAACTAAAACTTTTACTTTATCAGATTTTGTACATTCTTTCTCAGTTTTTAGGACTATCATATCAGATAGTTGAATTTTTGTATCGTATGGCAAGTACTCCAATGACAGAAGAATACTGTGGATGCAGGAGCTTCTGGCGAAGTAGCTAATTCTCAATCATTACCTTCGGCATACGAGGTAGGTATTTCTATATGAGTTATAAGAAAATCGGCAGCAGTTACAGGCATATCCCAGAAGAAGGGAAGTAACCTGTGATTTTTTAATTTTGTTCAATAACTAGCTGTTTGTTGCCGCTGTGCTCGCATATCAGTAGCTTCGTTATGATGGGTGATGGTGAGTAAGGACACTACTGTACATTCAATAACATCAGCTGCCCTCCCGTCCTCTCGTGTCTGCCTTTTCGGGCAAACAAAGCTAGTGATGTGCGCCCCGCTCGCCCCCCCCCTCCCCCCCCCCCCCCCCCCGCCCAGCCACCCAGCCAAGCTTTCACACCATACGATGCATCAGAATAAGCAGCATTGCTGCAGAGCAGTGCGTGCGGACGGCATACGTGGGAGTGTACATGTATCCGTCTTTCTATTGAAATTGGTATATATTCTACAATGCTTACATTATGCAGCAATTAACAGTGTGGAAGTATGGATTAAACACACTGAAGATTGTATAAGCATTGTGTTCATTACGCTTAATCTTATCACATAGCGCATATCAACCATTAAAAGTATTTTCACAAATATGGTAAAGATAAAAAATCAAGGAGTAAATAGAATTTTCAAACACGAAAGATTTTTTTATTTTATTGGCTTCAAGCATACAAACTTTTTAGCTATCGCAATTTAAATATATTGATACACATACATACAGCAAAGTAACAATTGTTCTTATTTTTTCATATATGACTTCAAATCGAGATTGTGAACTTATTTTACAAAGACGCAATTTTCAGCTAACCACTTAGTTGTTAATTCATTCCTTTAGTTAATTTCAGTGGTTACAATTCCGTTTATATTTTCATCTCCTCTTTAGCTACCTGTGTAAATATGGATACGACGTCGTATATCCTCCTCGTTGTGGTTCCGAGAATTGAGATCGTGAAAAGCGGCTATCACTGACCCAGTCTTAAGACCTTTAAGAAGTGCACTCTGCCTTTCTCATAGCGTACACACTGAAATAAGACGTGCTGCTTCTTCACACTGACAGTAGGGTGTCTCCGATAGGTCAGTTCTATGTAAATGGGTTGGGCAAGATACATGATTGAGACGCATTCTCACAATGGATGTTATAATTTGCCTTGACTGTCTGTATTTCACAAACCATGGCAGTCTTGGTATGAATATATATGCGCATAGCTTTTACCTCTTGTTTGTTGACTTTCATTCCATTCTTTCTGCCATGAGAGAAGCGCTTATTCCTTTACAGTTAGGAAATATTCTGTATGTGGGAGTTTAATGTCCATGGGTTGATCGCATCTCTCGCTAATTGATGGGCTTTTTCCATTGTATAGGATTCCAGAATGTGATTTGACCCATACAAATTCCATAATTTGATCAGTCTGCTTAGCTTGGTAACAATCATCCACTATGCTGAGAGCGCATTTACTAGTGCTTTTGTTCTAGTTCCTGTAATTAATTGCTTTCAGAACGCCCTGAGAATCAGTGATTATTACTGCCTTCGGTATTGTGAGAGGCCTTGCGTATTTGATTGATTCTATAATAGCGAAAGTTTCAGCTAGAAATATGGAAGCGCACCTGGTACTTGAAACTTTCTTTTTCTGCAGATTCTGAACAGAATGAAGCGCATCAGCTATGATTTTCTGTCCCCATTTTTGAATCATCTATGAAGAATCGAATACATCCTGCCCGTCTTTCTGCCAGGTGTGATGTGGGTAAAACTACCTATATCCTACTCATTTGCTTTTTCCCTAATTCACTTAATAGTCTTCAACTAAATAAGTATAATCGGTTGAGCGTGTTGTGAGCCTATAGTTTGTATGGGAATGTGCATATGACGTGGATGATGAAATAAATAACAATCTTTTTCATCAATTCGTCGAAAATTAGAGTACTAAACTCTTCACAAGTTTTATATCAGCTCAGAACGATCACGTGTTATTGTACGAAAAGATTTACCCACGCATTACACAGCACAGACTCTTCTATGGGCACCTATAGATATGGTTAAACTCACAAATTTGGCTACGTTTTGTCTATGGAGCGCCAACTCACATTCATCTCTACATATCCAGTGTTCCACAAAAGTATTTAATATAAACGCAGGCAGGATTTTCTGTGCAAAAATTACGAACACAAGTACTTTTTAAAGTTTCACACATTATGATTGATTTTCAATAAGAACATAGAAAACTCAGAAGTCACGGTTCACAATAAATTAATTTCAGAGCCTGAGCAAATTTCTTAAGATCTTCAAAGTGGTTGAATAAACGACGACCAACTGTGTTAGTTATTTTTAGAAAAGTGTTAAAGTTTCACAGTACCTCAAACTATAAGTTAGACAATGGCTACAAACTGAAACTATCAAAGCGCGGCTTTAACCACGCAGAACCCAAAAATAACAAATCCATCAAGTGCCGAAAAATTTCGAAGCCCGAAAGTAGGAACTCTGAATAATTCACACACGTGAACTAGCGGCTGTTTCACCGCTCATCAGATAAAACTTCCTCTAAACAGAGACTAATACAGCCTGGCTACCTCCACTGGTATTCGAACACAGACTCTCCTCCAAAACGCCGCTGTTCACCCTGAAAATCTCTGTCAAGCACCACTTACGTCAGTTAAACTACGGAACATGAAAATTGCTGAAATACTAAAGTTTAACCTTTTACACACAATCCCGAGTCATGACAACTGTCAAACACAGAGACATAGTTTCTCCAACCAAAGTGAAATGAAAATGTGAGAAGGATGGTACTCAGAGTACCTAGACACATGTTTGGTTTCATGTTAGCTGTCAGCTAAAATCTTGGCTACTACTTTTGCAATCATTACGTTAGCTGCTGTTTATTACTATTTGACTACATTTTATGCAGATGAATAAAAGAAAAATGTGATAACATCCCATTACACAACACAGTACACAATCTCACTCTAACGTCACTGAATAAAATAACCCACAAACATACAGATAGAATAGTACATACAGCAAAAAATATTTTAATCAATTCATTTAGCTATTGCACACCCTTTCATTCCCATCATCTGATAGTTAGTCCCATCTGAACTACAAACTTCACCGCAACACATCAAAAACAAGGTTGAGGTCTGACCAAAATAGCCATCTATAGAAGAGTGCGTCTATATTTGTCACATTCCAAAAAACAGTAAGATTTCATTCACAAAATTTCTCAACCTTCTTCCGTATCATATCGTACACATGTGCTGCACAGTAACCACAACTGCTGTAGTTTGTAGCACACCAGTCTTAAGTTCTCCAGTAGCTGTGCCTCACATATGTTACTCTACGGTTCTCATCCCTAAACATATCTATTCCCTCTAAAATTCTGAAATCTAGGTTATGCAGTAAACATTACCCCTCAAATAAACCAAACAAATTACTATATCAAAAATTACTCTTCTATAATTCTTAAGCTAAACACATATGAACACTAAAGTGACCAGCACAAAAAAGTGAAACGAAGATACACATGACAAAATAACCCCAAAATATTAACCTGGTACAGTTCAAAAAGCTTTTTGGTCTCACCATCTACTTCCTTTGGCCATTCCCTTGTTCTTACTAGCACCAGGTCACCAACCTGGTACTTTTTTAGTGTATACTTACAGGCATGCCTATGTTTCTCTGTAATGCCCTTCTTGTCATTTTCTCTGCAATTAATTTCTGTCCCTCTTGTTCAGAGGCAGGTGTACCTGATGGAAAACTCATTGTCTTGTCTATCACGTTGGTGCCTACTCATTCCACATCACTTCATGTGGTGTGAACACTGCAGCACTATCTTTCACTCTGTACATCACATCCCCAAATCTGGTTTCATATGCTGCCCAGGTGGTATGCCTGTGGCTGCACTGTGTTTGGAACAAAGGTCCAATCTCGCGCATGTACCATTCAGCTGCATTACTGCTGGGTGATAAACTGAGATCCTGATGTCCTTCACACCTGCCTAGTTCATGAAAATTTACAGTACCTTCGAGATGAACTAGGATCCATTTTCAGAAAGTACTGCCTTTGGCTTATCTATGTCCTTAAAGAGAGAGTCCAATTTCTGTATCATAGTTCTACTAGCGGTTTTTTCATTGCTAGTACTCTGGGTGTTTGAAAAACACGCCTACAGAAAGCATAACGTTTTTTTATCCACCCCTACTGCCTGGAAGAGGGCCGAACCATCAATCGCAAGAAGTTCCCTCACATTTTTTGGGCAAGATGTTCTGCATTTCTCCGTGACTCACAATGCTCTTGCGTTTTACAGTTTGGCACCTGTCACATGCACCTTGTTGTTTCTGTCCTCTACATACCATGTTACTAAACCTTATATAGTCCCGTAGTACACCTACACACTTATGTGCCCCATGAAGTCCGTGGCTCAGATGCACATAATTTATGAGGGGCTGTATAGGTCAGCACAGTCGTCGCTCCTCTTTATTTTCATTCTTCCTGTGGACAACATCCTTTCGTAAATATTATAAAACATGTCGTACTTCTCGTGCCCCTTGGTTCCCAAACTGTTATTGCTTTTAATTTTTCTTCATTAAGTAGAAGACCTTCTGATGACAACACATGTCCTAACAAATTTATTTCTGCCTTGACAAACTCACAGTTTTTTAACTTTAGAGTCATACCACCATTTTGCAAAGGTGCTAAAACATTCTGCAATAGACAGTAGTGCTCCCGACAAGCTGACGAGGCAATCAGTATGTCGTCCACGTATATGGTCAGTATCCTCATCAGTTCATATCCTAGCATGTCCACACAAACACAGCAACAGATATGGAAAGTCCTGGCCGGCCGGTGTGGCCGAGCGGTTCTAGGCGCTCCAGTCTGGAACCACGCGACCGCTACGGTCGCAAGTTCGACTCCTGTCTCGGGCATGGATGTGTGTGATGTCTTTAGGTTTAAGTAGTTCTAAGTCTAGGGGACTGATGGCCTTAGCAGTTAAGTCCCATAGTGCTCAGAGCCATTTGAACCATCTGAACCATTGTTGTTGTTGTTGTTGTTGTTGTTGTTGTTGTGGTCTTCAGTCCTGAGACTGGTTTGATGCAGCTCTCCATGAACCATATGGAAAGTCGTAAAGAGACTACTTTACACTGATATGCCCCACCTTCGCACAGAAAGGCGGTATATTTTCTGCTTTCCAATATTACTGGGATATTCACTTTCACAGTTCATGAATTATTTATAACATTTAACTTATAATAATTTATGAACTAATGCAGATATCGAAGGCGCGTCTTCACAAGCATAATTGTCCACCTTTTCCGTCTCAGATGACCCTACTGACTCTTCAGTGACACAAATGGTTCAATATTATTTACTTTTGGGGTAAGCTTTAATTTTGCACTGGGCGCGAAAAAAGACCATGAGAAACGAGCAGTCATTGTGCTACCCAATGGACGGGATTCCTGTTCACGCAGTCACCTTTGCAGTCGGTGGAAATCCAGAGACAGCCTCATCTGCATAGTGGGAAGCTGGCCCTCCAAGTGCTCCTGTCAAGTTGATTTTGGCTGTCAACAGGAATGTGACCCGACCTTGCCGTCACCTGTGCGTTCGTGATTGCGAGTTTGTGACTGAATAAAGTGTCTCTTCCCTTTAGAGTAGGCCGCAGTGTTACAGAGTACGTCGTGAAAACTTAGCAGACAGGGTTACTTTCACATTTATAATATTAGTATGAATACGGATAACACCTTTAATTACGATATATTTTTTCCGATCTTCGATTCTGATGAAATAAGACTTGTACAGTGCCCCAAGCTATGCTCAAATTATCTGTGAAAACCTCATGAAAGAGACTAGCGTGTTCAGAGATAGATATACGACGGTTTTAGATACGACTTTAAATCACGATATCTTTTTTTTATGATCCGATTTTGATGAAATAAGGCCTGTACGGTGCCACAAGGTATGCTCAAGTTACCTGCGAAAGCCCCACGGAAATTCGTCTAGTAGTTTTGGAGATTAGCCTGTTCAAACAGAGAAGGAGATACGATGGTTTTCGGTAAAACTTTAAATCGCCATATCTTTTTTTTTCCGTGATCCGATTTTGATGAACTTAAGCCTCGTGCTTTGTCTGAAACTGTGCTCGAGTTACCTGAGAAAACCTCATGAAAATTCGTCTTGTAGTTTAGGAGAAGCGTATTCATACAAGCAAACAGACACTGACGACAGTTTTACATGTTTATTACTCGTACGGATTAACCCGATGGTGCCATCACCTAACATTGTTTTGCTACTTGCATAAATTGGTAGGTGTATAACTGTATGTATATTCCCTTCCTTTGGGTTCGTACCGTCACCGGATGCGTTTTCGAATTAATACATTCAACAGGCAGGGCAATTTCGTGGCACGATAAAAACGTTACGTTATTACGCCAGGGAAAGTGCACGAATGCCAATATCTGATTTTTTTTTCTGTTGTCGCATTTTTATCTGCCGTCAGGTTAATCTGGAGAGAGATGTGTATACAGCTTGGTAATTGGACGCCACTATGAGCAGCGTTGCAAATGAAACAGTTGATCAGTTTAAGAATGATTTCGATACTGGCAGCTAGTGGAAAAAATTACATATGAAAGAACCACAACAGATCTCTCTAAAAGTAAGATAGTCTTAACAGAACATATTATTTTTCAATTCAAGAAGCGGATTATATAAAATTTAAATGCCAACATATCGTCAACTCTGTTCTCTGGGACTTTTCAAAAGCATGGGATTGTGCAGTTTACAGTAGTTTTCTAGAAAAGCTCAAATATTATAAGATTAGAGACATTGCTAGTAACCGGTTCTCATCCTACCTAATTAAAAGAATGCAGAGTGACGCATTAAGAGATCTGGACGGCATGCACATTCAGACAGTGTTTTGAGAATGGGACAAAGTCGGTACAGGTGTACCAAAGTGATATTAGCTCCAAGAAGCAGAAAAAATCCCTTTTCTGACGTAAGTGTTACAATAAGACCTGTGGAGAATCTTAGACATTTGAAAATTTAAGTAACATTTTATTGAAAATTAATAGTTCATTTTCTGCAAATTAAATATCACTGAAATTAGACCAAACGTAACACATTCAGTTCTATTTGCACAAGGCCTGACCACACTGTTACAAATGGTGAATGAAACAGAATATGCTAATATCTAGGTCATGAGTAGTTTGCAATAAAAATGGCTAGGAACACTATGAGACTTAACATCTGAGGTCATCAGTCCCCTAGAACTTAGAACTACTTAAACCTAACTAACCTAAGGACATCACACACATCCATTCCCGAGGCAGGATTCGAACCTGCGACTGTAGCGGTCGCGCGGTTCTAGATTGAAGTGCCTAGAACCGCTCGGCCGCACCGGCCGGTTTAGTTTGCAATACTAAACGTTGATTCTGACTCGTGACGTAATGATAATGATTGCTGTGATGGTAATTCTTGGTTTGCATTTTGAATTACATTTCTTTATAGCGCTGTTTCTTGTCGCGTTTCCGTAATCACACCTGTACTCTCTCTGTGCATGAGGAACAAAATATTGGTTTTTCTGCTCCAGAGGGAAGCACAGTATTTACCCCATTTATAAGTTTTTCTTCCTTTACGATAAATATCTTTTTCTGATTGTTTATAGTAGTCCCACCTGCAGCTGTGAGACCTTATTTACGTTACTCGATTGATTTTCTTTCCAATGAATAGTGAAACTTTTGCGTGATAACCATGTCGATTTACTCATGCTAACTACATACATCCGTAACTCCATATCGCAGTCTTCACTTGGGTTTATTACTGTAGAGTGTTTTCTGGTAATAGCTCCGATTTCTTTACGATTAATTTCGTTTTCGTGTTATGCGTCATGTACCCCACTAGAGCTGTAGGGATTTTCTCGCGATACTCAATTCATGTTCCCTCCAGTAAATAGCTCTCCTTGGGTGGCAACCGTTTTATTTACTACTGACGCATATACAGTATCGTAACGGCGTTTTGCACTCTCCACTTGAGCTGTACAGCTGAAGTATATTTTCCGATACTAGCTTCAATTTCTTTGCGATATAACTTTTTTTTTAGTTTTACTTCGTACTGTGTATCGAAGTATCCAATACAACTGTAGATTCTTTTTATGATAGTTGGTTCGTTCTGATAAACACGTAAAACTCTTAGTGGTCATTTCGAGTCACTACTGGTGGGTACATATATTCGGAACTGCGTATCGCAACGTCCACTTGACCTACATGGCTGTAGTGTACTTTCCCGTCCTTGCTTAGATCTAGTTGCGATCCATATTATTTCTTATCGCACTGTGTACCAACGTCTCCATTACAACCGTAGAGCTACCTTTTACTATACTCGATTCGTTTACTGTTCTACAAATAGTTAAAAGTCTTCTTATCAAAACTTTTTATGATTTACGAAAGAAGGTAATTTACACAGACCGCGCCCAGGTAACGACATGCGCAGCAAGAGTGGTTTATTATTAGAAGAGAGTATGTGTTCTGGAGTTCCTAAAGACACAGTTCTGCTGCTGTATGGACAACAGAGGCAAAACAGTGTGATAGTGAAATCGCGTGGTAACTGGAAACATAGTCCGACGTAGACGTGCGCGGTACAGTACGGTTCTTGATGGCCTAAAATGTAAACAATACATTGATTGTGAAATGAAGACGTATGGACTAAATACAATGTGGCACCCAGCCCTAGAGAAATTGTGCTAAGAATGTGTCCAAGGCCGCAGAGGTGCGGGTGGCCATCGACATGGACCACAGGCGACAAAGTCCATACAATCGTAACAAATTTTCCAACGACGAGGATGTTCACCAGCGGTTCTTGGACTGCTCCGTGATCAACGAGCGGGTATCTACCAACGAAGAATAGTACGATTGACAGCACGTTCCGCCGATGTTTGCAGAGACCTGCTGACTATCTTGAAAAATATTGTCACGTATCTGTGTCACTTTGCACTGTAGTGCAGCTTTCAATGAAGGTTACGTGGCGTACGCTGACAGTATGTAACTTACTTTTTGAAGTTCCCTCGTACTACAAAAGTGCACAAAATGTAGACAGGGAAATTATGTTATATGAACAGAGGTCTTGAAACGCTTTGTTTCTACGTTACAACTTATTTCTCTAACTCATTAATCACAGGAAACTCACACAGTCAGAACGCACCAGCATGCTACATGCAACTCTCTACCACAGGAGATAATCAATATGCCCTCCGTGGGCACTGGTAGGTGTATCAGTCTGTCGTCGTAATGATTCTCGTATGCGCTTATGTAGCGGGCACGGAGACTCGGAACACCTTGTACTGGGGTTCCGTTCACAAGACATTTCAAATCTGTAATTTTGAAGCCGACGGACATTAACACTAAAAAGAGTAGGTGCTCCATCTTGCAAGAAGTACATGATTTGTCGCACAGCTAAAGGCACATCAGCTAACAGATCAGATAGGACATTCTCTATGAAATTACGATACTTCGTCTGTCGAGCCTGAGTGGAAGAAAGTGAGGCTTTACCAGTCACCAACAATGCCGACCCAAACATTGACAGAAACTATTTGTTGATGATTTGCTTCAACATGCACTGCGATGTGTGTTTCCCATGATTAACGAGTAGGAGAAAATGAGTTGTAACACACCCAGACCCATGTTCATATAACAATTTCCTCGTCTACTTGTGAGGAATGTGTCCTGCAGTTTAGGCCGTACAGTTTTCTTACACCCAGTTTATTCGAAACTGAGTTGGGCTGTACAAGTGAAGTTTAATTTCCACTACTATCTAAGCTTTATTTGCGATGAACACTTTTTTATATCTTTAGTCGGGCACGCGGGATTAGTCGAGCGGTCTGAGGCGCTGCATTCATAGACTGTGCGGCTGGTCCCGGCCGAGGTTCGAGTCCTCTCTCGGGCATGGGTGTGTGTGTTTGTCCTTAGGTTAATTTAGGTTAAGTAGTTTGTAAGCTCAGGGACTGATGACCTTAGCAGTTGAGTCCCATAAGCTTTCACACACATTTGAACATTTTTTTGAACATCTTTAGTCGTGATGTCCATTGAAATTACACGAGTCGATTTTCTCTCACGTACCGATTCTTTTATTCCTAAGTAATTAATCATAATAGTTGTAGTTCTTGCAATTTTTCCCAATCTAGTAAATTCTCGCAGTCAAAAACGTGTGTGTTGTTTATGTTTCAAAATATCGCCATGTTGATTTCATCATTTGTCTCATATTCACTGTAACACTAGTCGTATTCGACGGTTAGTGTCGCAGCTTCCTCTTGTCCTACATCATAAGGTCCTTATATTGACAAGAACCTGAAAAGAATAAGCTCTGCTACTTTTGCGTTACTGATAATATCGGATTTCGGAGATGTAAATATCAAATCGTCGACTTCTTTTTCCTAATTTTATTCACTATCGCCTTATGGCATTATCTCTCCTGTTAATTGACGAAAAAAGTGATTGTTGCATAATTGCGTGTAATGAAGGTAGTCGGTTGCGTTCACGCTAGAACTTCTTGCAGGAGCTTTTTAAATAATTGTGCATACTAACAATAACTTCGCAGTACATTTTACTCACTTAAGGAGTTTGCTGCCGAAATTCACGCTTCGAAAACATTCATACTGTTGATTCCAGAAAGAGAAATGACTACTTTATAAATCACTCAATATGGTACAGAAAGGCGTGATATTGTCAGAAAAAATTTCGGACTGTGTACGCAGTTGTGTAAACAATTTACGAGTGAGAAAATTAACACAAACAGAAATCATTTCTGTGAAAATCTGTAATTCATGCTTCGCTCGTTAAAGCATATTTTTTGTAACTATGGACACTTCAAGGCTTTCTTTCTCGATGTAATATCTTCTACCAGAAGTTCGTGTAACGATTTTATCTTCTTAATACTTACGCAGTAAATGTGTTCATACCATTCAAATACCACCTGCATATTATTCTACTAACCCGTCATGGGCCCAAGTTGCATACATAAACATAATATGTTAAAAGATACCAGATCAGTAGCTGTCGGAAGTGGCAGACCGTGGAAATTCCGAACGACATAATCGCTGATTAAGTGGTTTCCTGGACGAAATTGAAAAATTGATTGAGAGAGAACTGAACTACTTGATAGTTCCGTATGCGAAATTACATAGGGCACACCAATGGTATTTCGTGTATGGCAATATAACGAATGTAACCGAAGTGTGCACAATCAAAGCCAACATTATACACCGGTGAGCCAAAATATTATGACCACCTGTTTAATAGCATGTTGTTCCACTTTTCAATCATACTACAATAGAGATTCTGCTTGGCATGGATTCTTCAAGCCCTTCACAGAATTCCAGAAGCAAGTGGCATCATATGTCTATGCACAGGTCAAGTAATTCACGCAATTTACGGGATGGTGGTTTATGGTCACGCAGCTGGCGGCGCCCGATACGTGTTCCAGTTGATAAAGATGAGGCACATTTGCTGGCCAAGACATCAATGTGAGTTCACTACAGTTTCCCTCAAACCACTGCACCACGGTTCCAACTTACCTTGCAACACGGACGCTTATCCTGCCGGAAGATGTCATCGCCGTAGGGGGAGACTTCAAGTATGAAACGATGCAGGTGGTCCGCAATAATGTCCACATAGTTCGCTGCTGCCATGGTGCCTTCCATTACCACCACGGATCCCATGGAAGCCCAACTCAATGTACCCAATAGCATAATTCTGTCTTCTGCGGTCTGCATATGTGGCGTGATGTTTGTTTCGTGCAGACGTTCGGCTGGATGACAGAGCGTAAGGAACCAACTATCGACGTGTTGTAGCAATAAATGCGATTCATTCGACAGGAAACACGTTTCTATGGATCTACGCTGAAAACTCAGTGACACTGAGCCCACTGCAATCGTAACTGGCGATGTCGTTGGGTCAACACAGGAACGCATAGTGGCAGTGTGATGTAGAGCTGCATGTTTAGCAATGGCCGTTGAATGGTGTACTCCGAAACTCTTGTGTCTGCATCAAAATTATACTCTTTCGTCAGATCTGGCACAGATCGTAGCCTATCTGGGATTACATAGCGCTGGCTGGCATGGCCGAGCGGTTCTAGGCGCTTCAGTCTGGAACTGCGCGACCGCTATGGTCGCAGGTTCGAATCCTGCCTCGGGCATGGATGTGTATGATGTCCTTAGGTTAGTTAGATTTAAGTAGTTCTAAGTTCTAGGGGAATGATGACCTCAGCTGTTAAGTCCCACAGTTCTCAGAGACATTGGATTTGATTATATTGTGGGGGATCCTCCGACCTCTACGTTTTGTGATGAGACGTGGTCGTCAAGTACCGTACGGCCTACTCGTTATTTCACCATCCTTAAGCCACTTTCCGTAGGTGCTCACGACAGTAATACGCCAACAGGCGACCAGCTTCGTCGTTTCAGAGAGTTTCGTTCCAGCTGCAGCGCCACAACAATGTGTCCTTTGTCAAAACCGCTTATATCAATGGATTTTCGCATTTTCATCCTTTGCCTTCACTATAATGACTGTCCATTCTCTCTCTCTGATTTACATCCTTTCCTTATTGCGTCATATGCCCACAACACCACCAAGAGGCATTCAACCTCGCGGTGGTCAGTGGTCATAATGTTTTGGCTAATCAGTGTACTCTCTGTCCATCTGTTGACATATGTTCAACCGCAGTATACTTCTACAGCTAAACAAGCGCAGGTCAAGCTCTTTCGACCAGCAGAGTTACTAACAGCACTACTGACACCCAGCATGAAAATAGCCAATGTGATTGTCCGACCTGATCGAAAGAAACCAGGTGTCTCCTGGGGCCCTATTCTGTATCTTTCCGCCATTTTGCCGATCGGTTCGCTACACGACCGCACCCAACGGTCTTGTTTTCCAAAAAGAGCCCCAACATTATTCAGTAATCATATCGAAAGCGATGTCGAACGGTACTAGCGAACCGAAACGCTGTTGTCAGTTCTCCTCGCCCCAACCAATGAAAAGCAGTCTGCCTCAGATCCGCTCATGCGCACTGCAGCGCCACAGATGCACGAACTCGAAGCAGCTAGCAGTCGACATAGGCATGCCAGTCTTAACAGCACCGGAAAGTGTGGTTAGTGTTCGTAATACCGTTCAAATTTCTCTGACCAAGGGCTTCCATGAATGCATGATAACGATAGAATGTTAACTGTGTTCTAGAAACTGACGTAAATGTCACATTATGTCATCTTATTCTTGTTGACATCGACGTCTCCTTTTGGATTTTACGTTTCGGAATATGAGTTAGGAATGGAGTGTAGTACCACATTGAACAAATACATTTATAGAAACACCCGAAAAATTCGTCATTTTTTTTATGTTTTCCGTCGTTCCCTAGTTGCTTCAAAATTCGTGGCGGTACGTTCCGTCTATGCAACTAATTCAAGGCAGTTTGTTTATTGCCTTAACGTTTCGCTTCCTTTATTCGTGATGAAATAAAGGAAGCGAAACGCTTATGGGAATAAACTGCCTCCAATTAGTTGCATAGACGGAAGATATCTCCACGAACCCGAAAAATTGTTTAAGAGAGTGTCAAAGAATAAGAAGATGGATAGAATGTGGTTGAAATTGAGTCCTAGAGATCCAAATGATGAAGTAGCCTACTTCCTTATATGATACATCAACGATTTGGTTCATAAAAACAAAATTAAAAATATCGCCTTTGCAAGAGCATGTGGCGAGTGGAGCTATAGAAGTTCACTGTTGTTTATAACATACTTATGATGAATCACAATGTTTCATATATGGTGGTATAGTCTGAAAATATTATGGTGGGAACCTTTCATCTCTGTATACTGTTGTTAAGGATTCGATCGCAGACAAATACTTGTGACAAGCTAGAGTTTAAAGACGATTGCTGCTAATTTCATTAGCAGTAATTAACAGTGTGCTCTTAGTTTTCTGTCTGACTACATTCTCGGAAATGGATACGTATTCCCAAAAAAATTGTGAATTATTTGTCACAATAAGTAGTATAAATGTCATTGTCAGTTGTTTCACGCACAATAATTTCATCTTTCATTTCTTAAACATATGGAAGTCACGAAATCAGAGATACTCGTTACTGAGAAAGCGCACTCTTACGTGTAAATTACAACGAATATTTCAGAAAAACGCTTAACTTTGACGATAAACGGGGTCTCAGAATGATTTGCAGAAAAAGATAATTGCGATCAGGATGGACAGTTGCTTTGAATAGTACTAATGATCGCAACTCGTACTTCATCAGCAGCGGAATACATTTCAAAGATAATTTCTGCGATAGAACAATGAAATGGTTTGAACGTTGACGTCAAATAAGAATGGACTGAGTATACTTTACCTGAGGCTTGTCTCACGGATCGCAGGAGACTCCAGAAAAAATAAATTCCTGCAAAAAAAAAAAAAAAAAAAAAAAAAAAACGAAGACGCCTGCAACAAACCTTCGACTGGTAACAACAAAATACCAGACATTCTTTTCTAATGCAGTGGCACATAAATTTACAGGGACGGATTGGTACGTAGACTCTGGCGCTGTCCAAATATCAGTATGACGAAAATAATGTTGCAACACTAACAAGTTTGCAAACTGTAGTAGAAAATCATAACAACTTACCTGTAAAAACAACAGGATCTTCATAGGTATATGTTTTGACCGGCAGCGAGAAAAAGATAGGATTAATTTAAGGGATATTCTGTACATATCTGAACTTTGCACGTATCTGCTATCTGATAGTAAAGTAGTAGAATAGGAGCAAATGCTACAGTTGTTGCTGATACCTTTTACCCTATTTCTCCCCACTTCTCGCATAAAATATTCTTTCAAGTTATTCTCCTACATTGTTACATTTATTTTATTTTATTGAGACTGTCAGTTTAATTCAAATTACTTTATAGTATATTGTATTGTTCCGCCATCTTCTCTCCTGTTGAGAATAATTCTGTATGCTTACGCACATAAAAGTGGCATTGGAAACGATTTATATGTTACGAATTTCGTTTTGGTCGTCATTTTCTTCTGTGTCATCCTCCCGCTCATACACTCTGTTTTTTCAGCGTTTGCAACAATGTTTTCTGGTTTTTCCATTGACATTTACTTATTGTTTAGCTGAAATATTTTCAGTTATGTTACACATTAACTGTCAACGATTTCATAGACTCGGTTTATTGCACCTCACTCTACATGTTTGTAATCAATTTTAAAATTGTCCACCAACACTGATGATAATAGCTATAGCCTGATGACGATCTAGTAAGCCAAAATCCGATTAATTCAATTAATTAGGGATTGTAGAAATTATTTTTTTGCTTTCCGTTTATAAACGCTCGTTTACAGTTTTACGGTATGTAATGATGTCATCTACGTTTCTTGGTTTGAGCACTGGATTTCAAATGTTGAGATGATCCTGATTTGCGACATGTACAGTGTCACGACGAGGCTTGCCAATGTGTTACAATTGTCTCGTGATACACGCGCGTTATTTGACTTGGTGGTCCGATTTACGAAGTGACACACCGAACTTTCTGAACATCAATGATGACTGGCCACAATTGGTCCATGGCAGGAACGAATACACTTTGAGTAGATTAGACTACTTCATCGTAGGAGTAACAACGACGATTTTAATGCAAAAATCATCAGTGTAATCATCGTAAGAAACTATGCTTCGGAGAAAAGGTTATTACATTATTATACACTGAAGAACCAAAGAAACTGGTATATCTGCCTAACGCCGTGTAGGGCCCCCGCGAGCACGCAGAAGTGCCCCAACGCTACTTGGCATGGAGTCGACTAATGTCTGAAGTAGTACTGAAGACAAATGACACCATGAATCCTGTTGTGCTGTCCCTAAATCTGTAAGAGTACGAGGGAGTGGAGATCTCTTTTGAACAGTAAGTGTAAGGCATCCCAGATATGCTCACTAATGTTCATGTCTGGCGAGTTTTTAGGCCAGCGGAAGTGTTTAAACTGAGAAAAGTGTTCCTGGAGCTACTCTGTAGCAATTCTGGACGTGTGGGGTGTCGCATTGTCCTGCTGGAATTGGCCAAGTCCATTGGAATGCACAACGGACTTGAACGGATGCAGGTGAACAGACAGGGTGCTTAGGTACGTGCTACCTGTCAGAGTAATATCTAGATGTATCAGGGGTCTCATATCCCTCCAACTGCACACGCCCCACACAATTACCGAGCCTCCAACAGTTTGAGCAGTCCCCTGCTGACATGCAGGTTCGATGGATACGCGAGATTCTCTTCATATTCGTACACGTTCACCCGCTCGATACAATGTGAAACGCGATTCGTCCGACCAGGCAACATGTTTCCAGGCATCAACTGCGGAATGTCAGTGTTGATGGGACCAGGCGAGGCGTAAATTATTGCGTCATGTATTCATCAAGGGTACACGAGTGAACCTTCGTCTCCGAAAGCCCATATCGATTATGTTCGTTGAATGCTTCGCACGCTGACACTTGTTGATGGCCCAGCACTGAAATCTGCAGCAATTTGCGGAAGGGTTACACTTCTGTCACATTGATGGATCTCTTCAGTCGTCATTGGTCCCGTTCTTGCACCGTAGTTTTCCGGCTGCAGCGACGTCAGAGATTTGATGTTTTCCCGCATTCAAATGTTCAAATGTGTGTGAATTCCTAAGGGAGCAAGCTGCTGAGGTCATTGATCCCTAGACTTACACAACTACTTAAACTAACTCATGCTAAGAACGACACACACACGCGCACCCAAGCCCCAGGGATGACTCGGACCTCCGGAGGTAGGGGCCGCGCAATCCGTGACATGGCGCCTCAAACCGCAGGGCCACTCTGCGCAGCTGATGTTCACAGTACGCTCGTGAAATGGTCGTATGGGGAAATCAAATCCGTACTTCATCGCTACCTCGGAGATGCTCGTGCGCCAACTATAACACCACGTTCAAACTTACTTAAATCTTAATAATCTGTAACGTCGCCGCTATTTACACAGCTACAGAGTTTTGCAGTAAGTTTTATTCCATTAGGTCAAGCTTTACTGTAGGCAGGTAATGAAGCCTCCAACCCCGGCCGTTGCGTGGTCGGCTGCTGGCGTCATAATGCCATCTGTCGCGGTGTGCGGATTGTGAGAACTGTTCTGTGTGGAGTGTAATAAGATCACTTATTCATCTCACCTAAGAAACTAAATAACTATGATAAATATGATCTGTTTGTTTTCAAATTTGGTAAAGGACACTTAGTAAAGTAAATTCAGATATAATTCACGACAGTTTAAAGTTTCTTTGTCATTTGAAAATGATAACGGCGCTTTGAGTGCGCACAAGTTATTTTTAAAGAATTTTAATTCTAAACTTTTAATAATTTTGCTTTCGTAAGGAAAATAATAGTTTAAAAGTTGATATTTATATTTTGTGTTAGGGTGGGAGTAGATGAGAGTGAATGTGAGTGTGTATGTGGGGATAAAATGGTTCAAATGGCTCTGAGCACTATGGGACTTAACATCTGTGGTCATCAGTCCCCTAGAACTTAGAACTACTTAAACCTAACTAACCTAAGGACAACACACACGTCCATGCCCGAGGCAGGATTCGAACCTGCGACCGCAGCGGTCACGCAGTTCCAGACTGAAGCGCCTCGAACCGCACGGCCACACCGGCCGGCGTATGTGGGGACATATGTCAAATTTCAATTTTATAATGCATTACACCATCCGTAACTAGCAAATGTTACGTAACCAGGATGTCCTGAAAACGGTGGATCCCGCTAACTGGTGGATAATGTATATCTAGGAGCGTTTGCTTTTGTAATAAGGCAGCCAGAAAGATAGTAAGAGGATACTTAGTTCTAAAGTATATTTCAAGCATAGTTTTAATTTCCGTTTCGATTTGTTTTGTGGAACATTTTGTGAATTTTTGCAATATGAAACGACGTAGATGCATCTGCGAATGCTGACTGGAGTAAAGCGGTTTGCGCGCGAAATTGGATGACCGTTTTGATCAACCAATGAGAGAAGAGTCTTTCCCGCGTAATTGAATGAGTTATATGCTATGTGAGCCGACGGCATTTAGTTAATCGTGGACTCGCTGTCGGACGACAAGGTCTTGTTAAATGTATCCGAAAAAATCATCTGTAAGATGAAGAAATGACGGTTAAGTCGCGCTCGGTTTATATCGTCGTGCTAGCAGATGCAATTATGGACATTTCGGTGAAGTTTGCAGAGGTTTTGGAATGTTGGTTGCAGAATAAACCGCGTGTGAAACTATCGGCCTTTGTGAATATTCTGCGAGGCGTGTTCCTTATGAATGTACAGAACATTTTGGCGAGTATCTTCTTTCGAAGAACCGAAAAGGAGCGAATGTGAACTCGTTTTGTAACAGTGTATTGCCTGTGTGAATCTCGTAATATTTCGGATTGGAGTTAGCACATTCTAGCTGTCTTACGTGTGATAATAGCTGCACGAACTAGAAGTGGATGTACTACCAACGTAAATGCGGGCTTGGTGACACCATAAATGAAAAAGGACCGTAATAAAACATCAGTATCTACAAACAAACATTTTCAATTAAGGGAGGAAGCACACACTCTGCCCGTTATTAATAGAGATTTGCAGGTTTATCTTGTTACTTGAGTTACCCGGACTTTGTAATCGTAAGTATGGACGGTGGTTTTCTTTAACGCTGCTTTTCTCATCGTCTATATAGTACCTACGAATGCAGAGCAACGGGTGGTGAATGGACGCTATACTGAGGTAGTCTGGACATGAAATAAATCGCGAAACGAGACCCACCAACCCTGCCCCGCCGCAAACATGCCGTTTAGCAGCAGTAACCGATCTAACAACTGCGCCAGACACTTGTTGTCTTATAATGGCGTTGCCAACTGCAGCGCCTTACTCTGTTTACATACTCTGTATTTGAATCCGCATGCCTATACCAGTTTCATGGGCGCTTCAGCGTAACAGCCATCTGCTTTCCACCGTTTAACATTCTGCAAGATTGTTAGGTAGCACATTTTGTGCAATCATCTGGAAAAAGAAGCTAAAATCGTTTCACATTTGCCAGTACGTAGCATTCGGTAAACCAATACTTTAACTGTCTGCTTCATTGCTCGTAACTAATGAAAGAGAATTTATTTGGTCCTTCTGTGGGAATACCGTGAGCTTATACCTACTAGGCACTTACATCTGACGAAAACCGAAGTTGCTTGGGATAGCTACATCTAGATTTTGGCCCTCATTATAGCGATAAAAAGTATAGCAATTAAAAAGCGATGACATGAATATGTGTTATCATACAAAGCTGTTTAATGGATTCTTTCAAAAGAACAGAGATCGGTGGTCACTTTCGGACGCTAAGACTTATGCTCATGGTAAACACCTTGTGAACAGTGACGTAGATGCCAGGTTGTTGATTGATATCGTGGACGATCGAAGGACGATGACAATGGAAGTGCTGTTGACAGCTACTCAATCAAACTGAATGACGTCCTATTAAAGTAGAACGTCGGGAGTTCGCAGTATGAGAGCTCTTTCTGTGCTTCAGTTCACAGATTGAAGTTCGGCGAACTTTCATTAAAACACAGTCCTAGTAGCAATAGTATTCCGAGTAGTATCTCATGCCACTTCCCTGAGACATGTTGCCGCTGATTCACCACGGAGTCGTAGAATGGCATACAGTTTAATTTTCTCTAATAAACTGTTTGTTGATGAGATGTTACACTGAAAATAATCAAGGAAATAAGTTAGAAGCATTACTACATTGTATATTCAGTTACCGTCTATACAAGTATTTTACAGTCTTTGCTTAGTATATTTCCTCGTTTAAATTCTGAATACTGAATTCAATAAATCGCTTAAGAACATATTTTTGTAACTGTCTGTCTGTTTTATCTTACTATTTCATCAAATTTTCCTCCTTCGTTGCGTTCACATTTGAGTTAACGGTGACTACGATGTATTTGTTCATTTACAAAAACATACTTTTAGTTATTGTCAAGTGATTAATAAAAATTTGTACGTGTCAGAGTGTTCTGACCGGTCCATATTTCGACGTTTTGCGTCCATTGAGGTACTTGTATACAGTATTTAAAACGAAGTAGCATCATGGGCACCTTTGATGAAATGAAAAACAAAGGCGTCAGCATTAAGAATGCCATAGAAATTCCACTGTTAAACGCAGAGGACGTGATAGAACAAAGTACAAAGCATTGATAATAATCTTTTGGAATTACTAAAACCCCCGGCCCAAGTGGTAAACAAACGACTTATGAAGGTGGTTTGTAGCATCTGTGAGCCTGCAGACATACCATCAGACTACCGGAAAATTACCATCCACACAATCCAAAAGGCAGCAAGCGCAGAGACGTGCGAGAACCATCGCACGATCAGGTTAACATTTCATTTAGCCAAGCTGCCGACAAATGCGTGGAAAGAAAACTGTGTATCTGTTATGTCATGATTAGTTCGGCGTTAGTAAACATAACGGAAACAGGAAGTAGTTCTGACGTTGCATTTGTTACTGGTAGCAGTATTTAACAAAAATCATGAAACGCAGGACTTGTCGACCTAGAAAAAGCGGTCGATAATATGTAAAGGAATAAAACGTTCCTAATTCTCA
Source organism: Schistocerca americana (assembly GCF_021461395.2). Lineage (NCBI taxonomy): Eukaryota > Metazoa > Arthropoda > Insecta > Orthoptera > Acrididae > Schistocerca > Schistocerca americana. Next base: position 349,748,868 of record NC_060120.1, read on the forward strand.
GGAAAGTAGATGCACAGAATATGGATTGAGAGTAAGTAGAAGAAAGACGAATGTAATGGAGTGGGAGAAATGAGATTGGCTGTAAACTCAGCATCAAAATTCCAGACTCCGAGGTAGACGAGGTGAAGGAATTCTGATATAATAAATGCAAAATAAAACGTGACGGACGAAGAAACGAAGACGAAAAGCTAAACAATACAGGCAAAAGAAATCTGCTTCTGTCAAACATAGGCTTTAATTTGAGGGAGAAATTTCTGAGAATATTCGTCTAGTGAACCTTGAGCCGTGGACTGAGGAAACCGTAAAAAAGAAAAGTGTTTGAGACGTGGAGCTGAAAGAGGATGTTGCAAGTTAATTGGTCCGACGAAACAAATTCTTCGCAAAATCCGCGAGGAGAGAATTGATAAATGGTATCGAGAAGAAGAGACAGAATAACAGGATGAGAGAATACCTTCCTCGGTACTAGACGGAACTGTAGAAGAACACAGAGATTGGAACATATGCAACAAATAACTGCGACGTTAGTTTCAAGTGTTACTTAGAGATGAAGTTGGTACACGAGAGAAATTCGTGGCGTACCGCATCAAACAATCAGGAGACTGATAGAAAAACAACAAGCTAATGTGATTAGTTTTTGGAATTTGTCCTTAGTTATTTGCACTTGCCTAGTGAATTATTCTAATTTGCGAACTGTAGGCAATATCCCCCAGATGGGCATCGATTTCGATCTGTTTGTGCGAAATTCAAACTTTTTTCGAGTCATCCCAGTTTGAATTTTCGACGGGTTCACCAAATCACTGAAGACTTCTAGTAATATATTTTTCCTCCGGCAGGATCACAGCCTCTTTTGTCTTGCTGAGTGTGTACAAAAATCGTATAGAGTTGGTGGTTTGGAGACTCAGAGGGATTGGTTCCTTTTTTTGCGCACAATAGTAGCTTTATTTGCAGGGTATGTGAACTGTTTATGAAGTGTATCTCTTGAGCGTAAGTGAAAAATGGCTCTAAGAACTATGGTTCAAATGGTTCAAATGGCTCTGAGCACTATGGGACTTAACATCTATGGTCATCAGTCCCCTAGAACTTAGAACTACTTAAACCTAACTAACCTTAGGACATCACACACACCAATGCCCGAGGCAGGATTCGAACCTGCGACCGTTGCGGCAGCGCGGTTCCGGACTAAAGCGCCTAGAACCGCTCGGCGACAACGGCCGTCTGAGTGTAGGTGACTATACTAGATGTTTGTATTGTGTGGTGTCATGTTTGTGTTGTATGAGAGAACGGCCGTCAGAGTGTAGGTGACTATACTAGATGTTTGTATTGTGTGGTGTCATGTTTGTGTTGTATGAGAGAACGGAAATGCTGTGATCCAGTGCCAACACATTGCCTACTCCTCTCCTACGGCGCCAAGTGGACCGCTGGGCTTCACATCCACGTTCGACAGACAGTCACCAGCTTGGGATTGAATCCCAGTTTTTGAATGAGTACTGTACGGCATTGGCCCCTTACTTGGCTTTCAACGACTGGAAGAAAGCGCAGGTGATTCCTGGGTATAAGAAGGGCAAAATAACAGACCCACAAAATTACAGACCTTTATTCCTACCATCGGTTTGCTGCACAATCCTTGAACATATTCTTAGTTCGAATATAATAAATTTTATTGGGACTGAAAGCTTATGCCCACGAATCAGCATGGTTTTAGAAAGCATCGAGTGTTCATACAGGGTATCGTCAGGAGGGCCCCAGGAAGTGTGATAGGACGGCTATTATTCTTTATATACATAAATGATTTGGCGGATACGGTGGGCAGCAATCTCCGGTTGTTGCTGGTTATGCTGTTGTGTAGGGTAATGTGTCGAAATTGAGTGACTACAAGAGTATACAAGATGACTTACACAAAATTTCTAGTGTGATGAATGGCAGCTTGTTCTAAATGTAAAACAATGTGAGTTAATATGGATGACCAGGAAAAATAAACCTGTAATGTTTGGATACAGCATTAGTACTGCCCTGCTGGACACGGTCACGTCTTTTAAATATCTGGACGTAACGTTGCAATGCGATATGAGGTGGAACGAGCATGGGAGGACTGTGGTAGAAAAGGCGAATAGTCGACTTCGGTTTATTGGGAGAATTGTAAAAAACAGTGGTTTCACCGAAGATGCTTCGGGAACTAAAATTGAAATCCCTGGAGGGGAAGCGACGTTCTTTTCGAAGAACACTATTGAGAAGTTTTAGAGAACCGGAATTTCAAGCTGAATGCAAAACGATTCTGTTGCCTCCAACAAACACTGCCATTAAGGACCACGAATGTCAGATACGAGAAATTAGGGCTCATACATTGACTGTTTTTCCCTAGCTGCATTTGCGAGTGGAACGGGAAAGAAAATGACATGTAGTGGTACGGGGTACCTTCCGCCACGCGGCCTTAGGTGGGTTGCGGAGTATCGCTGTAGATGTAGAAGTAGACCATCATCGACCCCTTCAAACGGCCTCATTTCATGAGATATTCTGATTTAGTATAATTCGGGAAATATCTAGTGATCACCCGTTTACGCCCGTAAATCTCCTCGTACTGGCCAAATCTATCTATCTATCGCTTGCGCCTTGTCTCATGGTTACGTAGGGTCGGTTCAAATGCTTCAAATGGCTCTGAGCACTATGGGACTTAACATCTATGGTCATCAGTCCCATAGAACTTAGAACTACTTAAACCTAACTAACGGCCGGCCGAGGTGGCCGGGCGGTTCTAGGCGCTACAGTCTGGAACCGCGCGACAGCTACGGTCGCAGGTTCGAATCCTGCCTCAGGCATGGATGTGTGTGATGTCCTTAGGTTAGGTAGGTTTAAGTAGTTCTAAGTTCTAGGGGACTGATGACCTAAGAAGTCCCATAGTGCTCAGAGCCATTTGAACCATTTGAACCTAACCTAAGGACATCACACAACACCCAGTCATCACGAGGCAGAGAAATACGTAGGGTCGGCCATGGTTAACCGGATTTGGCATGTTAATGTTAAGGGGTGGCATGATGCCCTTCTTGGTGCCACCCCGTAACCTCCCAGGACGGAATTAGTGTACCCCAGCTGTCTGTGTCTAGTGTAAATCGTGAAGTAGTGTGAATGTGTTTCAAATGTCTGTGAGTCGCGTAACTGAGGGGGGGCGTGGGGACCAGCCCGGTATTCACCTAATAGGATGTGGAAAACCACCTAAAAACCACACCGGCCGTCGTCGTTAATCCGCCGGGCGGATACAATCCGGGGCTGGTGCGCCTACCC